>NC_089578.1:1686666-2024000 GCF_040115645.1 Euwallacea fornicatus
TCACACCCACGACCAGATTCCCCATTTTCCTTAGTCGATCCTTGTCCGTCTTTCCACAAAAACTCATGTGCACCGAACCAAGAAAAAGAAACGCGAAACGCCATTTTGTCTTTGCTGTTGCTCCTTTCGGTATTGCCGCATTGTAGTTAAATTTTGTGGTGCGTGTCCATCGAATCGTTAAAAATGGTAGATAAAATTGATATGAGCCTTGACGATATCATCAAATCGAACAAACAAGGCCGCGGTCGCGGAGGTCGTAGAGGCGGAGGACGCGGTGCCCCTCAAGGTAGGGGCCAACGCCGCGGTGGCGGTAATTTCAGGAGAACCGGCGGCATTCAACGGGGCCGCGGTAGAGGAGGCGCCATCACGCGCTCCTACAGCCGGGTAATGCACATTTACTTTTTTGATTTTTCTCAAGAAGGGAAAACTAGGCTGCGTCTCGCCCCGAGGCAAGCTTGCTGACACCCACTTTTTCCGTTTAGGGAGACGTGAACAGTGCATGGAAACATGATCTCTTCGAGGGCTATGGCGCCCGTAAAATTGCGGCTGCAAGGGCCACTGTTCAGGCCACGATGGGGCCCACAAAACTCTTGGTTTCAAATTTAGATTTCGGTGTCTCTGATTCTGACATTCAAGAATTGTTCGCAGAGTTTGGGCCCCTGAAAAGTGCCGCAGTTCATTATGACAGATCGGGTAGATCTTTGGGTACAGCTGATGTAATTTTTGAAAGGAGAAATGATGCTATCAAAGCCATGAAACAATACAATGGCGTACCATTGGATGGACGCGCAATGAACATTCAGTTAACTACTAGTGAGATTCCTGCACCACCCAGACGAATTGCAGCAGCTGCAGGAGAAAGAAAGTTCAATCCTAGAAGTCCTAGAGGTGCCAAAGGAGGACAATCACGCCAGACTAGAAGCCCACAAAATAGTAAGTTTCAAGCCTCCTTAAGCTTATTGCAACACTATAGAGAGAAAGTAAATAGTGCAAGTTTGTCAAGGGTGATTCAGTCGCTACTCATTTAGGTCATAGCTATTTTTGCCCAACTGTCACAGTCACAGTAAAATAAAAATTTATTAGTTTGGAGTTACGGGATACAAGTGGAAAATCCAAATTTTTCAAGAGTTGTTCAGTTAGCACTCATTTCAATCAAAGTTGTGATAATAAACAGAATTAAATTAATATTGACTGTACAATAAACGCATTATTCATCTTTGTTCCAGGGCGTAGAGGAGGCGGTGGCATGGGAGGAAACAGGAGCTTGAACCGCAAAGTACCAACTGCAGAAGATCTTGATGCAGAACTAGATGCTTATAGGCTTTGCTAACCTGACCTGTATAACACAACTTTAAAAGTAATGTGAACAACATTTTAATGCTTTAGGACACATTAGATTATTTCATTTCTTTAAATGAAGCAATCTGAAGTGTCCCAAAATATTAAAGGGTTGTTCATTGAGACTGTTTCTTTAGTTTTTTTTTTACATAACATACAAGGATTTCCTATCATGTTTGTGTGAATCGTCTTGACATTTTTTGTATTCATATTTGGTTTTTTAAGTCTGTACCACCTTAAATTTTCGTAGGTCTCAATTGCAAAATCTAATTTGACAAAATGAAAAGTTAGGCCGAGAAATTTAAGTAACCTCTTTGTACATTGTAATATTAGAAATTAGAATAAACATATAAATTAGTTAGCATCTGATGGTTAGTTCCAGTTGATGCAAATAAAGCATAATTTTCAGTTGTGGTTGCGATTTTGTTCATTTTAGTTGTAGGCGGTATTTGATTTTGACGGAATCTCAGTGTGGCTATTTGTCGGCAGATTTAGACCCAATGAATGTACACATGGAAGATAGCAAAACGAAAAGTCAAGCCGGTAGTAGTTCTTTGCGATAAAATAGCGAACATTCCTTATATGAAAGACTTAAATAACAAAAAAACTCCATGAGATAGCGTGTTGTTGACAGTGGACTAAGTCACGAAACATAAATTGATGTGTAATCCACGCGTAATCTTCCACACAAAAATTAAATTATTGATTATCATAACAATGCGTGGTCTAGGTGCTGCCTCAATAGTGATTCGCCACTGGAATTTCTATCCAATTTTAATCTCTATATAGCTCTCCATCATATTCAAGTAACTTTTCGCCATGTACTTCATTTTAAGAAGTAAATCAAACGCTGAATAAGTGGCATACTAAACCAAAGAGGTCGTCAAATGAATAAAATGCTCTCGGGTTAGAGAAATCAAAGGTGACAATAGCATATGGTGCGCAATGGAAACGTGTAGGAAGATTGTCAAGGCTGGGAATTGACAATATCTGTAAGAGGTTATAGTGGCAGGCACCTACAGACAATAATAATGAAGAGTTCCTTACGTCACCGTTTTATCGCACAATTGAATGACAATATCACGATACAGCAAGAAAGTTCTCTCTTAATTACCGTGCGACTGTAGTACTGGGTCTTCTGGTTGATCTACAATTTAATTAGTCTAAAGACATAGGCGCGTGCGCACATTCCCGCAGATCAGACCGGCTATTTATCGTTTGCAGGGGCCCTTAGTAAAAGTTAAGGGAATCAAGTAAAACGTTAAACTTTCCTTGCAGTTAACCCACTATTTGCACTATTCCTAAGTATACATTTTGGTACGGAAAAATAAAACTCTGCTGATTAATACTTCACAGTAACTATTCATTATATTAAAAACGTAAAACAAGACTACCTCCTAAATTGAAACAAATCATAAATTACTTATATACATGTAATCTTCCTGAAAAGCTCCAAACATGGTTTCAGAACTGGAAATGTCCCATTATAATTTTCTCCACATCAAAATAATGAAGGAAACAATTCGGTTACGCTCGAATCCCAGCTATCTATATTATCAGACACGCTTGAGGGCGAATCTAGGGACTCGTAACCCAAGTCAGATCTTGGCGACAAGGTACCCTCGGATGTTAAAGGAATGGTTATACTGTTACCTTCATCATTTAATGCGTTATTACTAATGACAACATCTTCCTCTAAAATAACATCACTCGCACTATCGTCGTTCACTAAAAATGTTATGGCGTTGCAGTTCTCGTCGAATTTACCATAAACCATCTCGTCGAGCACAATTTTAGGCTGAGCAGGAAGACTGCTTTTTATAGGTAATCTACATTTTGAGACCGTTTTAGGACGGATAGTTTTAAGCTTTCGAAGTGCGCCAGTGCTTTGTGTAGTTTTACGGGGCGATTTGGCTTTGGGCTGTGTTTTTGCGTAGTTATGGTGAAGCAGTAGATACTCGGAAATGTCAAGTTCCACGGACTTTTCCTCTTTTAGCACTTGACTTCCACTGGATTCCAGGTGTTCTGGTGGCGACCCCACCACTTCTCCCGGAATATTTTCAAAACAAGAGGTTGGTTCCTGAAACGGAAAATAAAGAGATGTGAAACACTGGTCGAAAACAAACTTTAAGTGTATTAAATAAATACCTCCGTCTTTAAAAAAGTAAATTTTGCAATTTTTAACATTATCTTTGGGTTAAAATTGGTGCGTTTTGTAATTAGGGTCTGGCAAGGTTCCTTAACGGCAACATTACATTATCAGATATTACTGATCACAAATTAGCAATAGCTAAACAGATTTGCCTTGACACGATAGAATAAATCAATATTTGATGCATATTTAAATAAACTTACACAACTTATCAAAATAACCCCAGATGACAATATTTTCGATTACATGAACTACAGAGACGATTAAGACATCACAATAATCACCTATTCCCCAATATATAGAGCACTTATAAATGCAGATACATTCCGTCTTATCATGCAACAAATTACATTTTTTAAATTGAATAAGACCTGTGAAGCGGTAAATGTGTTTATGTGTGTTTGCATTCCCTAAATATTGTTGTACTTTAGTGTTGATTTATTTGGAAAGAAATGTGCATTGTTTCAAACATCACTGACGTATCTTCATTACCTCTCAAAATGGGATGAACTTATGATTAACTCAACATACTGGCCAAGATAGCTAAAATGAAATCTGAATGAGTCATCTATACCTAGTAAACGCTTTGAATATTCAAAAATATTATTGAAAAGGAGGTTTTAAGAGATACTTGGTAGAGTTCAATCACAGACAAATTACAACAATGGACATTAAGGGTATACAGTCAATTTTTATTCATGTTTTCACCACCACTGCTGATCAATGGAATTTGTCCTCCAGTTCATCCATTTATCAAACATTTAATGGTTCCGTTGCTGCAGAAAAATATTTGTGGAAAGAAAATCACTGCCTTTCGATTGAAGTTTCAAAAAAGACAATTTTTGTGCTTATTAACAACAAGTTATTCATATCTCCTCCATCAATCCAGACTAAACAATCTAAACTACCTACTTGATCAGCTGCCTTTTGAGCAGCACTCTCCAAATCTCGCGCGATATCTTCGAGGAGAGTTTGTGTAAGTTGTTCAAGGGCGTTGATGTCGACGTCCTCAGATTCCAGTTCGTCAAGCAGGTCTGGTAAAGAAGGCAGGCCAGCACTATCTTCAGGCTCAGGGCTGCATTGTGATCCTTCTGCAAAGCCGCTGCTGTGTACACGCTCGTTCCTTTCGGTAGAAGGAGAGATTCAGTTGATCCACTCTCGAGCATGCACACGACAGACCGGCTCTGACATTGGCACTTTGGAGCATTCTGAAAAAGTTTGGGCGAGTTTAGAATTTGGGTCAGTACAAATATATCATCAAAAAAATGACTGAATGTTACCTGTAGCTTTTGTTGTAAGTCTGCATTCTCTGCCTGTAACCGTTCATTTGCCTGTCTCAGTTTTTCACATTCCTGCAGAACGACCTCATTCTTGTTAAAGAGCTGTTGTAGGGCAGATTCCATCTGTTCCACCTTGGCTTTCTTGCGGTCACGAGATGTTTGCGCCGCTACTCGATTTTTCAATTTCCTGCACGTAATACGATCATCACAGACTGAACAGGATGCTTTTTTGGGTGGATGCCACTTACTTTCTTTGAATTTTTTCTTCCCAAGAGAGATGATCCAGACGCCTCTTTTTGGCTCTTGTAGGCCCCTGGACGTTTTCGTCCCCATCGTAACTGCTGTTGTCGTTCAATATGTTTAATATGGTGGGTACTGGGATGATTGTAGTAGTCGCCATTATATACGTTCCAGGTTTTTGTTATTATTATTGTTATTATTAGTCACTGTTAAAACCGTTTGGGTCCACTCACGGGGCCTTAATCACTAGTCACCACCGTTTTATTGGTGCTGCTGGAGCGATATTCCGCTTTCTGATGCAACTTCGTGCAGTGAATCGTAAATATGCTGACGCCAACATCTAACTTGCAGATCCCTCTGACGTACCTATCATGAGTCTTATCATCAATGGCGTGGTTCACGCTGATTGGTTGCTAAGTCCAAGACGTTAAGATATCAACCAATCAGCTTTAAACGTGCAAGCGGGTAATTTGAACCAGAGGGAATCGTATCGATTTGTGGAAATATTCAACATTGCTTCATAGATTATTTTGTTTCATATGATTTGCAACGGAAAGTGGGTCTTCACGTGAAATGAGCGTTAGTTGATATAGTTCCTATTTTATTAATCATAACAAGACACTGAAGCTCTTAGTGTAGCTGAAAATTGCAAAATTGCAAAATCGCACCAATCTCATATAAAACGAAATTTAATCACAGGCAATTGAACCTACCCTACATCCACATTAAAAGGAATATCAAATGGAAATCTATAGAGTCATCACTGACAGTCATACCGTCCATTAAAAAGAATATCACAAAGTCTAAGTACTGTAAGTCAAATCAGAAATATCTATAAACACCAATACCTGCAATCAATAAATATGAAAATAAATTATTCTTAAACATGGCAATGACATTAATCTTAACACATCATTTTAAATTATTGTACTGGAATGTGACTTAGTACTAGTTTTACTTGGGTAAATAACAAAGAAGCTCAACTGGATCCCCGAGAGAATGCAGCCCAAAAAATTAGGAATCTGAAAAAAATAGTTTTCTTTTCAGTTCAGGCAAGCAGTCAAGGATGAGATAGAGGCTTTCTATGAGAATTAGGAATATTATTGGTTCTAGAAGCATATTGTCCCCGCAGATACTCTGTTTGATGTGCTGCTCTCACAGTCACTTTCTGGGCTGCAATCCTATAGGAACATGTGACAATAATTTTATAGAATAAAATTTCTGGACCAATAAACAGAGTGAAATTTTCAATCCCCTATAGAACAGGGCACCAGGCAAACAGTGCAGGAGACAGTCAATGTCACATTATAAAGTAACACTTAAGCACCTAATTCTCTTTCTCATACACAAAGGATGGAACAGCAATTTATCACATCTTTTGGTTCAACCCAAACTAACCTGAACAAAAGTATCCTGCAAAAGAACGCCATAAATCATCCACTGTAAGCAGACAATAAAAGTGGAAACTATCATATGATATGGGAGGCTATCTGTATTTTTCACTTTAATCACATGTATGATAGTTGCAAATGGAGCAGCAAAAAATAATATGGTTACCATCATACACACTCGGCCCAAAAAACTGTGGGCCACTTGTACCTCATCAGTTTGGTGTATCTTCATTAGCACAAACACTAGAACTAAAAGAGAGAACAGGAACTGGCGTAACACATGAAGCTAAAAACAAACTAAAGTAGGCAATGATTATTTCAATTGCAGATGAAAATGGTACCTTCTTGAGACTGTAAAGAAAGAATACTACAACGTAAGAAATGAATAAAGATACACCAATAGTATTAACCAAAATAATTGAGGTGTCTTGGATTAGAAAACCATAACGAAGCCACAGTGAGGTGGAAAGGCAGCCACTGACAAAGGGGAAAGAGGACGCTTCACCAGTACTTTTATTTTTAACTATTTTTTGGCATGTTACTCTGGAAATTTTAAATAAATAACGCATTTCTCAGGTTAATATCCTGTTAAGACTGCAGTTCTTACGTTCCAGACAGGAACTGGAGTACAGAACAGATGGAAGCTGTTGTAGCCAAAACGTTCTTTAAATTATCTTCATTCATTATAATTGCACCTATGCGATTTATACGTTTATGTTAAATATTTCATTTGATAAACTTAAATTGAATAAATTCAATTTCTTTTCGATATTGGAAATTTGTTTATTTTTTCAGTAAAATGTTGAAAATCAGATACTGCCAATGTCATATTACATCGGATTGTGACGCTGTCACTTATCATTCAACGCACAATTTATATGTCGACACCAAAACTGAGATGTGACAACGGAGCAAGCGGTTCTCACGCCGCCATTTTAATTTAATATCACAAACGGAAAAATAATTAAAAAAATGTTCTCTTCGACATAAGTTTTTTTATTAAAATTTTAAATTGTCACAAATTACAATTAGTCGCTTAATGTACTTAATACAAAAATTCGTATTTAAGATTAGCGTTACTAACTAAGATTATTCTTAAAAGAAACTTAAGTATCGCAACTCTGGCTGACATCATCGCACCATTGTCAATTTTATTTTCTTATCGCTCTCATTCCCATCAAAATAAAATTAATGGAGACATCAACAAACTTGACATATTTGTCAAGTGCAACCTTTTTGGCGTTTTCATTTAAATTTTTGGTTGTTTGTTGTGAATTTGGAGGTGTTTTAATGTTAAGAATCTTTATATCCTCTTCATAAAAATGGGCGAAAACATCCAACCGCCACGCATCGAAAAATCCTTAGGCCGGCTTACCACGAAATTCGTAAGCCTCCTCCAGAAGTCCAAAGGCGGAGTATTAGATCTGAAAGTGGTAAGGCATTCTCAGAATTTCAAGGCAAAAAAGTCTTTTGCCTGTTTTTTAAGGCAGCAGATTTGTTGGAAGTGAGACAGAAAAGAAGAATTTATGATATTACTAATGTACTAGAGGGCATTGGGCTTATAGAAAAGAAAAGCAAGAATAGCATCCAGTGGAAGTATGTTTTTTTTACAGTTGTAGAGGCTATTTCCAACTTCTTATCAATGTTACAGACCTTATGCCCCTTCAAAAGATTATAATGAGCATTATCCTGCTGGGAATTACAATTCTGAGTTTTCAGCCAAAATAGCAAGTCTCAAACGAGAGCTCTCCAAATTGGATGAGTATGAGCATGAGCTTGATCTCCACAAATTGTGGATTGAGCAGAGCATTAAGAATACAACTGAAGATCTAGAGGCTAGCAAGCACCTTTATGTCACCAGTCATGATTTTACGAGCTGTTGCAATGTTGAAAACACAGTTTGTATTTTAAATACACCAATCAATGAGACCAGTATTAAATTTGCTGTAAGACCTACATTAGTTAGTTGTTTTGCTGGGGAAAATGAGCATGTTTTAGCAAGCACATGAGTCATCATTTAGTTTGAATGTGAAAAGTACAGGAAGGCCAATAAATGCTCATTTACTTTTGGAGAAGAGCTTCAGTGAAAAGGAGGTATGGTCCAAAAAGCGACCAAAAGAGGTAGGAACATAAGCAGATGATTCGATAAGAGTATTAAAATTTACGTTTCAGCATGAAAAAAACAAACTGGAATCTCCTGAGAAGAAGAAATGTAAATTAATGGATGATCCAGATTTTGTAACTGCAGAAATACTTTTCGGTAGAAACAAGGAAGTGAAGGATCCATATGGTTTTGACAGTGAAATTATTCATGGTGAGTTGGACGCCTCAATTCCTTTTCAAATTAAAGTGATTTACTTTTCAGGATGTAACCCATTTCTGACTTTAAGTCCCGTGCCTCTAGTTCAAGAATATGCATTTGGACTACTGGAAAACGAAGGGGCATGTGATTTATTTGATATCAGTAGGGATTAAGCCTTAGCTGTGTTAACTTTTATTTTTATTGGAATGGAATGCATCTCTTTATTTTTTTTACTAGGGATTATTGCTTGTTTTAGCAGATAAAACTGTGATCAGGATATGTATTTGTTTTTGTTTACTTATTTACACTTAAGTTTATGATTCCTATTTAACTGACATTGATGGAAAAAGTATTAGAACGTTTTTGTTATAAATGAGAAGGGCATTTTTATTATGTGGTATTCACGTGCCGTCCTAATAAATTCATTGACGTATCTGGAATTCGCGTATAGTTACGTTCCACGGGAAAATGTTTCGTATTTTAATCATAAGTTTAATAGCAAATATCTCGTTTCGATCTAGCTAGACGACGGCGACGGCGATTATCGCAGTCCAAAAGAAGTAATCAGGCAGGTTGATTACACTGTTGTCAATTCTAATTTCGCGTTAAGTTTACTGAAGATGGCCGGTATTTGCGCCCAGTTGAGAGGTTGATTGTTTAACAAAACTTCACTTCAACCGTCATTTCTTCGTCTTGTTTGCAAAGTGCAAATGGCAGTCAAGCATTAAAGCAACATTCTTGTAGAAATTAAAGAGATTTTCTATTTCTGCAAATTGGTGTTTGCTCTAGAAAGTGTTGGTTTATCTGAAAACAGATCACTGTTTGGTGCTATGATTAAAATGGAGAAGCTTCCTAAATTAGTGGACGTTTATCAGCCGACAAGCAAATTGGAGTCACGGCAACTACCCTTGGAGGTGGATGAGAATCTAACGGTAAAATAACCATGTTTACTCCCTTAAAAGTTGGTGTGGCCCAGTAAATGCAAGTTGGTATCGTGCACCTTCGATCAAGTTGTGACTGCAGATGTTCTACACAAGATGTTTGACCTACAAATTTGTTGACTAGAAATTTTTTACAAGCAAGCATCCAGTGGACCACTTCTCTGTGAAATTTTGTGTTAAATTGCTTATTTATTTCTTGCAAATATAGCTGCATGATTTTATCCTTTCTAGTTGATTATGGACATCAAAAACTCCAACATAATTTGCGATAGCCAAAGTTTAAATAGTAAAGAACTCAATGAATTTGCTTCCAAGTTGAGTGTATTGTCACCTGATGAGTTCCAGGCCTCTTTACAGATTAACAAAAATGAGCTTACAGAGGTTCTCAACCAGACAGTCCCATGTGTTGGTTGTCGCCGAAGGTCTGCATGAAGTCCCATTCGAGTCCAAATACTAATCTTGATTCTTTTGAATTAGTGTTGAGCGTCTTTACTATCAACTGGTGACTTCTGGGCATCCAACCCTAGACCCGATCATTGTGGAAAGCAATGGAACAATCACTTTAAAGAAGGAGAAACAGGCTTATAATGTACTGGCAAATATATTTCATGACCATGCGTAAGTGTAAGTTCTATATTGCTCTCGTCGCATTATACAATTTTTAATTTCAGGCAAAGGCTTGAAATACTGATTGACACACAACCAAAAAGAAACAAGAAAAGTGTGCGTTGTTTGCTGCACTCTTTGGACTCGCAAAGGACGAGACCGTTAGCGCCAGTGTGGCGCGACGTTTGGGATTGCATGAGGACTGAGTGTAGGAAGGACATTTGCATTATTGAGGCTTCAAGTTTGCATACAACATTAGAGAATTACTTGAGGAAGCATCGATTTTGTGGGGAGTGTCGTACAAAGGTTCTGAGAGGTTAGGAGAATGTGGAGATTGAGATTTCAATAATTTAAAATTGTTATTTTAGAAACGGTCTAATTTTTTGAAGTTTTATTTATTTATTTATTTATTTGTTCCACTAAATTGAATAGTGATTTCAGCATTATTGTTATTGCCACACTTATAGTATTCATACAAAAGTGTTCCAACTAATTTCAAGGTCGTAAAGTAACACTTTAACCCTCTAGGTATTAAAAGTGTCACTTTACAACCTGTGTTGTATCATCAGTCACTCGTTTCGATACATTTTTTTTTGTCAATCAGAATAATACGCATAAATCTGTTCCAACCGGACAACATGTGTTTACTTGGCAAAACCGCAAATTTACTACTTTTTCGACTCATGAATCAAATAATTGTTTTATCAAGATTCAAGAGGTGCCAAGGTGACTTTTTTCAACCCTGGAGAAGCGTTCCTAATTAATAATTAGATATAAAGTAACAATATATAACTAGGTAGTTGGTATTTAACACCTATGTACTTAAAAATATATCCTTTTCCTTAGCTTACACTCTGCTCGTAGAGGAACCTGAGCCGACCAAAGAAAAAGGCTATGTTTCGTCCCTTTATTCAGGAATTAGAAGGTGCCTCCAAGACAAGCACATTCACCTTAGTCCTAAAACTGAATACATAACAAAGCTAATTAATCGGGCTGAACCAGAACTGCTAGGAAGGTAAATCAGTATTAAATTATTTCTTTTGTACATTGAACGTAAAATCTAAGAATTGTTTCAAATAAATATTTCTTCAAGTAAATCACTATTTAAGTCGTAGGGAAAGACATGCCAAAACGTTGGAAATCGCACAAGAGGAAGTGCTTACCTGTCTAGGGATTTGTATGTATGAACGCTTGCACAGGGTTTATATGAAAGTCAGGTATATAATTTTCTACGGAATCCTTCTTTGTTTCATTAATTATATGAATTTTAGGGAGGAAGAGCGAACTTGTCAGCTATTCGCGGCGGTTGCCGTGCATACATTAAATAGAAGTTTTGAGACTGAAGTTGAAAAGGTCAGAGGCGTATCGCAGTTGGAATTGTTGTATGAGGAGTTTGCAAGGTAATAGTTTTTTTTTTGTGAATTTTTGTGAATAATTTAAAGTTTCTTCAGGGAAGAGCAGGCCAAACAAAAGCATAAAGAGGCAAAAAAGATTAGACGTAAGCGCAGGAAGGGGAAGCTGGCCTACTGCGAAGAGAAGGAGAATTGTTGCGGGAGAAGTTCTAATATGGAAAGGGGCGATATGGAAAAAGTAAAAACCGTTCTGCTAAGGGAGAAAAGGGGAGACTATGCTAGACAACAATTCATAATATAGTCCAGTATAGTTCAGAACTAAATTTCAAATATGTATATAGATATATGAAGTAGTAAAAAAGTTATAGGGTGTGAAACACGAAATTAATGTGAAAAACAGGTATTGTTTAAACATAATTATAACATTTTTAAGGAATGCTCATGCTCACCCACATTAAGCAAAGAGCGAGAGGAATGTGGATGTAGTAGCGAAGAGTTAGACGATTACGAAGATTGCTCCAATTCCAAGATAAATAACCCTACGAGCAAAGTTGACAATTTAAGGTTTTAAGTTACAAATTTGGTGAGGACAAAGCTCCCTAAGTCATTTTTTTAGGTGTAGAAACGAGGTATGGATAGAAGAGTGTAAATGCGATAAAGAGGAGAAAGACTTGAATAGGAACGGGGTAATTAACCGAAAGGACGCTGTGTGCAAATGTGATACTGGTGTCGATTATTCGCACAGGTACATTTCATCTTCTTAATCTCAAGGAGAAATTCGTATTTATAGTAAAATTTTCAGCAAAAAAGAGTCTGGTTCGTCGTCTGATCATTCTCACGACTGCGGATATTCTTCAGAAAACAACAACGGCTGTTGCGAGACTGGTATTGTTATATTCTTCATTGATTCAAAGTCAATAGATCAGAGTCCTGTTAACACTATTCAGAGGATAATTTCCATAACTATCCCTCTAGTTAGTTATGAGGACTTTAATATATTGGCAGCTAAGGTCATTTTGCAACCCGCCTTTCAATTTTCAGGATCACTGGTGTCCAGTTTGTCGAGCTCACCGGATGGGTCAGAACTAGCGTGTTCAGATACCTGTTGCCAATCTTCAGATTTTGGAAGCCAGTGTCGACTTACTTGCGGAGGAGGACTGAGTTTACTGGAAATGTTAGAGGTACCTGTTAATTTAAGTTTTTTTTTGCAGTGTAAAACAAACGTTACAAATAGGTTCATAGCGAAGACGATGAGCAGTGTTATATAACACCAGAAGAAGTTCGGGAATTCAAGAGCAAAAGTCGACAGGTGTACGAAAAACGGCGGGAATTGAGGGAGACGCTACAGAAGCGGTTCGCGCAGTTCTGCCATAACGGAAGTTTTACCGTTCCACGTTTGTTGGTGCAAACCAAATACGCCTCCAACTAAAAACAAATTCATATAGAACATAGATAGAATCATATAGGATGCGTTCATCTACCCTCTCAAATACTTTCGGGACTGTCTAGTTAAGCTCAAGGGTTCTTTGCAAGTCTATTTCCAGTTCTTGCCTACACAATCTGCATATGCAAAATGAGATATTTAATATTTAAATCGTGTTGCGTTCGTTTGGTTTAACCCGGGAAATTCTGATACAGTCATATGCGTGTCTTGAGGATACGGCAATCGAATTGCAAAACATTGACGATTCTAACTCTCAGTCTTGTTGTTGATGCAATTCTTGGGTTATACCAAGTCAAAACAACAGTCGTTTGATATTTTGTTTTACAGGATATATACATTAATTTCATTTAAAAAATTAATTTTGCCAACATAGGCTTTAAACAATGTTGTTGCCGTTGAAGTTTTTCATCACAAATGGATACGTGGGATTGCATTCGAAAGGCTGCCCCATGTAGAAAATGTGTATTTGTTGCATTCCATAGTGGGTTTTTAATGTTAAAACTACTTTTGTATTTAACCGGAAGCGATTTTGTATACCTACCTACATGTCAATGGTTCGGTTCTATTGTAAAACATAAATACATATTATATGATTATTAAAAGAAGCTGTGTTTTTCCTTTTCATCTTGTAGTGAAAGCATCAATTATTTGTGTCAAAAACAAAGCTGAAATTTACAGATAAAAATAAACAATACACAGTAAATGATATATGTTTGCTATTTTAAACAAAGCATGTGAACTCCTCCCTGCACTATCTGACAAACTCCCCAAAACATAAACTTGTATTAGTCCCTCCAAATCCGAACGCGTTTTTCAAGGCTATTCTCCTCTTAGCATTCCAAGGTTGGCTCTTAAGAGGCACAAAGTTGATTTCCAAATCTTCACTGTCCTCCAAATTAATAGTTGGAGGTAATACACCCTCCTCAATAGCCTTAACTGCAAAAACTGCTTCCAAGTTTCCAGCACCTCCTAGAAGGTGCCCGTGGGCTCCTTTTGTCGAAGAAACGGCCACTGTGTCCACTTTGTTATCAAACAACTTCCTAATAGCTCTTATTTCTATGGCATCACCCATGGGAGTTGAAGTGGCATGAGCATTCACATAAGTTATGCTAGATGGGTCTAATTTTGCACATTTCACTGCTCGGTCCATTGCTAAGAAAGCACCTGTGCCATCTGGACTTGGAGCTGTTAAATGAGATGCATCTCCTGATAAGCCATATCCCAGAACTTCAGCATATATTTTACCATTGCGATTTAAGGCGTGCTCAAGTTCCTCCAGTATTAAAATGGCACTACCTTCCCCCATTACAAAGCCATCTCTTTTTTTATCAAAGGGTCTTGAAGCTTTATGTGGTTGGTCATTGAAGCTTGTGCTTAAAGCTCTCAATCTGGAAAATGCTGCTATTGAGAGGGGAGATATGCAGGCTTCAGTGCCACCACAAACCATTATATCTGCACAACCATCTTTAATGAATCTATAAGAATCACCGATGGCATGTGCCCCTGTGGCACATGCAGTTGAAACCGAATGATTTGGGCCTCTAAATCCGTACTTAATACTAATTTGACCACCAGCTAAGTTGGGCAAGATTCGGGGCACGAAAAAGGGGCTGACGTGGTGATAGCCTCTCTTCAAAGCCTCATAAGTGGAACATACATCATCCAAATCTACCATGCCCATGCCCACTGCAACCCCAGTATTCAGTTTAGCCTCATCTGTTAGATTAAGCAACTGGGCATCAGTAAGGGCTTCATGGGCTGCAATGAGAGCATAACCAGTGGCTGGGGCCATGGACTTTAGTTGGCTTTTAGTGAAGTGATCAGAGAGTTGGAAGTTATGGCCCTTTCCTTTTACGAAAGCTGCAACTCTGCAAGGCAGGGAAGAGTAGTCCGGAGAATCCAATTTTGTGATTCCACACTGGCCTGCGACAATGTTTTTCCAGGCCTCTTTCAGGGTGGCGCCCACGGGGCACAGCACACCCATTCCGGTAACTACTACTCGTTTTTGCATTTATGGCGAGTTAGATAAACGTACAAATGGTAATCAACAAGTTCAAATTAAAAATACAAAATGCAACTTAATCTAATAGAAGGTCTTTTCGGAAACATTCCAATCCAACGTAGATCATCCTTATCGAAAAGGTTTTTCATAAATAAATAAATAAATAAACAGCAGATATTCAGGAATTTTTACGTCAGCAGCATGTTGTTACGTCACGCATAGAAAAGTTGGGTTATGATTTCAGTAATGAATTACTTTCGAGCATTTTTAATGTGTGATTAATGAACGTAGAAGTGCAAGCTGCGGCTTGCAAGTACTCGAACGACCTGAGTACAACGTCAACAACATACTGCTGGGACAAAACTAATTCTTATTCTCACTTTTTCCTACAGAATTGACCCCCTTACACCCATATTGCACTTCTATCTCTGACAGTTTACCAACTGATGTTGGCATGGTGACTGATGACATGGCAACCAGGGGGGAGAGGGGATTTTGTTTGGAAAAGGAAAACATTAAAACTAAATAATAAAATAAGTACAAACAATACAGACTCACGTTAATTAATTGCCAACTAGAACTGCTCATTCATGGGTCGTAGAAAATCGAAAAGGAAGCCCCCCCCAAAGAGGAAGGCAATCGAACCCTTGGATATACTATTTAATTGCCCCTTTTGTAATCACGAGAAAAGCTGCGATGTTAGAATGTAAGTGCACATTCCAAAATATATCAAAGTTAGGTGCTAGAGGTTGGCCTTCATTAACCTGCACATTGGACCACTTCAGGGGCGCACTCACTTATAGTTGTTGTCAGGTATCTGCAGTGGACATTTAACGAGTAGGTTGTCAAGTTTGACGAGCATGCTGGTACAATTGTTCTTAAAAATCCACTTCTCTCCTACGGTGTTACAAAATTGTGGTACGTCTCTGCCAATCCATGCTAAACACCAGAAGAGACTCCTTACTCGAGGTACTTTCATAGTCCTGAGATGTCAAAGAGCTTTTTTGATTTGACTGTGGGTGTTGTAAAGCTACTTGCTTGAACGTGCACAATATCGTCGATTCTTCGGGCAGAGGAGAACATCTGGAAAATTAGGTTTCAACTGGGTAAAAGTGAATGTGATTGCGCCCCCAGGGTAACGATCTTTAATTTATTTTCTGATTAGACTGTTGTCAGGTGTTAATTAAAAAAATCAATTGTGATACTTTTAACAAATCAATGCAGCTGTGAGCAAGTAGTACTGTTTCAGGGATAAAGGCAGGAGTACCGCTAGAATCACGTGTCGAGTTTGCCTAGAAGATTTCCAAACAACTATAAACTTCTTATCAGAACCTGTGGACGTCTACAATGATTGGATTGACGCCTGCGAGCAAGCAAATTAACTTAAAATCCCCAGCAATTATTATTAGATTTTAGACGTGTATATTATCAAAAAGTTTATTTTATTTGGTTTTTTTGCAATTTTTAAATTGGTCTTTCCCTAATGTACCTGTAGTCATTATGCTATTTACTTACTTTCGTCTGACTTAAAACTAAAACACTAGATTTAATTTAGAAACATGTAATAACGTTAATGGGAGGTAATAAATCACCACTGGTGTGTATAAAGTAATCATAATAACTTAAATAGGCACATGCCAATATAACTACAGGTATACAAGAAACATGCTTGGTAAACAAATTCAAAATATTACTCACTAAGTTCACTGGAAGATTAAGCTTTAATATACATATCTTAATATATTAAAATCGCGGTTAACACTCAGGTGCAATGCCTTCTTAACGAACAGTCGGATTCGTTCCGATAATGCCATTACTAAATAATCCTGGAAAAAAACTATGAAAACCAGTAACAAATTTACGTTCAATTCTAAGCGATCCCAACGAGACGTAACATAGACGATCGCTTGTATGTGTTAAAAGTAGTACTTCACCAACTAACTTATGACTGAGTTATGTGTTGTTTAATAAAGTTAGTTCTCTGTTTATATCCATTGTTTATAATAAAGGTAACAGTACGGTATATAAATTACGAATCATTCCGACGTGTATATTATGTTACATTTATAATATACCTATGTTTTGCGTAATTGCAAAACAGAAAAAAGGTTCATTTTCTCTTTTGCAAGTACTATTGGTAAAATTAATAACTGTTTAATAAATAGGTACTTCCTGACCGATTAAAATGCACCCAAAAGGAAACTCCGTCCACTTCGAAAGGACAATGTGACGCATATCTGCAGAAAAGCTTAAATTTTTATAGGAAGCAACAATACAAAAAAATATATGGCAAGGCACAAAAGAATATAATAAAAGACCAGTTCCTTCTAGCGCATTTTCCTCATCTTGAAACTACTACAGATAAATATAGCACTTCTTCTTGTTATAATACATCAACGGTCCAGGTCAAGTTTCGTTTTCGCCTGCCAGCTGATAATGGTGCCTTCGAAGCTGTGACAAACGCAATCTCTCTTGTTCCAATTCTTTCTCTAGTTCCAATACTCGCACCTGCGACTCCATTTCCTGGCGTTTGGCTTGATGGAGTGATAAACTTGATGTGTCAAGTTCCTCTATTAAAAAATAGAAGTTGTAACGGTATAAACATACTATGTAAGCGGACGTGAATTCGTTAAGGACTCTTATATCCCTACCCTCGTAATTTCACGTTGTAACATATACCTTGGCCTTTTAGGTAATTACAAATATATGGACCATACTCACCAGACTCTTCGATCAGTTGTCCACAATCCTTAACCGTAGCAACGACTGTCCCCGTCGCAGTGGTGACGCCTTTCGAGGCCAAAGTCAACTGCTGCAAGTTATCACTGTGTCTGTCAGCTTTAACTCGACTGGCTACGACTAACTGAGCCGTGGAAGCTCCGATTTCCTGAGAGGCCACTATCAGTTGTTCTAGTTTGCCATTCGACGTGACTACTTTGTCAGCCGAAATTCTAGAATTATTCAAATGATGCACTATATTTTTTAGTTCGTGCAAACATACAGCAAAAATTGAGCAGCAACTGCCACGGCCTTGGCAGCCGATATGAAACCGTCAGTCCATTGGTGGTTGCGTTTGTAGAATTCTTTGGCACTAGCAGTACCCTAACAAAGAAATATCTGGTTAATGTTAGAATAAAGGTAGAGCGCGTTATAAATGGAATTTCCATTGGCTTTTTTTTAATTTAAATGATTCTCACTCCGTGCATCGCGTACCTACCCGGCCTTGTGCGACAATTTCGGCTTGCAACAGCCTAGATTTCTTCACTAAAATTCTGATGGCCTGCATTAGAGTCGTACAGGAATCTAGGATTTTCTCGTTAACTTCCAATTTAATTCCTGAGTCGGCTGCCCGGGAATTCGTCAACATTTCCTGCATCACTTACTTGGATTAGATTTAGGAGTGAAAATTTGTGGGAAATTTACCTGAATCTTTTTGGCGGCTTCTTCTATTGCCTTGTCCATTTGGGCCATTTCGTCGTCGAATAAATCTTCCAAATTTGCCGACTGAAATGTTACGCACAATGATTTAACTTACCTAAAATAGAAAGACGAAAATGAGTACCTTATTCCCTAAAAGTGATAAACTAATATCGTCTCCCAAGGTGGCCACCTCATCGAGTTTGTTTAAGGCCTCCTTAACAAGTAGTTCAGTGCTTTGGTTTTCTTTAATATTACAGAGTATCGTTAAGACGAGTTCGCCTAAAACTTTGCAAGTCTCGGCCATCTCTGAAAGCAAATAATGATAAAATAAAAGGATGTTATAGGCATTTCATCCCTTCACTTTCTCCAAATGCTATGTCCGGGCTCGTGTTGCAAGTCGCTCTGCCTTGCAAAATGTACATCGAATGTGTGTGAGCAATTACATTCGCTGTCGTGATCACCTTGGCGTGATCGGTAAACGTCAACTTCGTGCTTTCCATGAGTACTTTTCGGCAATCTGGATACAAATAATCAACGAAGAATTATTTTGCAAAGGTCACAGGTCACACGTCTTTTACCTTTGGTCAAACTTTGTAAATAATCCGAACTACAAGTCAAAGCTGTAATTGCCGGATTGTCCACTTCATGAATCGCGTGTCGCAAAATGTCTTCATTATTTTCAATGGAACTTCGAACGATCATTTGCAGTTTCAACTGATTTTCTTTTAGTTCTACACGATCATAAAAACTGCCTATTACCGTGAACAAATAGTTTTTAGAAATTTACCATGATCGATTTGTCGTTCTAAATCCATTATCTTGTAAGACAACTCCTCCGATTTCTGCTTCAGCATCTCCTTCTCCTCGCTAACATTTTGCAGTTCTTTCCAAATAGACTCTTTTTCCTTGCACGCGTCTTGTACGCTTTTTTTGAGAATCTGAAGTTATTAAAGTTATTCTACTCGTTATAGAGATATATTTCTGAAATATACATAATACTTGCGCACCGACGCTACACGAACGATTTACCTTTATCAGTATATAGCCTACATACTATACTTACCCCCGTTTCCACGTTAAACAACTCTTTATCTTTTCGTAACGCCTCTAATTCTTCAGACCTTTGCTTTTCGGCCAACTGCAACCTCTCGTTTTCCATCTCCAAGTCCTGCATTTGCTCTAAGGACTTCGACGTTGCCCAGAGCTTCTTCTCGATCTCTGCTTTCTAGAGAAACGTCATCAAATCTATTTTACGTCTCAGAGGAAATAATTTTAGATCTACCTTTCTAAGCTCCCCCACGTGTTCGTCTCGCAGCTTCACGTACACCGATTTGAGCTTATAAAATTTCTGTTTTTCTAGAGAAGATAGTTAGTTTAAGAACGAATAAGAAACAATTAGTAGGCCTCGTACGTTCGGAATCCTGAATCTGAGCAGCAGCGACGGTCTGATTCAGCAGCTCTTCTTTGGCTTGTTTCTCATGCTGGAGTTCGGCATCTCTAGCTACGAGGTCGCGTTCTAAAGAGGCGATTTTATTTTGCAAAGCTGCGATATCTCGTTGACCCTTCAACATCAGGGAATTAATTTCGCTTCTAAAATAAGGGCGACATTAAACTAAACTTGAGTTCTCTTTCGAATAACTTTACCTCATTCTTTCGACCTGCGTTCGAAGAAACTCTCTTTCCTGGATCATTTCTTGGTGTGCCGAAATATTCATTTTAACTGTATGATCCATCTGAGCGGTTATTACGTCCGCAGTGTTATCGCTGGTATCGATCAAATTCTCTTCTTGAATGGGTTCTTCCTCGTGTTCGGGTTCGTGAGTATCCTGGGGCACCACCACTTCTTGGGTCACGTAATGCGTAAAATCGCCCGTTTTTAGGAAATTAGGAGGGTTCTAAATTGCATTACAGAATCAATCACCGACAAACACAGCGAGTTCTTCGCATTTCGAAAGATTTGACCGACGGTTGGTACTTACATCTGGTAATGGTGGAATCGCAATTAGATTCTTAAAATACTGCATATTATTGGTATTCTCGTAGAACTTCTTCAAAGCTCTGAAGAGCCTCAAAAATCGTTCTCTATGGCCGGATAAAACATCTTGAGGCAAGAGCTCGTGTAACTTAAATAGCATTTTCACACAATAATCATAGAGCTTCGACGCATCTGGAAATGCAATAAAGCAATAAAATTTAACGCGTTTTGTTTGATTCCTACCTTGAATGCACGGAATCAAGGGTGTCAGTCTACATTGTCCGGCACTGGTCATCGAATTCGATCGGGCCATATTTAACGAACCAAAAACTGAAACCAGAAATCGCGGATTCACGATTTAAACAATCCTCACTTTCATGAGAAATTTACCTGCCTCTTGCAACGCTATAATTTGTTCTAGGTAGTCGAACATCTCAATCGTCATGTTGAAGCTGAAATTGCCTTCCTACATGAGCACTTTAAATTGATCATTCCCCTCAATACTCACTAATTATTCACATCGTTTCCTCTAATGCTTTCGAACTCTTCAGCCGAAACTCCCAAATTCCCCGGAAATCTGGGATTTCTTTTGTGAAATTCTAATTTATTGATCAACAAGGACGTGTATAGCCTGATCATTTTGCCGTAGCCATAGGGTAAGTGGACCCAGAGTTTGCCTACGTCGTCCAAGTCCTAAATTTGTCCTTACAGTTCGCAATTTGGACAAGTACGTGGGACTCACCTTTCTGTGTTGCTGACTGTCGATCAGAGTTAGCGGATGCCCCTCTCGTAAAATTTTATGGACGACATTGCAGAACTTCCAGGCCACGATTTGATCATCCATAATTGGTAACCTGTGGGGGAATTCAGTGTTTTAGTGGGGAGTTCGAGCAAATACCAGTCCACATTGGATCGTGGCTATGAAAACTGGGCATATGCCAAGAACACGCCCTGTAAGTTTGAATACCGAATCCGGCACCTGAAGACTTAACAAAAATGTTAGTTTGGCTCGCTTATGCAGATAATACAGACGAAGATTAAGGGGCAGCTCCTCTTGGCAAAAGAGGTTGAGGGAATTTCGTGATTTGTTCAGTCCTCGTGAGGACATACTCCTTACCTCAGGGCGTACGCCCAAAAAATGTGGGCATTCTGGGTGTGGAAGGTGCCGATAATGGCGGACCTCACGTGCTTCTGCTTGACCGGACATTCTTGGCCGTTGATCGCCTTCTGCAAAGCTTGCGCCTAAGATCGAGAAAATTATGACAAAACATGGATAAATACACAATTTTCGATGATGCATCATGCTGTGATTATGTGACGAGTTTCAGCAAACACTTAAGAAGCCCCGGAGATAGACAGACGCATTACATAAGCGCTAACGCAGGGCGTGTTTCGCATGTGTTGAGTATGGACGAAATTATTCCTTACATGATTCATCGGCAGTGAACTTGAATATTAAGGAGAATAAGCCGTTTATTTAGATTATGCACATTCAGGGTCATTTTACGTTCTCATGAGCTGCAGGCCGCCGCATTAGTAGTTGTTCCGAAGTGGAATTCTATCAGAAGTTTTTCAGACTAGAATTACCGACTCACGTAGCCATACGCTAAGCGAGTACGGTTTAAGTAAGAAATTCGTTCCAAATTGCTTTCCTCCTACTTTTGCGCAAACAATTTCTATGTAGGACGTGGAGACACGCTAACGCAAATTCGCGTGCTTCCTGCCACATCTTACTCATTCGCTTGCGATTTTGATCATAAAGCACCGAAACGGTCGCCAAAAAGCACCTTGCTTGGGCGACAAAGCTCCCGCAAGTCGCCGTTTTGAGATCGAGAAGAAGTAGCATGGCCGCAATCACTGGTAAAAACTAAGACCTTCGTGGCAGAACTAGACGCCGAATGCACAAGCAATGAGACACCTGACTCGTGCACGGGTCATTGTGTACAACGCTTCGTGTTAGCCTTGTGCTACAAGTAGCAAATTCCCATTAAAATTCAATCCGTTCTAAGACAATTGCTGCGTAAGTAGCCGAAGTACGAGGAAAACGCAATACCCCGTATTAAACCGTAGCAAGTAGCACGGAGGAATAAGCGCACACCGTCGAGCTTTGCACGATACGGATTGTGCTTTTTGTAGTAATGAACGAGGCGTGTGGTTAAGAAGCTCACTCAGTGGGAATATGCAACTTACGACCGTGTCTTCGCTATGGGTGACGAAATAAACGCATTTCCGCATCTTATAAAATGTCACGCGCACGTCGGATCAGCGTTAGGGAGATTTTCCACAATGACACAAAGCATCCGTCTTCTTTTGATAGCAAGAGTGGAAAAACCAACGAATTCGCTACCACGCGAGCGCTTCCCGTCCCTTCCGAGTCTCATCTGCCCGGCCCTTGTTGGTCTCGACTTTTCCAGATCTCGCGCGTCCTTCGAATCCGAGGGACGAGGTACCCACCCGCTGTTTCCCAGGAAGAGCTTGCGCACAGGGTCTCTCGATTGCGCCCTCGATGGTGGCGACCTCGTTCGACGGTGCTTTGCCTCAAGATGGCCCCTCGTCTCATTATCAGCTCGTAACTTACACTTTACAACGTAAATCTCCGACTCATGCCACACAGGGCGTCCAAGATAAAGGGTAACTACTGTCCTATGCGGTTGAAGCGGATTATTGCTCGTCCCTTCCTTGGTTTTGGAGAATGAGTGGAAAGCATGGAAAAACGGGAAAGGGGGAAAGTGTTTGTGTTTTTTTTTTCGATTTTTTACTAAAATTCGTTTTGAAATTCGCCCCGTGCGCGTCCCCATAGTTTATTTTCCTTACGAGGTGGTAAGTGAGCGCGTAGGAGCCCGAGGGGCCGTCGAACGGCCATCCTGCACAGTCCAAATCGGTTCAAGCACATTAACGACTGCACGTAACGGCCGAGCCCCGGACACGAGCTCGACCGCGAAGGACAAACAACGACCCTCCGTCGAGACAGAAAAATCTCCGCCAGCGACATGAATCCTCCCCAAGCAACCCCAAGATGAACTATAACTGAGTACTTACGTATTTCTCATAATCTTTATCCGTGTAATTCCTGGCCATATTATTGCCGCACACCTACTATAAATGGTCAAAACTAAGCATGCAAGCGGTAAAGGTTAGTTTCCAAAATGCACTAAATAGGTACATGGGCAAAATTAGAAACGAGCGTTCAGGCAGTAATTGGCATGCAGACCTGAAATATAAATGAAGTCTTAATGAATGGCCTGCCTAACTGTTAGTTCATGTAATAATTTCAATTCTCATTGTTCACGTTACGGAGTATCAGGCTGCTCGAAAGATCCTATCGTAAGCCTAGGAAACCATGCATTGCACTACTTCATTACAGAATATGGGCGAGTGGACGCGTGTAACTTTGCTGAGGTCACAGGATCCAGATCACACGTAGTGATCATCGAAGGAATTAATAAATTTTCTTATTCACCTGTCTGCCTCACGCCACCAACCTCGACATCGACCACTTCGAGTTGCGATTTTCCCATTTTTTTCAAAGTGTTTCAGCTAAAGGAACGGGGCAACGATGGGGACAACTCGTTGGTGTTAGTTCGCGACTAAATTGCTTTGAAATCGATAAACCGATTTATCTTATCGCTCACTTTGTTGTTCGGCACACAGGCGAACCAAACGGGAGTCCACTTCAGGTGGACTGTTTCGTCGACCCACCCGAATGCGCTTATCGGTGATGGTTCCACGTATTGAAGACCGATACTCGGTAGATTTTTTTTTTGTTAATCTTGGAAAAGCTTTTTCCCACAACGGAACCAACGACCTTAACAAGTTCTACGAACATCTTATGTACATTTTAATAAAGCGCATGACACACGCAGCTGATTGTTATCAGGGAAGGAGTGCGCTCCCACGCAGGACCTACGCAATCGAAGCTGCAGCTTCCAGCTAAAGATAAAAATGTGTCGTCTAAAGGTTGAAAATTACGAGTCTTTGACCCACTTGCGTTAATATTTGTTTCCTTTCAATTAGGCACAAGCCGGTAAATGCAAATGAGTTCACAGGATATAAACAGTTCAGGCCGAAAATACATTTCGACTCGATGCGCTGCACATTCGAGTGTCGGAAATGTGATGCGTGCAGTCGGGTTGAAGAACCACCGATTGATATTCACACAGTAGAATAGATGAAAGGGGGCACTTGGTACCGAAGGGGCCGCAGCATCCCACACGAAGGAACGATCCTGTCGATCGCGCGCATACACACATCAGCGATAATCCCAAGTTATTTTTTCACCAATACCGGCAACCTCCTAGTTTCTTTATGGACGTCACGCGCATTACAGTTTACCGTGAGGCAGGTCCTCCGGTTAACAAACCGGAAGGCAAAATGCATCGTTAGCGGCTGCATTGACCGAGAAGTTCTCATTCTCAGCCTTCCGAAAAGTGCGAAGACTTGGAAATTTGCCTTATATGAGTGCGAACAGGAGTCACGATTTGGGCACCGATCTGATTCTTGGTCCCCATGGAAAGTTGCCCCGTGTCAAAGTTAACTTTACATTCATAGTCTGGCCTTTGGGCCCGGTTTTTCAAGCTCTTGGTAGCTTCACCTGGAAGATAATGCCGAATCGACACAACGAAATCGCAGCATTGGTCAACGACGATTTCCATGGAAGTCACCTTGCTGGCGAGCGCACAAAGAGCTAGGCCCGGTTTTTCAACCTTCCGATAACTTTGCCAGCGAAATGATTTGCGAAGGAACGAGTTAACCAGGTCGGAGTGGTTAATTTCTCCATTTCTCTGGAAATTATCTTGCTGGCGAAGTTGCCTGGCAGATGACTCACTATAGGCCAAATACACCAATGAATGTGTTGAAGGCAACGTTACGCAAACTTAAAATCTCAATTGATTAAATGAGATCAATAACAAAACTTGAAAACTTTTGAAACAATTGTTCCTTATCCATATCTATGTATGAGGAAGCACCTCAAAAGTCAATTTTTAAATCTCCTCGGTTTACTTAATCTCCAGTTGATCATACACCAGTGGGAAATTTTACCCGTAAAAGGTTGGGCTAGCAACTACACATATTACTTGCCATCTTTAACTTAATGCGAATTACATGTCATTTCTCAATTATGATTTCATACATGACGAATGGAATTTATTGAGTGTTGGTGGCTTGAAGCTGCTCCATGGGATTCTTCTGTCGATTATACATAGCTAAAGAGATGGTACGCAGACCTCAAGGTCTTTTGAGTTTTCTGTGGAAGTTACCAAGAGTTTGGGAAACCAGACATTAGTGCTGATTCTTCGATGTCTTTACGCTGCACGTGGAGTAATTTACAGTGAAAGCTGACTATCAATCAAAGCATTTCTTTCAATTACCTAAGTGTTTCATATATTCTGTCATTTCTCTAGTGTATTCCGAGGAGCATGGCATCCCATTTTAATTTAATGCCTGGACTAACCACTATTTCTTTAAAGTTCAGTTAAAGAATGACTGCTGTTAGTTAATAACTAACTAGCACATAAAGTGTTTTGTAAAAATTGTCATTATTCTCCTTCTTTTATATATACTATTCGAAATGAAGGGGGTAATATAAATATACCAGTGCAAACTTCCAAAAGAGTAAACATTTTAATGTATACACAGAACACACACTTTAATGTAAAATAATATGATTCAAACTGCTTTTGCAGTATATAAAGTTTTAATTCTTTGAAAAATAGTAAGACCCTTAATGCCTTAATAATTAATTAATTCGTTCTAAATAATTAACCACACGTCACTAACTAGTAACGACAATAACCACGCAAAAAATGGAATAACACGAAAAACTAACAATACACACCTGGGCTTTTTCGAAAATTTCCCTCTCGATTTCCAGGCTGGTTTTCCTCGGATGTAGCACTCGAGGTAACGACAACGATGTCATGCTTACACTAATTGATTATTGAACGCTTTTATTCACTAATTATTATCAATGTATTTTTATTTTTTTCTTTTTAATATAATTGATATTAGAAAATTTAAAACGAACGGAGTTAGGTACCAGAAAGACAACACCCGCATCTGCAACAACAAAACCCAAAAGTTGTACCTATATTATTTGACACAAGTCAAATTATCTCTCTCTCTCTCTCTCTCTCTCTCTCTCTCTCTCTCTCTCTCTCTCTCTCTCTTTATCCAAACACGTTATTTAGGAAAGCCTAAAAACTCAAACTGGCAACGGTGCTTTTATTAATCTAATTTTTTAATTTTTTTATCAAAATAGTTTCAAATCGTTTGAACTCCCGACAATCAAAAGAATCCCAGACTTCCCAAGAGAATAAATTTCATATTTGCCGATATCCCAGTTTTGCGTTAAATATATTAATGAACTTATTCAGATTGTGTCAAAATGAACTTTTTGACTTTTTTTAAATAAGTTAAAGATTTATCTAATGGCCTGACTTATGCGATGAATCAAGCCTTTCTATATTTACGCTATCCTACAATGAAAAGTGCAACTGCCCTCCGGATTAATCTTTAATTTCAGACGACATCCGCGTCATTGCCACATTTCAAGTAATGTAACTTATTATTCGACGATTTTTAACGTGCAATTTTGATTTTTTTTCTTCTTTCTTAATTTTTGGATTGTTTGAGGTTAGAAATGTTGTGAAAGTAAAGGATATTTTTTACAAACATTCGTAACCTGCCCCTTTAGTTGAATAGTCTATTAGATTAGAGCTAATTTCACACAAATTTGCCATAAAAAATGATTCATTTATATATCAATTAAGTTATTGTTAATTCTAAAAAATGAGTACTGAAACAGCAGCCCTGCAAGAAGAGGAGCGAGAGGCCCTTCTCTCAATTTATGAAGGAGATGAATTTTTCAGACAAATTGACAGTAGTACATTTCAATATAAAGTAAGGAATATAGGCATTTTCCATATACAAACTCAAATACTGTTTTTAGTACGGAGTTAATGATTCAGGCAAATCCTTTGTACTTGAGCTAAAATGGGGCCCAAATTATCCTGAAGAATTACCAGTTATAAACATGGACGTGTTCTATAATAAACATGTGTAAGTAGGGACGGCTCTATGAGAATTGCAATAGCAAAGTAGTCTGTGCACTTAGGATATCTTCACTTAAACAGAAAGTGATAGAACTAGTTAAATCTGAAGGGGAGCAGTTCTTAGGAATTTCTATGACCTATTCATTGTTTGAATTTTTGAAAGAGAAATTTGAGGATCTGATTGCAGAGCAACCAGAAAATCCAGTGGAACATGAAATGGATAAGCTGTGTATATCAGAACAAGATTCTTCTCAAAATCTTAAAAAGGAAAAGAAGGAACAGTTGACGAAGGCGCAAAAGAGACGTCAGTGGAATAGGTTAGATCAAAGTGGTGTGGATATGTGGAGGCTAAAATTGTGTCATTTTAGATTGGATTCAAAACGGGAGAAACCAAGAGGTTGGAATTGGGTGGATATTGTGAAACATTTATCTCAGACAGGTTCCAAAGAAGATAATAATCCTGTATCATAAAAGTATATATTTTTATAAAAACAAATTTTTAATTAAGTAAAGGTGCAGAAAGTGTAAATTATTGCCACAAACTCTTTGTAAACTAATACGGTTGATTAGCTAGTAAATGATTTTGTGGTTCTAGAATGAGAGGCAGTACTTGTAGTTTGAGTTCTCCCCATGATTCCCCTCTTTGACTGAAATTTTCTCACATTCAATCAAGCCATGCATGGCACAGAATTAAAATGAATACTCACCGTTTTCATCCGGTATATTTGATCTAAAGCATGTGGTAAAATAGGTCTAATGCAATTCATTTCCATTAAAGTTAAATTGTCTATAGCTGCATACATAGAGGAATTCTTTATCATGACGTCCATTGATGACCTCAGTTTGGACATTCGAATGTCCCAAATATCTTTAATAATTGTTCGTATTTCACTTGCCTGTGGGACATCATCTGACGCATTGCCTAAGATGAGTTTGGCCACCACCATGTAATGCTCACTAGGCATTTTCACGAATGATCTGTGTGTGCAATGTGTTGTAAATTATGTGTAACGAATCATGTGAATACTAACTTGGTTTCTTTCTCTTCTTCCTTTAAATTTGAAAGGGTCTCCATCTCCAACCAGTCAGGGGGAACAATTTTACATTGTTGCTGTTTTTTTAAGTTTATAGCTATCCATAGTGGAACCACAGTAGGGATGCTGGCTCTGAACGGCCCCACATCACCTCCGATGAGGAAAATAGAAGCACTATTGAATGTGGGCACTATTTCAATCATAGTTTTTTCGCCCCAGAATTCGACTTCTTCTGGATCCATGTAATTTAGGTGCAATTTATATATATAATTTACGTAATAAGAAATGGACAAACATAATTCCTTCAATTTAATATTAATTGAATATGAAGGCAATTAAATAAGGATGTAGAAGGAAATCGTATGTAAGGAATGTTCCCACAGAAATAAGAGTCCTGGCAATTTTAAGGTTATGTTGAAGGTCGGTGGCTCAAGACTATAACCTGAACTAACCTAAAAGTTTCTTGGCGCTAAATTATTTTATTTTATAAAAATTCAAAAGTTATTGCTGTAAAGCACAAGAAAAAACACATTTACACAACCCTCAATCCTCTGCAGCAACTAATACCACTATGACCTCAACAATCGAAGACCAACTGCCTAATTTGCTGCCACTGTACTATAAAAGAGTATTCCCATCAGCAGAATTCCATCGATGGCTAAGTTACGGTAAATATTAAGACATTAAGATAAGCGGAATAGTGTTAAATCTGTTACATAGGTAAGGCTGAAACCTTCTCGAGGAGAGAGATTTCATTCACTCTATTTGGCGACATTTATCTTCGGTACCAATCTTTCGACACTTGCCAAGACTTTCTCAATCAACTCATCAAAAAATACCCCATTAAAATTGATATCGGTGCCATATATGGTTTTAAGCCCAAAGATCAAACTAGGTTTAAAATATTAAAACCTAAATTAAAAGAAATAGTGTTTGATATTGATATGACGGATTACGACAACATAAGAAACTGTTGCAGTGGGGCCAATGTTTGCAGCAAATGTTGGAAATTTTTGGTCATTGCTGCAAAATCTATTGATTTAACTTTGAGGGAAGATTTCGATTTTCAGCACGTTTTATGGGTGTTTTCAGGAAGAAGAGGTGACATTTGTTTTAATGGTGTATTAAAATATAATGTAGCTGACACTTCTAGGAATTCATGCATGGGTGTGTGACCAAACGGCCAGAGAATGTGATGATAATGAACGCTCTGCAATAGCGGAGTATTTTAATATATTTGATAATTCAATGAGCAACGGCAAAACAGTGAGGTTGCCAGGGAACATTAGCACAAAAATACGGTATGTACTATTTTTAGCTCGTTTAGAAAAATTATAATGGATTTACAGAAGAGATCTGGAAATAATTGACAAACATTTCCGCTCTATCATTGAAGAACAAGATATATTGGGCACTGCTGAAAGGCTGGATAAATTCATGAATTTTATTGAAGGAGACATAAAAGCTCCAATTAAGGAAAGGATGAGTTCAGTTGAAGGTTCATGGGCACGTTGGGAAATATTTAACAACACTTTCTTACATATGTGCCAAAAAGTAAGGGGCGCCATGTCAAACTTCATATTTAAATATTCACCAAAGTATATTCCAGAATGAAGTACCAAGATATGGAAAAAACCTTGTTGAAGAGTTGAAACTGCAACTTTGTTATCCAAGGTTGGACATACACGTGACAAAAGGGACAAACCATTTGTTGAAAGCGCCTTTTTGCATTCATCCCAAGACTGGCAAAGTATGCATTCCATTCAGTATTAAACAGGTGGATAGTTTCAACCCCAATAAGGTGCCCACTCTGGAGTGCGTCAAACCACTGGCAATTATTTTTACCCTTTAATAATTCCTCTATTTTAGCTTGATCATAAAAGAAGTGGATACCTATGATAAAAAAAGCAAAGAGCAGGGAGATTGCCCAGACGTAGAAGAAGAACTGCCTTCTAAGAAGCCAAAAATTAAGGATTATAGAAAAACCAGCCTTTTGAAGCCTGTAAATTTGTTTATGATGTTCATAAAGAATCTAGAGAAGGACTGCAATATTGAATCTTCTTCTAGGTAATTCTTTAAGATGGCTGTTAACGTTTTAAGTTAAATAATGTAAACTTTCACTTTTCTCAAAATAATCAACATTATCATTAATCTCCCTCACAAATTGTTACCGGATATCATCAGAAATTCCCTCTTTCCTCACGCGGTACGTTAAATAGTACATAAGCGCCTTACTAGTCTACTGCATCGATAGTTGTTCTTAAAATGGTCTCTTTTCAAAGACCTAAAAAAGGCAAATGGAGTGACGGCCTTCAAAGAAAAAGATAGTGAACTGGTGAGTGTGCACACTGTTCGTCGTGTTCAAATTCCTTGAGAAGACTATGAACGTTCAAATTATTAATTTTCTAAAAAGTTCGGATCGTTTGTAGGTTCGTTCGTTAAAGTAACAACATCAAATTATGGCTGGGGAGGAGAACAATTTTATTTTGGGTCTATGATGGATAAAAAGTCGTTGGAAACAATAAAATACACACGTAGTAACAAGTCATAAAATGCGAAATACAAATTTCCATTTGTAAGAAATATTTTATGATAAATATACCTAGGAAATTTTCCTTATAACCTCCAAATTAATACGACCTTTCCTCACATCCACATTGATTACCTTCACTTCTAAAACATTCCCCAAATGCACTGCAAGTCCCTTCATGAACGTGTTGTGGACTAAACCGTCTCTTCCCACCCCAATATCTACAAATGCTCCGAAAGACGTGACGTTTTTAACTCGTCCAGTAAGGATTGTCCCCACGACGAGGTCCTGGATACTTATCACATCCTTTTTAAATAAAGGCGTCCTACTTATTTCCGACCGCAAATCATGGTTCAGCATTTTACCCAACGCATCGAAAATTAACTGAACGGTCTCTTTATTGGTTTTCAAGGTTTCAGCTAAGTCATCCAAGTTGCAATTTGTAACTTTAGATTTGAAGGTTACGATGAATTTTTCGGTGCCGATTTCCTTTTCTTTTAAATTTAGTTTTTCTGAAATCAGAAGTTGAGATTAATACAAAGATTTAAATACATAATTAATACTTACTGAGTATGCATCGGACGACGGGATATGATTCTGGATGGATGATAGTGGCATCCAGAGGACTTGTATTGGATTTCGAATAAAAATCTTCGCAGTAATTAGGGTCCATGGGAGCGACTCTCAGAAAGCCTGCACATTGTTCGAATATTCTCTCGCCTATCCCGAACACCTTGAGGAGTTCCTTTCGATGCGTGAATGGGCCATTTCGATCTCTGTATTCGATTATTTGAGTGGATTTTTTTTCCGATAATCCTGCAACTCGCCTGAAAACACAGTACCACTATCTAGAATTTCATGTAAGGATAGATTCTTTTATTGAAAATAATCAAAACATTATTCGAGCGAGTAAACGGGGTATAAACTGTTTGGGTGCTCTGTTGATCTTTCACTCGATTAGTCCTTGTGTAATTCCCAATTGACCATTGCTTTTGCTATTTTGCCAATCCGTTTTCACCAACAGATTTTACACGTAAAGAAATATTACCTTAACAAACATTGAGAAGCTGTATTTAGGTCTACGCCTACGAAGCTCACACACTCGGAGACGACTTCGCTTAATGCTTCTTCTAATTGTTTTTTTTTTATATCCAACTGATACATTCCTATTCCTAAGTGGGACGGTTCAACTTTCACTAATTCAGCCATTGGATCCTGGACTCTCCGTGCCAACGAGACTATTGAAGGAAAGTTTCATTAGTTTTATCGGAAACTCGTCATTTATTTCTTAGAATTACTAAGAATTTAAGTGATTTTCAGAATTTCTGGTTCGATGAACGACGAACCTGCGCTAATAATATTGGGGTCCAAATTTCCAAATTCCTTTTTAGCCTCTGGGCTGCAGCTATAAATAGATGCGCCATCTTCGCTCACAATCGTATACTGCACATCCGTGGGAACAAAGAAGTCCTCACGAATTAAACTTGAGATCCATTCCTCCGTTTGCCTGCACGCAGTGCCATTTCCTATAGCTATTAGGTTACATCTAAACAAAACATAATAATAACTTTGAATGTTTTACCACCTTCACCAACTCACTTGTACTTAGTTAGAAGATCTTTGATAACATTTTCGCCACGATACTCATTTCTCTTGTTGTGGGGATAAACAATGTTCTGAGCCAATAACGATCCAGTTGGAGAAATAAGGGCCAATTTGCATCCGTTCGTGTAGCCTGGATCTATGCCGAGGATAGATTTTCCCTTCATGGGAGGAGATAAGAGCAAATGCTTCAAATTGTCGCTGAAGATTCTGCAAGACTCCTTTTCGGCCCGGAGCTTCAGGTCTGCTCGAATTTCTCGAGTTATATGTGGTGTTACTGGAAGATGCAGCTTTAAGCTTTTTTTTTATGATTTGTAGGGTTTGTGGAGTGAGGAAAGTTTTGCAAGAACTAAAGTAAACAAAATCAAAAGACAAGTGTCCAGGATCGTTGAAATCATCGTGACGCTGCACAGATTGCAATCACCAGAAAAGCTGGTATGAAACGTGAGGTCAATAATCAAGAGTATCGACAGCAGATGTGTTCCGAGAGCGAATTCCGAACAGTTCAAAGAGAGTGGCTTGGTTTGACGCGCACTCTGTAGCGGAAGACTCTTAAAGACATGCAACGATGCAGTACGCGGAATTCCGTGAATCTTCAAGGTAAGGTTCTACAGATTGGGAGATTCAACACTCATTGCAATGGAAATGTTCCTAATCGGATTCCCGTGTTTCGTAATAATAACGAGCTATAGTAAGGCTATATATAATGAAATTTCCACCTGCAGCATTACTACTTACTTAGCCTTTGAAAAGCATCTTCGATGGCCTTTTTAATAATAACTTGTCTTTGTTTATCACATGTAGTTGCATTAACCCATTTTTTTGTGCAGAAAGACCTAAACTGTGTCTCAAAAAATTCCGGGATTTCAATTTTAACGTTAAGAACTTTTAACGATTCTCCCCTATTAATAGCCAAAATCTGAAAATTCAAGATTATATTAGATAATTATGTTACCTTTAGAAAATGACCTACTTGATGGGACTTCAAGTAATCAACCCCTTGGTTGAAGTCGAAATACAATTCAAATTTATCCGCATCTACAGAGGATTCCTTTTTCAAATGTTCCTTCTTTTTAGTCGTTTTTAATGGCTTCTCTTTCACTTGTGCGCATTTTTTTGTTTGCAGCCTAAAGGTAGATTTGGCCCGCCTAAAAAGTGTCAAGAAACCGTTATGTTGTCATGCCTCAAATTCTGCACTTACAATTTCCTTAAAAAAGTGATTAACTCTATATGTGTTGCGATCTCCGTAGCCATAATATGCACGATTCCTTTCTCCACGTCGTCGATACTCTTCAGCTGTTTTACATTAGTATTCACATACTGCGTAAGATTGATCACTGCCGTATTATTTAAAATGTGAAGTGCTGGTTCTTCTAAACCGACTTTCCTAGCTCTATCCGCCAAAGAGCCTTTGGATTCGGGTTTAAAAGGCGCATACTAACAAATTTATATCTCTTTACATTTGTTTTACCCCATCTTGAAGAATGCTTACAATATACTCTAATTCTTCCAAAGTCCTTGCAGCGCAAATGTTGCCTTGCAATTTACTGTCGAGTTTACCTTGTTGGGTCGCAACAGTTTTGGCCACCATCACTATTTTCTTTTTTAAATTACAGATCTCATCATAATCCTCTTTAGTCGTTCTTAAAGCGTCTGGAGTCATGTCCCCAATCACATTTTTTCTATATCTAGCGATAAAGGGAATGGTGTTGCCCTGTTCCCAGAGTTTGATTAGATTTTGCGCTCTTTGCTCGTCGATTAGCGATTTTTCTGCTAATAATTCGAAGTCTTTCCAAAGAGGTGTAACCTCTTCAGTTGAGGAGTTCAAACTGGAGTGTGGTAAATTTAAAGTCTTTATTGGCGATATTGATCTAGCTTTTTTAGTTTTTTTGAGATCATTTTGTGATCGACTTGGCGTGGCTTTTTTCCTAGGGATGACTTCCACATCAATAGGACCTTCAGGATGTTTTCGTTTCTATAAGTTTGCTTTTATTTTATTATATTTAAAGAAATTCTGCGTTACCTTTGGAAGAGTTTTGCAAGTGGAGTCCAAATCTTCATCTTCATCGCTGGTTAAAAGTACTATAGTTTTAATTTTCTAAAAATAAAAATTTATCAATAAAAAGGAAATTTGGGAGTACTCTCCCCTGATCTCTCGATTAGCAATACTTTTCTTTTTTTTGGTTTTGAAGTTCTTTTGATTACATTTCTCTCAGGACGAAGAAGCTCAACTTCGTAGTCTTCATCGCTAGTTATCAGTGAAATCTCTTCAAGCAGCTTCTCGGCCTGTATAACCACACAATAATAATAAATAATGTGTATTGATACAATGAGGCTGAGTTTGCCATTATTCCCAATATATTTATTTATTATGTCTAACTATTAGTAAGAGAATTCCTACGAGATAACATACCTTTGGTTGCTGCAGCTTCTCAAATACTGAGGTGTCAACTTCACTATCTGAAGTCAATAACTCTGGGACAGGCAATGGTTCTTTCTGAAAAAAAAAAAAAAGAAATCAATATCGTGTTGTTGGTTGTTTTAAGCATTGTTATTCGTGTTATTTCATCAAGTATGAATTAATAGCATCTTCCTTAGTAATGACCCAACAGCAAAAGAAGGAAAACAATACAAAAAAAGAGAGATATTTAACTTGTAAAGGCAGGGCAGACCGTTTAGCTATGACTCAAACCTTCGATAAGGTACAAATTTGAAAGATGCAAAAACTCTTATATTTCCAACATCATTATTTGTTATTTAAAAATAATTGTAAAGCAACATACAGTGACTCACAGTTTAAACGATACGGCCGATGATAATTTTTCTAATTTCGCGCTTTGTAAAATATTTATTTATATTCTTTTAAGAGTCATATCGAATCAATTTTATCATCTCTTTTTTGTCGAAATAGATATTGTGTGTATGAGATAAGTTAGTTTTTTTCCAAACACAGACTTCATTATTTAAGTCGTGATCTATTGTACGCTAAGATTCTCATAAAGTTTTAAGCATTTGAAATAGTGCAGAAACAAACACTATAAACTAAAAAAAACCTGCATTTGCATTGGTTGTGGATGATTGTCTTTGAATTGGAGCTTCATCCTCGTCCGAACTATCATGCACCATTTTTGTGCTTTTTTTCTATCTAAGAAGGATCCGTAGGACTTCTTAGAAAGCACATTTCGTAAGCTGCAAAGTTCGCAAAAAGAATAGAGGGTTGTTTTTCAGGTGCAAGACAAAATTATATCAATTTTTAAATGAGGTTAGAATATCGTCTCACCATGAATCTGTTCGTACAACCGAGCAAGAAGTGTGGCAACGTCGACACTCGCTAAATCGGCCATTTAATAAATTTATTTGTTCCTTATACCACATATTTTTTGTTTTTACTTTCAAAAAAAGAAAGAATCCGCACACCTAAAAAATAAATTATATCCATTCTTTTAAGAGATTTAAATTATAACTGATGGATAATCCATATATCCCTTACGTTCGGCAGTATTGGAGTTAAAAGGAAATGCGCTGTTGCCCAAATTGTTTTATGGCTTGAATGGGTCGTGTCCCAGTTCCTAATCTTAAAATGCAAACCTAACTCTTCTGTTTTTGTGGTGTCTTGTTTTGATGCTTACGACTTGGTACTCGTGCCTTGTAAATCCTCCACCCTTAAACTGAGTTTGAGCTTAAACCATGTTCGGCATTCTACCAATCAGTTATTAAAAACAACGAGGTTTAAAATTCAATATACTTAATGGAAGAAGACTATGATGAAAGACATTGGGACAATACAGACCGCGATGAGGTAATTCTCTTATCTTCGAACTTTATTTTGCCTGCACACTACAGGAAACCCCGCATTAATCCAAATATCTAACACAATTCCTAGTCTGAAGTCCTGGATGAATCAGAGTCTCCAGAACAAATCCTGGCAGACTGTGCCATTAAATTTGCAACTCCAGATTACATCATGGAACCCGGCATATTTTCCCAGCTCAAGAGGTATTTCCAGGCTGGTGGAAACCCCCTACAAGTAATTGAAGAGCTGTCACACAATTACACTGCTGTAGCTCAAATGGCTAATTTAATTGCTGAGTGGTTGATTATTGGTGGTAGGTTTGACCCAAATACATTGTAAAATGACTCATCGAAATCCCATGCACTAGTTTTCTACACTGTTGCTTCATTTTCATTAGAAGCTATCCCTTCTAGCAGCTTACATGGTGCCTGTAATTGTTTTATCAAGAAAACTCATAGTTTAAAGAAAAATAAAATTTTACACAAATGTTTCATAAGTGTAAAGTAATACCTAGCCAAGTCATACCAGTTTATGACTCCTTAATTTGTGTAGTCCTTAGTTAAGTTAAACGTTGCTTTTAATAATTCAATTGTTAGGGGTTAAAGTACAAGATGTTCAGGCCATGGTAGAGAACCATCTGAAAGAAATGATTCTAAAGTCTTTTGATCCAAAAAAGGCTGATACAATTTTCACAGAAGAGGGAGAAACTCCTGCCTGGTTAACACAACTGATAGAGCACCCTACTTGGAGATCCCTAATTTATCGACTTGCTGAGGAGTATCCTGATTGTTTAATGTTAAATTTTACTATTAAGGTAATAAGGAATATAGGGGCTAATCAGTTCTACAGAATTCAAGTAAATTACAGCTTATATCAGATGCCGGTTTCCAAGGGGAGATAACAAGTATATCCACTGCTGCACAACAATTGGAGGTATTTTCAAGGGTTTTGAAAACTTCAATTACTAGTTTTCTTACTAACCCTGAAGAGTGGCAAAAAACTAGTCAAGAATGTGCAGTTAGTTTTCTTTATTTTGGTCATTAAATTTCCATTCTCATTGCAAGTTTTGCAGAAAATGGTGTGTCATGGGCAACACACATATGTCTATAGTCAACTAGTGATCCATATATTAGCTAGAGAAAATAAGGGTGGGTCCAGTATGAAGAGATTGTCTCAGGAAATTATGAAATGTGCTCAGAAAAAGTAAGAAATGTTACTGGGGTCTTCATATTTATCATTTACCAGCATTTCTGTTGTAAAGTGGAAATGACATCACACCTATAACAATGGCTCTAAATGGGGCAGCTGGTTATCCACTGGCTTCTCAAGCTTTGAGCGCTATGTTGTCAAAAAACACACTTAATCCAGCAGATATCTCTGTTCTATACAAGACCTACAACTCACCTGATCCACCTCCACTTGATTTGATTAGAACGCCGCAATTCTTAGGTAATTTAATATTACAAAAATAAATCATCAGGTAATAATAAATATTTCAGAGTTATTGGTCGACGCTCTATTCAAGGCAGGAGTGAAATTAAACCCTGACCATAAACCGAAATACATTCATTTACTGGCCTATGCAGCCAGCGTTAGTGAGGTGCAACAGAAAAAAGGTATCTCAAAGATTTATGCTATCAAAAGAGTATTTGCTTGTGCTCATGAACGCGCAATAACGTGGCTTTTACGCTCGTATTTGCGAGTTGTAAGTGGTACTTTATCGCAATTGAACGTTTAGTGGTTTTCAATCAATGTTAGGACTTGTTAGACGAATAATTGTTTAATTTAGGTCAAAAGAGAGTGTGCAATAAAGAGGAGCTCCAACCTACTATAAGGGCAATTGAAACGGTGCATAATATATGTAACGGCAACAAGGGCAGCAGTGAGCTCATGGCCGAATTGGCCACTATTTACCATTCTTTGAGGTATGTGTTTTACTAAATATGAACGTAGAGCACTCGTTTCGTTTGTTATTTTGAATACTCTTAGGTTCCCAGTTGTGTCCTTGGGTGTAATACGATGGGTGGAGTGTACAGTAACTGAATCCAGCTACTTTAAATTGTCAACGGAACACACTCCTATACATCTGGCATTATTGGACGAAGTGGTTACGTGTCATACTTTGTTGCATAATCAAGTTTTGGATTTACTTATTCGATTGTTTGAGTCAAAACAGGACGAATTAGAGATTTTAGTGCAGGTTCGGTGAAATAGAAAATATAAGACAGATTTCGTTATGTCTTATTCCGTTTTAATTCTTTTTCAATGTGTGTTATTTTAGCTCGAAATGCGAAAAATGGTATTGGATAGGATGGTAAATTTGCTGTGTTCAGGTTGTGTGGTTCCGGTGGTTAAATACATTAAACAATGCTGGCAGAGAGGGGATACCGACATATCTTTGATTCGTTATTTTGTGACGGAGGTATATATATTTTTTGAATAATTCTCAATTTGTTGTCAACAAGTCGGACTGTGGCCTGGAAATGAAGATCCATCGAATACTTTATGTAAATTTTCAGGTTCTGGAAACTATTGGGCCTCCGTACAGTTCCGAATTCGTCCATTTGTTCATGCCGATGGTGGAAAATGACGAAATCACGGGAACGATGCGCGGAGATGGTGAGAACGACCCGGTTTCCGAATTCATTGGTAAGTTTTGCATTTTATGGGATTTTACATCGGGTGATTCCCACGAAATCACGCTAAAATCTCAAACTTGTCGAGAGTTTTAACGTTTAGTTGACTATAATTTTTTATATTTCAGTGTATTGTAAAGCCAACTATACCCAAATGATTTAACTGCCAGATTACAAAGAAGTAGGATAAGTTCGAGAGGTATTTTTATTCAACGCCGGTTCTGGTTTTGTCGCGAGGAAAAATAAATATAAAATACTTTAAATGAGGTCAATTTCCTTTTTCTATTTTGTACCTTTAGAGTTACAGTCACTAAATCTTTGTTTTGTATTTATTATGAATATGAAAATCCCGCGTGGAAAAAGTAGCATAAGATACACGATTGATAAGGCTCACGGACTTGCTATCTGTTAGACTCTCGTCTGGCTCAAATTGTAGTGGCTGTGTGACGATGAGCTGCCTTGTGAAACTTGCTTTAATACACTTTTTCCGTACAGGGCATGACTGAAGATTATTGTGATTAAAAATTTATGAGAAATAAAGAGAAATAAGTACTAAGTATAGTGGTTGTTTATTTATTGCGGTTGCATTTAAATAAGTGTAAATTTCTCGGCAAGACCAAAAAAACTTGCTCGTGAAAGTGATTTTAATTTCCATACTCCACGTATTATCCTTCGCACGTTTATTTGGCAAATTAACAAATACTGTTTGCTTTGAACGTAAGTGTACTTTAACGAACCGCGACAATTTACTGAAAGGTAAGAAAAATGTTGTGTTTTTCGAGGTATTGGAACTTAATTTACGTTTTTAAATTAGCTAAAAATTGGTCAGTTTCTGAAAAAGGCCACGTGCAAAAGGCGGTTTCCTGATATGAATTGCTTCGTGGAAACGCTTTTATTCCCGAAGCGGGTAACCGGGATTGCTATTCACCCAACGGATTGAACTAACCCACATAGTTACGGTTTTTACTACCTCTTGGTCACATTCGGACAGAATTCCCCTCTCTGAATTTTAAAATTTACGCGCAGTGCAGAAATAAAACACCGGTGTAACGAGATTTATGGAAAAATGATTTCTTCCCATATCATTTTATTTTGTGTTCCAAAATTGGCAATTAGGAACGCAGCTAATTAGAAAACTACGTTGTATGCATATGGCCACTGTCAATTGTTTCAGGCGGCTGCGATCGAGATTTCGCTTCTTCAATTTGAAAAAAATTAAAAAAAGACACATTTCCGCTCGCAAAACCGGTTCGTCGCTGGATTCGATTTCGCACGTAGGTGTTTTGTAAGTAGTTTTCAACGTGAAATTTACGGTTTGTGTTTTGGAGCTTTCAATTCACTGCGTAATCCCATCTACAAAAATTCATATTTAAGTCAGATATATTTAGGAACGAGGAAGATTCCAGGGATCCACTCAGCACCTTTGCAGAATACTATTTAGCACGTATTCGTGTATTAAACGGACACACTGGCGAGTAAATTCCTGAATAATTCGACCGGCCTAACATCTAACGAACCAGTGGACTGAACACAAAATTAGATCATATCCATAAGTTGTTGCCCTCACAGGTAGGTTTGTTTAGCTTCAAGCATGCAGCATCATTTCTAAGCTAAACGTTTTTCTGTTCTATCGAGGCATTAATATTGTTTTTTTATTTATTTATTATATGGGCCGAAAGGGCCCCGAGCAGCTAAACCCAGGTTTAGCTAAGCTCGGCTTAACGGTTTCGACAATGCCATTTTGATACGAATCACAGTTCATTCATAACGATCAGAATATTAGGTAGGAGAATTCATATATTGCGCGCATCTCTCCATCCCTGCTTGCCCGGATCAATATCAGAGCAGTATCTGTAACATCAGCTGGGGAGAACGAATTGCTATATAGATACTTATATACTAGGGAATTCCACGAGGCACTAGCAGGAATATGTGGTCTAAGTGCTGCAGAGTCAGCGCTTTTGGCCACCAAATTCTACAGCAAATAGGTAAATTTGGGTGTTAGAAATAGAGGGATGTGTGTGTGTGCTAAAGTGGGATTCCTCATCAAAGGGAACAAGGCATTTGTGTCAACTGTCCTGCAAATAGCGGGGGAGCCTGAGGGGCCATGCATGAAAACTGCAGTCCCCGGTCCTAGAACGCAGCAGCTCTTGAAGGACCTCAGTAACGTTCAAGTAAGTTCTCGAATCGCCACTTTCCCTCTGCATAACGCAACAAATGAATTCAGCAAGCTGGGTCTACCCAAATATTTGTGGATTACGACAAATCAATCGGAAACTATTTGGTCGACGTCGATGGCAATACCTTTCTGGACACTTACACCCAAATTTCGACCATGCCCCTGGGATACAATCATCCAGAGCTATTGCAGGCCTTCTGCAACGAACATGATTTGGTAGGTAAAGGTTAAATTCAGTGGCTTAATTACTCTGATTTTTGCCATCAATTAGAAATGTCTAATCAACAGACCCGCACTGGGAGTTTTCCCCGGGGAGGACTGGCCAAGGAGGATGAATCATATAGTGGAAATGGTGAGTGTAACTAGCGAATTTTGCTTCTTGACGCTTAAGCTTTTATTAAGGTTTTATCGGTTACTAACATAGTTTAATTTTGTTCTGTTTTTTAACGGTTGTTCGAGGATAGATATAAAAACTCTTATAAAGCAGCGAAATCGTGTTGTATAACAGACGCTGTTAAAGAGTTTCGTTAAAAGGCAAGTAAAGCATTGAGTTTTCCAGGTAGCTCCACGCGGATTGAACCACATTAACACCATGATGTGCGGGGCATGCGCAAACGAAAACGCGTTCAAGCATGCTTTTATGGCCTACAGGAGAAGGGAGCGTGGTAGCGACAATTTCAGCAAGGAGGAAGAGGAATCTTGCCTTTGTAATCAACCTCCAGGTGGAAATCTCTTCCCGTTCCCTCGTCATTTTCTTAAAGTTGTCTCCTTCCCAAAGGTGCCCCAAAACTAGCCATTATGTCGTTCAAACATGCCTTTCACGGCAGAAGTTTGGGCACTCTGTCAACCACAAGATCGAAGTTCATCCAGAAAATCGACATTCCTGCCTTCGACTGGCCAATGGCCGATTTCCCTCAGTATTGCTATCCCTTGGAAAACAACGAGAGGCACAACAAAGAGGAAGACGATAAGTGTTTAGCTGGAGTTGAAGAACTGTTCGAAAAATGGGGAAAGAACGGAATGCCAGTCGCAGGGGTGAGTAAGCTCCTGAGGGAAGCACACGTGAAACGTTGTTGAGATGCCTCACTTTGTGCAGGTAATAGTAGAACCCATTCAATCTGAAGGCGGCGACAACCACGCTTCTCCCTACTTCTTCCAAAGGTTGCAGGCGATTTGCAGGAAGAACGGCGCTGCTCTAATAATGGACGAAGTGCAGACAGGTGGAGGGCCCACGGGCCAATTTTGGTGCCACGAATATTTTGATCTAGAAACCCCTCCGGACATTGTTACTTTCAGCAAAAAGATGCAACTCGGGGGCTATTTCTTCAACGACGATATGAGGTACGAGGGTAGTCTCAGAAGTATCCGATCTGACATACGGGTGGCGACTTCTTAGTTAGAAAATGCCCGTGTTACAAAGACCCGATCTTAAAGTGCTACGTCGATTTATGTTAATTTTGGGGCCGTCCTCAGTTGGTGCTTTTAGAGACTTAGTAAACGTGGATGAAATTGGTCGTTAATACGCGATTCGATATTTTCCTTTCAAGGGTCTTGGTCCATCCAACATCAGGGCCGAGTTAGAGTCTATTCTGATAAACGATAAACGGAGAACATTATATAAATTCGCTGCAGTGTTTAAGCGGAAAAAACGCGGCATTTGGTGGGAAAAAAAAGTCTTGACCCATCAAGACAACTCAGCAGTTCGCACTTCCGTCATTACAATGGTCAAGATCATTCAACTTGGTTTCGAACTGTTTTCTCATCTTATCCGCCCCTTCTCAGGTTATTTTCCATTTCCAAACTTTAAAAAATGGCTCTGTGGGAAGAGATTTGTCGCTAACGAAAAAGGGGAATCAGAGACCAAGATCTATTTTAAAACGTTTGAAGCTTTTCTCTATAAATAGGGCATAGACGCCACGAAGCATCGCTAGGAAGAAAGCGTCGATCTCGAAGGAGACCGTGTCGCCAAGTAACGTAACATATATTTATTTCTTTAAGTCTTAGATCGGGTACTTCTAGGCCCACCCTCGTAGATCTCCAACTGAGCGTTTAAAAATTACTGATCAAAACTTCTTTGTCTTTAAGGGTCCACCAACCATTCCGCACTTTCAACACGTGGATGGGCGATCCAGGAAAGGTGATACTTCTGGAGAAAATAATCGACATCATTTCGCGGGACGACCTGCTCGAACACGTGAGGAAAACCGGGAAATATCTAATCGAGCAGCTGAAACGCATGGAGAAGGAGTTTGCGCCGTTGTTCCACTCCACCCGTGGTAGAGGTACCTTCGTGGCCATCACTGCGGAGAGCGCAGGGGCACGCGATCAGATGATTGATAAATTGAGGGCCAAAGGTAAATCCGAACCCACGATAAGAGACGATAATTGTGGTAGTGGTCTTGCAAGAGCTTAAAATCACCGAATCGAAAAACTATTACCGAGCCACTGCATTGCGAGAGATTTCCGTTAAGCTGCAACAAGCCACCCAGTGGCGGTGCAACGGTTCCAAAATTTGACGAAATCTTCATACAAACATATGTCAAAAGCTGCTTCAGTTCCGATTCGCAGGGTGCGCAAAGTTGATTCCTGAAGATGGTTTTTTTATTCGTATTTTCGAAACGTTTTGAGGCAAATCAGTGGAACTTTGCACTTCATTATAAATTTTTGCGCTTTCGAAACGTTTCGAATATTTTAACTAAGAACCGTCCTCAGAAATCGACTTTTTACGTCCTGTGTGTCGAAAATCGAAATCAATTCGCAAATAAATGAGTCACAACTTCGCCCGTTTTTTCGAGACACCCCGTATGAACAGCTTTTGTTTTATTTTGGGACGTTGAATGTCTGGTCGAATTAGGGGCACTGTGTTGAGAAAAATTTTGTGTCATCGGGTCCTCTTGGTGGTTCCGCATCGATGACCGATTTATTTCGTGTTCCAGGGGTGATTTCTGGAGGAGCCTACACGCACACACTGCGCCTGCGCCCGACTCTCCTATTCGGCCAAAAGCACGCAGACATATTCCTGGACGCACTCTACAAAGTTGTGAAAGGAATGAAGAGTTCTTAAGCTTTCCGCCCATTCTCTCCGTTAAAAACCTCTCGTATCTACTTAAGCAAAAAATGTGAATCGACAATAACGCGTGAATAAGTTTGAAAGAAATGTAATTGCATTGGCTGGAATTAGAGATGAGCAAAAGAAGCCGGAGACGTAACTGGTGATGGTCCTGTGCTTGCATGCAGAGCGTTGGCGAGTTCATTGAGAACTCATGCATTTCAGAAATGTCCCGGTTGATTTTAGTTTATATCTCACTTTTCGTGATGTCAGCGTTGAGAGAGGTGGTCCGCTGAGCGAGGCAAATTCTGTTATTTTTGTGAATGCCTTGGACGTTTCTTTAACGCTAATGCCATAAGACATTTTCTTTGAAGCGTTGCTCTGCTGCAGTAGGAACCGGAACCGGTTCCGTTTTCCGGTCACTGTTGTCAGGTCCGCCTTGCACGGACTCGTTCTTGCAACCAATGAGGACAAAAAATTTGCTCATTCCTAGTTGAAATTGTCAAGTCTTAGCTCAGAAGAATATATATGTAAGTAGCCCTAGTGATTTTTATCCCGAATTTGCACGGTTTGATAGACGCGTATAGCGATGAATTTATAGAAGGAAATTCTCGAGCAGAACGTCCGCGTATGATCTAGGGCTACATTATAATGATGACGTGTTTACCTATGAACATTACTCGTGTCCACTGAAAGTCTTCCATGTAAAATAGCCTTAGGCTAGTATGTATTTTATAGACGTTGTAATGGCTAAAAAACGGTGAGAACAATGCCGAAAACAAGCCCGAAGTTAACACATTTCTGTCTTTTGGTACGGTCCTCGCGAGCAGGATGCGACATTTTTTCTTTTTAATTTATGTTTAAATTTAACGCAAACTGCAGTTTTCCGTCAAACAAATTGTTTCCACGAGGTGTATAATACGAACGACCCACCTTAACTTGAATTGTTAACAAGAGGGAATTTAAGGTGCTGGCCGAAAGGGTTCACTCCGGGGGATCTTTCCAGTAAAACTACAGTAATTAGCGTATTTTTCAAATACTTTTAATAATTGTACGGAATTCGTACCAACATCAATATTAATGTTTTATGTACAGCCTTGTTACATATTAAAATAGTTATCTTATCATGTCGTTGAAATTTCCATTGACAAGTTCACCTAGTACCGGGACGAATTGATTCACTACCGCCATCCTATAGATATAAACTTTATAATACTGACGGTCCTAAGACAATTTTTCGGTTTTTATTGAATTTTATTACGAAATTTTGTACAATTGGCGTAATAAAATCAATTCCTCCAGGCGATCGTTTGTAACGCAACAATCCTTACTGCGATCTCGACGGCGGATTGCAATAACAATTTCTTATATATTTTTTTATCAAATAAATTAAAGGAGGAAAGTAACAAAAAACCGCAAATTGAGTATAGGTGGAATACAAAAAATATCATAAATACAGTACGTATATACAATAGCAAAGTATATACAAAAGAACTTTCACACATTTCATGTTATGTGATGTTTCACCGCGTTTCACGTCGATACGTTTCTACAATTTAACTCCGTTAACTTGGAAAACAAAATTTACAACTATTAAACAATATCTTGGACTAACTTCTTAATTTTTATTGTTTCTTTTACTTACCCGAAACTTCCAATAATCGCTTGGCGAAAATCTCTACCTTTTCCGGGTAAGCAGTGGCCCCGTTTCAGGTAAGCAATAGCAAAATTCTCATCATCTAATAATAACGAGCTATGTTTCTAAAACAGCTAAGACGACAATCCTAACAGAAAAAATGTATAAAAAAATCTAACCGATAAAATGCGAGATCACCCCTTAAATAATTTTGTACTTTTCATTGTCGTGCAAGCCGTGTTAATGAGATTTTCCTATGTACACGTTCAATGAGATTACCGTTTGATGGTTAAAATTCTAGTTGCACGAAAATACTTAACAAAAAAAAGAGAAAATATAACTTTATCTTCCTTAGAAAACATAAAAAAAATATTTACATTGTGCACATTTATCTACAACTGATCTTACGAATTAAATCATTAGTAATTTGAAAACCGCATCATTTTTACATCTTTTGATGAACCGAAAATAAATAAGTTCAAAAACAAAAAAAAATAAATTAGTTATTCACCGGGAAAATTATGTTTTTCAACATTTTCGTCAAATATAGAAATCTGCAAAAATAAAAACAACTATATACACCACTTAACTATGACAGTTGAACTAAGATTTATACTATATGGTGATTGCACTCGAAGAAGGGGAAAATCAATGTCTGACTACGAGACACCGAAGGTGGTGGTCTCCAAGTCAGGCGGGGGTGATGGGTTTCGACTCTGGTAACGAGAATCATCATCTGAAACAAAAAAAAACTGCATTTATGCCCGTGGTCTTTGTTGAAATCGTTGTTAAAGCTAATTTTCAGGCAGAAACTAGCGGCTTTTTAGCAAGGGCACGTGTCCAGGGCTTCTCGAACCTGTCCAGAAAGAACAGACCGATTTCTAAGTACATTCTCCTGCTCCGCAATACGTAATCAAATACAGTTTTTTCTAACTTTTTAAGACAATTTCTAGGATTGCAGCAACAGGCACGAGAAAAAAATCACATGAAAAATCGAGCGAATAATAAGCAAAGGGAAAAAATTTCGAATTCGTCTAAGTAAAACGAGTCGAGGAACGTGGTGACGAGAACAACGTAGGAGTCGACGGGGAGCTCGTTGAAATTGCTGAAACAATTGATGAAGTGGGAAAACTGAGTGTACCTGACAATGAAAGACTGGACTTCAGAACTACCTCCTACTGACAAGTTTGAAGAACTGTGTCGTCAATCTGCACCACCTGTAGGATCCGCTTGATGGATTTTGGGTCAAGAAATTGGCTGCTAAATCCTAGGCAAACTAAAGTACTGTACACTGTTGGATTATACAAAAATTTACCCTGGCAGTGTCTCCATAAATTAATGGATTATTGCAGTAGTCGATTACTGATTACTAATTCGAGTGTCGGGGCTGACTTCTTATTCCTCAACTTCAAATTAAAAATTCCTATCCGCAACGATTGCTCTGAGAACCTTACTCCCTTCATTTTTAGAGCTTGAAATCAGAATTTAGATCGTCTAACCAAACGTAACTCTTCCAGGTAAAGCATCAGTTCTGGGCTTGAAGGAGGGTTATCCATGGATATCTTATTGCAGAAATAACAGGGGTCATAAACTCTAAAAATGAGTGAAATTGTAAAATAGAGAAGGTCACTATTTTTGTTACTACCTTTACGTTTTTCACGAAATCGGACTGAATTTTAGACGTTCATTCTATGTGGGCCCTGTTCGATAACGGAATCCTGTTCGGTGGTCGTTTTTACGATGCCCGCTTTGAAGTCTTAAGAATTACGACACGTGCTTACCCCAGCGGCCTACCGGCCGTTGCTGAGAAGTGATGCGTAGGTGATTCAAGGGTCATACGTTTACTTGTTTCGTCTCTTTAATACCAATTTTCGTTGTGGGATACCGGCAAAACGTAAGATAGTAGTCCAAGTAGCAAAGTGATTATCTTTATCTAAGTTTCATCAAACCGAAGAATATCACATCGTCATTTCCTTATCCCTAACCAACTGAGAAAGTTTAGCAAGTCCAACAGCAGACTTTACCTAGATGAATATGGGCAAACTTACGCCCGAGTAGAGTTTTATAGAACTCGTTGGAATCACTCAAAACACTAGAAATACCAACTTGAACCACAACAATTGGTGAAACCATTGTTAAAACAGTGATGTCGCTATTACAGAACTCTTAAAACTTTGTCATAGAAATATCTAGATACAATATTTACTAATCGTTAACGCAACGTAAGAAAGGCAAACATGGACACATGCATGGGTACACAACTTAAGTTTGCAACGCAAACTAACAGTTGGCCAATAAAAACTGAGAATTTACTAGTTGATACTGTTGACAGAAAACATGGTTTGGTGGCAGTAACGACAAGGGAGGACCGTGTGTTCCGTACGTATCACCCCGGCAATCAATAATCTAGGACGAAATCCTTACATTGACAAGAAGAGGTGATAATTACATGAAAGAGTTGCGTCGCGCAAATCATACCGTGATTAAAATGTGCTTTTTTTCTCTTTGAAATTTGCCGCGACAATGACCAACTTGACGACCAAATGAAGAAAGTTGAAAGAAACCGCTTGTACTTACCGATCGTCGACGTGAAACTGGCAAAATTACTGTTGGGATAGACCGGGTTATTAAATGGAGGAACGTAGTTGACAGGATCAGCCTCCTCGAACGTGGTGGTCGTTGTCTTCTCTTCATCGTCCGGCGTGTAAAACATATTCCCCACGTTCTCGTTGCTGGTGCCGTTCTTCATCTCCGTATTTGCCTTCACCTCCTCCGTCGCGACGGTCTCCGGTTCTTGATCCACTTGCATCTCTTCTTCCACTTCCGTCGTTTCATCCGCTATTGCATCCACCTCGTCCTCTTTCACGACGTCCGCCTTGACCAATTCTTGGTCCAACTGCTGCACACTCGGCAAAACCGGCGTGTACGCTCTGTCGGGGGTCGGCGGAGCGCGTAACGTCGGCGACATGGACAATTCACACAGGGCGCCGAAATTGAACGTGGTCGGGTTGACCGGATTAATTTTCGACTCTAGATCGCAGCTGAGTATGGACTTCATGTCTACCACTAAACATTCACACATTGAATTGGTCTGCTTGACGCGATTTGAATTGAGACTTACCCGATGATTTGCGAGTGTCTTCGTCAATTGCTAGTCCGAAAGCTTTCTTTAATCGCAAGTTCGACATTTCTCGCTGGCGCTCCAGCTCGGTGGGCTCGCAATTGAAAACGGGAGCTGCACATGGGGAAAAAACTTTTAATCGCAATCGCCACGCTTCAGATCGATAGGTAAAAATTTAATTAGTACTGACACCTTCTAGTTTCAGTTTTCTTCAATGTGTTTTACGTTGCTACAAAAATACAGGGCGTTCGGAAAAAAAAGAAGGTATCACATACGATTTCTTTCTGAAATTTAGCTAAAAAACCGAGAAAATCCCTGTATATTAACAAGTAATCCTCTGCGGTTTTGCATTTCAATAAAGAACCATCATTTTATCTTATTTCTTCAGATGTTGGCACAATTTTTCTGGATACTCGATAGCAGCTCTCACCTTTCAAAACAATATCGGACGAAGACAAATTATCTGAACTGGAGCACGTTGAACTGCTGCTCGAACTTCTGGATCGCGGCTTCGTTATCGCTTCCGACTTGAACGATTCCAAAGAGTTGTCTTCGATGTTCTGAGGTTCAAGCTCTACTTCGCCGTCGTCGGTTTTGTCGCTTGTTAATTTCTTTCTCTGGCGGTACTCCGTTATAGAAAGCTGCAAAATAAATGAATACAGATGACTATGAGAAACATTCGAAAATAAGAGCAATCGATTGGGAATTTCGTGGCTCCACCCGCCTACACGCCGGGTGTATTTTTAAAAACTTGTCATCCCCCAGATTTCTAGGCGCGCGAACTAAAGTTAAAGATGCTGAGATGTGTCGACGTAAGAATGGAGGGGGAAGACAAGAATGGAAAAGTTCTCACCACCGATCGACATTATCGCCTACGAACTGAGCTGTTATATAATCCACTTACTGAAGAAATGTTTCGCAAAGAGCTGGAAGTTGTGCCGCAATCAGCCCTAACACTTCAATTTGGGCGTCATCAAAATTAACTCTTAAGTTAGCACAGAACGGGCTTTCTTGTTCGTTTTTCTTTCGACAATTTCATGGAATTTTGACAACAATAATGACGTGTCGCTTTCTATATGACTCAATCATGATGCTGACACTCACCTTAACCTTCTTCTTCTCCGGCGTACTGACTTCAGACTTATCACTCGTGAATCCAAACATGCTGAGAGTCTTCTCGACAGTGCCGATCAAATGCTCGCTACTGGAGAACATGCCTTCCTCTCTTCGTAGTCTGGGATCTCTGAATACGGAGACGTCTCTAAAAGGTTTTTCTGCAGTGGTCAAGTTCACCGTTCTGCCGAATTCGAGTTGCATCTTGACCGCTCTCTCCTTAAGTTCCGCGTCGGACTCCAAGGTGTGCCAGGGGCTGTCCCCTTCCGTCCCACTGTAAACTATTTCGACCGAACCTTCTTGGCTCGTCCTGGGGGTATCGATGAACTGGAAGGAACATTTACCGGATGCAAACACCAATATGAAAACGAGGACGCAGTGATGCTTGGTTCTAAATATTATGACACTTTACGGATGGAGTGTGGGAAAGTTGCCAGTTTTTTGCGGATTTTTTAAAAGTAGAAACTAAAAAGGTTTTATCAAACCCGCTCTCAAGAAAACGTAGTCTTAAAGTTCGCAGTTAGAGGTTCCTGTAGCACAAATAATAACCGCGAATGTAAACAACCAGACTATTATAACAAAATTGAATTTTTCATGATACAAATGAACTTGACGTAACTGCATCGAAGCACAACAATTCCCAATCAGCAATTTGGATTTGCCATGGAAATCCGCGGGCATCAAACTACGTCTACACGCACAACTTACCCGCAGTTTCTACATTCTAATAATGCCTGGCCTGAAGTTTCTACATTCTAATAATGCCTGGCCTAACTTGAAAGGCTGCTCAGCTGCCACTTCACAGACCCGTCACGGATCTGAAGGAAGTGCAATATTACTCAAAAACTTTCGTCAAATCACCAAAAAAGTGTACCAACAATTATTGCAAACAAACACTTACTTTTCTTTTATTTAACCAATTCGATACAAATAAATTACCCTGAGTTTGTCGCCCCCAATACATTCAAATAGTTCGTTATAGCCAAAGACTTCGCCATTAGTGAACACTGTTAAAACTTCCTAAAATCAAGTATTTATTTTGGAATGTCATAACATTTTGGTTACACAAACATCCTTAAGGAATAGCACCTGTTGAACTGGCATAAAACAAGACTTTTCCAAGTAACATTAAACGTGGAAACGCATATTCTGCAATAACAACCAAGCGGAATAGTCAGGTCACGATTTATTAAACACTTTTAAGTCAACAAACAATACTTAAATAGATAAATAAATAAAGCTTTAAGAGAAAAACGACCGTATAAATTGCTCCACAACGTCTACAGTTAAATCGCTTTCATTTGTATCATGAACTTTATCATGATTGGGCTGTACACTTACTTTGGCTGGACCTGTGCTAGTGGGGGTACTCGGCGGGGAATTGTCGTTTGACAACGATTCCCGAGGCAGTTTACGCTTTTTTGGCGGTGCAACTGCTTCGCACATGGTGGGCGAATCTGAAAATGTGAATAAATGAATTTGAATTAATATTAAACATATAATAATTCATAAAATATTAATAATTGATGCAACAAACTCGATTTTGGTCAAGCGTAAGACAATGATGATTCGGTATGTTCAGTCTTCGACTCCCTATAGGCTGTGTAAAAGACGCGGATGCATTCTACAATGACACCGAAATCCATATAAAATAAGTAGATTATTAGGAAAATAAAATGTGATTGGCGCATCAAGTAGAGCAGAAAAATTGCGAATCGGCAAAGTTAAAAGTCATAAGAAAAAAGTCGGAGGATGGCTGAAACATAGAATTTAAGCAGAGACACGCAGAAGGGGCAAATGGCGGAGTAAACGTGTGTTGGCCTTAATTGAAGAACGTGTTTTCTGTACAATGCATACCAAATCAAACTAGCTACTAATATTTTTTAACAACAGATTTTGCTAAAAAAGTCATTGGATAGTTTTTTGAGACAACCTTTAGCTAACTGCCAAATTCATTGCCTAAATAGAAGTTACAAACTAAAAGATCCTTACCCGGCCGGCCAATCGGACAATCTGAAGAATGATCTTCGCTGATTGCTTGACGCAACCAACGCTTCTTTGCGTTTCCCCCACGCTGCGATGGCGAATCGCTCAAATTTGTCGAAGACATATTCCTGTTAGCCGCGTTTATGGCATCATCCATTATCTGACTCAAGTGAGGCAAAAACACCGAAGGGGATATGGAACTGCCAGACTGTGCGGAATCCGGAGTTTTATTGAGCCACTCATTCATTAAGCTGTGGAAATGAAATGATTACTCAAATTTAATACATGACTGGCTCTTTCGTAGGCTTGTTTACCCTTTCTTCGTTTTAGGAAACTTGAAGCCCACTTCTAATGGCTCCACTGCCGCTTGAACAAGCAAACATGCTGAGGATAGCTGAGGCGTTTCGGGAGAAGAAAACGCTGAATTCGAGTTTGAGTCGTGATCTCGTGGGGGGGTGGTTTTATTCTCTGAATCGCCATTGGAGAGAGCCAACAGCAACCCGGCTGCCTTGTCCGTTGCGTCCCTTGTTGAAGATCGGTTCAATGAACTCTCGTTGGGTGACAGGAGATTTTCGTCCCCGGACGTCATGTAGGAATCGGTAGAATTCAATCTACTGCGTCGGGTTTGCGCGTTTGAGCTGGTGGTGCGAGCCCTGCCACGACGCCTACGCCGCTTTATCTACGAAATTAAAATTGATGGAAATTGGCTTAAAGAATTTAATATTTAAGTACTTTGGTTGCGGGTTCGATTTTCTCCTCCTCCTTCAGATTTGGACCGGGTTCAGACTCCCGCCTGTGTGCTTGCTTGGCCTGATGCTCTTGCTTCTTCTGGTCGGCCTTTTCCATTTGCGCAATAGCCCTCAGAATGGCCTCGAGCTTCCGTTCCTCTCTGCTCAGTTTCCTCGATGCCGATTTGATCGTCTGCGGTTTAACTTCATCCTTTACACTACTTTCCTCCTTGTCCAATCTTTGATGAGAAGACCTCCTAGTAGATATCGGAGTGGTAGGGGGACTCATCTTTTCTTCCTTTGGCGGCTTTTCTTTTTTGACTTCAATCTTTCCAATTGACGACAGCGGTAAAGGCGAAACCGGATTGAGTTCCTCTTCGACGACGTGCTCTTCTTCCTCCTCTTTTTTGATTTCGGCGGGTTTTTCCTCCGGTTTTTCCTCTACGTGCTCTTCAGCTTCTTTAACTTCAACAGGTTCCTCCTTAGCTTCCTCGATCTTCAACTCCTCCTGATCCGTTTCTTCGACTTTCTCTTCGATTACTTCTTCCTTGATTTCTTCAGCTGGCGAAGGTTTCAATGGCGAAGGCAGAGAGGGAATGACTACTTGAAATATAATAATGCGTAAATACAACGTTATGAATGCGTTAATGAATTTTTTTCGGCGATTTAGAGATTGTCTTGTCATTTACAACAAACTTACCAGGTTCACTTGGAGGGATAGCAGCTTGCTCCTTCAATCTCGGTGCAGGTCCGCTGGAAGAAACTGTGCGCCTCCCTCTCCTCTTCCTGGTAACCTCAGCCACTTCCCCGTTCTTTTTCACAGGGATCTTGTTCACCGCACACTCATCCGGCCGACCACAAGCGCACGCGATCTGCGTCGTGCCCACTGCCGCTAAATCGTGCGACTCGTGCCTTATAGTCAACTCGCAATTCTTCTCCACGTTAGTTAAGGACACAATGTACAGATGCAACACTCCTTTTTCGATACAATGTTGTAACTCAGCGTTCGGTTTGCAGGACCGTCTTATAAACCTGGAATGACAACAACATAAATGTATAACTGAACTAATTCCAGACATGCATTTATTGAACGCTCCTTATTACAACTATCAAAAAGTGTACTTGCATTAACACCACACCAATTCCATATAAGAAATACGTACAAAAAACACGATGAACCAAAACATCTTATCCAATCAAAGTATATTAATTTGTAGTTCTTGTTGAGTGTTTACAGAATTTGCATCTAAATAGACTAAGATTAAAAACTAAGAACAGTTAGCTCACCTGGCACTATTTCCATAAGTCCTGGTATCCACGCACACTTCGGTATTATCCTTGTGCAACCTATAGAAAAATAGGAAAGGACCGGGTTTTTGGGTGTGTTGTCGCGTCGTTAACGACCCTCCAGAATTTCTGTGCTGCGTGGACAACATATACTTCCCCCGCAACTCTATTACTGGTGTACTTGGGGGCAATTGCGAGGTACTGACCAGGTACTTAATCTCCGTCAAAGGTTGCGTGTGAATACGACACTTGCACACTGTAACATCGTATGCGATATTCGAGCCTACATGAGTTCCATTCACTCTAATGCTGGATATGCGTGCTCGTAATTCGGGGGAATAATGGTTGGTGACAGCCTCCTCGTATTTTTCAATCCACTGCCTCAACTGGGGCAAATGCGTCGACCAGGTGTCCTGATTCTCATCGTCGCTGTGTGACTGCGGCGGCGGTTGTTGTTTTACCTGGGTTTTCGCCTTCCTTTTAACAATTTTCTTCTCTTTACGTTTCTGCCTCTTGATCGGCTCCTTGCTTTCTTTTTTAGGAGTCTTGGTATTTTCAGATTTTCGTCGTCCTAAGCCGGGTGTGGTGCGTTTGACGTTCACGTTGTTATTGCGCACGGAGCGCTCGCCGTCCGATGAATCAGAATCGGTTACATTGTCCTTTTGCCTCAGAGCGTCTTTAAGTTTGGCTTCCTTACGTATTTTTGGCTCGATAAGTTGCCGTTCGCGAATCCATTGCTGTTGAGCCAGGCGCGCTTTTTGTCGATCTATCGGTTTACTGGGATCGCACACTTCGCATAAATATTCGTCTGGTATTTGTCGGTTTTTCACCACACACTGCACGTGCTGCCATACCTTGCATTTGTCGCATTCGACCATATATCCATCGTCGTGAAGAAAGCCACTGTAATGTAAAATTACTTCACTTACTAATTCGCAAATTCTAATGTTTTATTCGTGAAAATTATAAATATACGATTAGGTTGCAATCAGTGGCATCGATCAAATGCCAACACAGCAAACAAAAACAAAATTAGTTATTTTCATATAAATTCTTTAAATTCACACTAATAGAAATATTTTGATAGGTGCCCGCATTGCTACACTTTACGATCTACGGCTGATAACCCCCTAATTGAACTCATAGGAGAATTTATATAACATGCACATATTCTGATACTTACCAAATACACCTGGTTACATAATCCCCATAATGATCCTCGTTTTTTACATCCTCAGCTTCAGGCGCCGTGTCGGTTTCCTCACTTTCGGTATCGTGTTTTTTATCCGAATTATCGGAAACGTCAGATGCGGCATACTCGTCCCTATTCGGAAGGGCGGCTAAAAGCGGACCTATGCTATTGGTTCCTAAGACTCCACACGAATGACTGGACGTTGGCAAATTACTCGGTAAAGTAGGTAATCGCCTCTTGTTCTGCATCGTCGAATAGAGATTGGTAGAAGGTATGCCATTGACCTGAGCTTGGGTAATAATCGGGGGTGGTGGCCTAGTAGGAGATTCCGAAGGTAATGTGGCGTTGTAATTGTGATCTAACAAAACCGCCTGGCAAATAAGTGATAGCGCATCCAGACCCGACTTCGCCTTATCTTCTACTTTTCCATTTTCTGGCATCTGCTTATCAGGACAAGTGAAGGCGCTGTCGTATCTTGAAGACAACAAATCGAATCTGCTGCTCGGTGGTGGAGTGCTGGTATTGCTTAAAGTTTCGATTATCTGAGCGGTTAGAGCTTGGTTGAAGGTTAATTGTTTTTCATGCAAGGGGGGCTGATGATAACCGTACATACTGGGAGGAGGTGACCTAACGCTCTTCAATTTCGAATGCGTCGACTGTTTGCTTACTTTCTGGGCTTGTACGGCATGTTTGCCGATGTAATTTGTTTTCATCTGAACCTTCTGCGGCTTTTGAGGGGGAATAGTTCTAAGGCCGGAAGTAGTCCTTTGCACCTGTCCAGGAATACTCTTCTGTTGGGGAGATAATGTTTTAATGCCTTGCTGGGGTTTCGACAGAAAAGTACTCGGAGGTAAACTTTTAATCGGTCCCTTCTGTAAGGCGTGCTGCTGTACAAGCTTGGGAGATTTTTCAGTGGGAGACTTCAAACCGGGATTTACAGTGGCCTTTATCAGGTTATTGGGTGACTTCTGGATAATTTTAATTGGGGTGCTTGCGCTATTAATCCCCACTAATTTTTGTCGAGCAGGCATATTCAACCGGGGTTGGGCTATATTCGGAGTTCTATTCAACATAACATTTTGTTGTGGAGTAATTTGGACATTGCTTATTATTTTTAATTTATTCCTTTGTCCGTTTGCAGGGCACGCTTTACCCGTAGTAGGTATGTTAGTTATCACCTGAAAACAGAAGGTTACGGTAATTTCATCTAACTATTACATTTTAAAATTACTATTCTTAAAGAAAAGTTTTAAGAACTTCTAGAAGCGTCTTCAAATATTTTACATAATTTACAAATGACACTTACATTGGTTGTTGAAAAATTCGTTGCCGCCAGTAACTTATGGCTTCGAGGAGCACTATCCACGTCAGGACCATTGCCCTTCAAAAACACATTATGGCCTCTGTTTTCAATTAAAGCGGGTGTCACTGGTATATTTGCCACATTACTGGGAAGTACAGCAGCCGCTACAACTTCTGTAGCGCTCTTATCCACGACTTGTGTGTTTATGGCTTTTACAACAGTCACGGGGCTGGACAAGGCCCCACAGTTCAAAACTGTGATAGTGGGCGGTTTACCCACTGTATTCGTGGCATTCAAGGGCGCTGCAGTGTTTACAAGAGTGTATTGGGGAGCGCTTGAAACAACTGAAGTTACACATAAACTCTTTACTACGGTGAGTGGTCCAGTCGAATTCAGAACAGTGATCAAAGGGCTGTTGACAACTTTCTGCAGCACCTGTGCGCCTGACTGAATTCGATGCTGTTGGCTGGCTACTACCAATTTAGTTAGATTTTTGTTAGTCGGCTGGTGGTCTGTCTGAGCCTCCTTTTTTATGTCATTAATGGTGTCAACATTGACGCCGACAGAGCTTACAATGGGTTGACATGCAGACGTTGATACTTCTGTAACATTAACGTTAGCCGATACCACTACTGACTGCACAGGCACAAGAGTTTGTGAAGTTTCCACGCAAACACTCATCTCTTTGAATGGTTTGGTGGCAACATTTTCCACAACTGACACATTAAGATTTGAGGGTGACCCACCACCACCCTTTTTTTCTTTGGTTTGGGAATCCAGGTCAGCAGTAATATCTGAAATTAAAATCTTGATGATTTTAGCTATTTAGAAGATTTTGGCATTAAAAAAAAGTTACTGACAATAGAATATTCCTGATTTTATGTCTTCATATAAAGTGTTCAAATATTTTTTATTTAAATATATCCTCAGAAATTTAGTGCAATGGCTTATATTGCTAAATTAATTAGATATAAGATAAAATACAATCAGCAAGGGAAGAAGGATTTAAATTCTAAATTAAAGTAGGTAGAGTGCTGAAGGACACATACCTCATAAAATTCAAAATAATAATACAGCAATTATCTATTGATCATGAGGTCACAAGTTTTTATCTCTATTGACTTATTCGATAAAATATATTACAAGTAAGCACAGTATCATCACAATGTTATGGTCAGTTAAAATTGCTACAAAATCTTCCCCAGTAAAGTGTAAAAAGGAGTTCTTGATTCGAGCGGTTGCAAAACAAGATGACACTACAGAATACTCATTATTTTTGGAACCATGAAACTGGGGATTGGAGATTTGGCCTAGAGTTGCAGAATAAGGGAGTACATTGCACTGAAATTCCTAAGGCTCGCATAAAAAAAACAAACAGCTCCCTTATCCAATTTTATCAGCACCATGCAGAGCAACGTCACTTCATGATGATAATCAAACTTGCTCTGCAGGGCTTCAAATTTTTATTCAGATCAAAAATAGATAAACTCTGATAGGGCCCAGCAGCTATCCCTTATCAAAAGCATTTATAATCCACAAGCTTCTTCTTATCCTGTATTGTTTATCTGCATGTTCAAACTATTATCTTTACTTTTCAATACACACCCGGATATCAGACCTAATTTTTCACCATCCGAGCATCAGAATCTGTTTTTTTAATTTGAATTACATTCTTATGGTTGCTAGACAATAGAATTTGTGAGGGCTCTTCAAGGACAGGAAAGTTTGCAGAACACTTATTTAACATGTTATTTGCGGACGACAAGGTATTCGATCATTGTTGCGGTCTCAAAAAAGCCAAACGCACCAAAAACACACATAAAATGTTTGGAAATACTCTGTAAACAAACTCACATAACCTGAAATTTCGTGCCTGCCTCGTCCCTACCGTGACACAAAGGAGTGACAGGACGTGACAACTCCACATAAAACGAAAGTGCAGCTCAGCTGATTAATGAAACGTATCTTTCCATAGAATATAATTGGCTTTAACTGTGGTTTAGTGCTTGATCGTGGTTTACTTGGCCATTGAGCTAACTGTTTTTACATAACCGGACGTTAATTACAAAAACTATATGCGCAGTACCTTTAACAAGTTAAAGGCCAGGGACGCGATGAGAAAACGAATCTCTGCGGATTGTGGTCCTGTCGCTGCTGAATTGGCTAGAAACGGACGGTACAGGGACTGGCATTGGTAGTGCTCTGCAGCTACCAGATCAATGTTAGTAAGTAAGAAGGATATCGTCCTCATCACGTCGCCTATTCCCTGTACAGCAGTACGCGACATAATAAAAAAAAAAAAAACTCGACGGCTCCGTATAATTTTAGCTGCTCGGTCCTCGTCCGAGAGTCGGATCGGGATCGAATATGTAAAAACAAAAACGGCAACGACTTTGCGCGATCGCGGTATAAATTTATAGGAGGTCGCGCATGCTTCATGTCTCTTGTTCGCTGTGTGACGGCCCGTGAAAGGAGAATTGGAAAATTAAAAACACAGCTGCAAAGCATCTCAAATCTTTCATCTGGGGCTTTGTAAACCAGTGAAAAACGAACCATTGCATGTCAGCAAATCTGTGGGCGTTAAAATACTTCAAATGAGGTTGTTTTACATATTAGAGCAATTCGAATCATAATTGGTAATCGTCTTTAATTAGCATTTAACTTTTTGACCTCTACAGGAAACTAAAAGGCAAATTATGCGGAGCGGAGCGAAAGCCCGACTGCCCTAATTATATCCCAAAATAAGACTGTTGTCAGTAACTGAGAATCGCCACTTTTTAAAATCTAGAAATTGAAAGCAGGCAACCTATTCTGGGCTCTGTCAAAAGATTATTGATATTACTGATAGGGAAGGGAAATAAACACTTTATTACCTAATCAAAATAAGATAAGTATATATGTATGTGGTGTTTCATGTAATTTAGTTAGGAGTAGAGAGAGCAGTCCTTAAGGGAGATCAAAAAGGGGTGGCAGCAAACTATTTAAGGTGCTTTGCAAATGATGACACAAATAATATGGATGTCTAGCCTAACAACAGAGCAGAAAAGGGAAATTTCTAGGTATTTTACACGAAAATTTGATTATTTTTGAAATGAGTGTTACTGTAAATTTGACATCTCTATTACTGGTCTGATCTGACAAATTAAAAGCATTTTCTCCTGAATTTTCGACTAGGATCAACAAACTTTATAAATCAACAACAACCAAAAGCTTAGGTCAGGGCATAGCACTCACTGCAGTAGCTGGTAGGCTTAAAAAATGCATTAAGCGGGGACAGATCGAGTTCTTAACACTATATCACTTAATTATACATGTAATGGGAATCCGCCTAATAGGAAAAGCTAGAAATAATGCAGGAGAATTACAAACTTACCTCAGAATATGAAGAAAATCAAAGCGATTCGAAACCGATGTAAACACTAACATTTTTCAGAAATAACACACTGGGGATTACCAATTCAAATACTCCACTAAATCGCTACACATTCCACAACATTCCTCACTCAAATATGGCAAAATTGCTATATAGTTATTCGCCTTTTAGCACAAAATTCAAAGAACTTTTTAAAACAGACATCTAAACTAAATATGGCAGCCATATTCTGTACAAAACAAAGGAAATCTAGCTATGAAACCCGCTTCTGTAATCTCGAATCCTCGGGCTTTTCCGGTTTGAAGCTTCGGAAAAGCTATGTAGAGGGCACTAGTAGCACTTCGTCGCGTCGAAAACGTGAAAACTATAAATACAAAATCGTTCTGTTTTTTTGAGAATTTATTCTAGAAGTAAATTTTAGTTCATAAATTCGATGTTTATAGGACAGCATGCTTAATACCTTCAATTATCTTAAATCACAGTTTGTTTTTTCATTTTAATATTACATTGATTAGTTTACTTAGACTTCGACTCATTGGTTTTTTGAATTTTCGTAAACGATAGGTTTAATTTCAAAACTTAGTGCAGTTGGAATCATTAATGTGACACAATTCCAATTCTTTGCTCTTTTTTTTTTCTCTAGGTTGGTACTTGCTCTTGTTACTTTGCAATTATTACGGTAATGAAACGCATAATTCATGTTTTAGTGACTTTAGGGCTCTTTTAATATCATGGGATTGGTCCCTTTATCACCGATGAACTAAATTTCATCCAATCGGCTGTCATCTAATATCAATCGGATCGAGATAATCATTTTCGAAAAAGCCTATAATGACATTGGTCCTATCAGTCACATTAATTTGATTTTGAAGTTTGGTGACGTTACGTGCTTCAAAAACAATTGTTTGTTTTTGTTTGGACGACCAAAATTTATCAGAAATACAAATCTTAAATAAAAAATAAAACAAAATAAAGCAGTTCATAAAAACGTGAAAGAATGCTATTGATTGATTTAGTAGCTTGGTAGAAAATTTTATCCATCAAGTGCTTTTTTTATTCTATGGTAAAAACTCGCAATAGAGAATAGCCCAATTATAGGGCGGTAGCGTCAAGTTTTATTTAAATAGTTATTCATGGAAATCCACTTAGCTCATGGAAAAAAGTTGTAAGTAATTCAGAATATTACCTAGAACATTCCAAAAGGCAAGATGTTTCATTTAGTTCAAGTTACATTCAGGGCTTTTGTGTATAATGTAAGGATTTATTTGCGTTAGACGAGTCTTGCAGAAGTCAAAAGAAGGAAATGACGCTAGCTTACAGAATAAACCCTTTGTTCACCTTGGCCCACATGTTCGGTTTTATAATCTCACGCTATCCTTGCCCCACATGTTAACTTTAAATATATAAGTTTTGAAACAATTCTATAACACCAGTCTAAACATAAAGCAACACTTTATTTCTTGAGAAGTTATCATACGCATCACAAATAAATACAAGGTCAAAGAGTAAAAAAATGTAAACATAAACAACCAACTTGTTTTTATTCCTAAGTTCAGTATTAAAAAAAAAACAAATAAGTTTTCACACATTCCATAGTAATTTTATAAAAGAATTAAAATTCATTAACTCAAATGTTGGCAATCTCAAATTAACACCGGTTCTTCTTTCCCTAAACTGTTTGGTACCATATAATGATATCTTGACAATATATAATCATAATAACCCTTTTGCAAACAATTCGTCAGACCCTTAAATATGTTTAACATCAAGGTAGTTTTCGTTGAAACAAAAATCGGATCAATACCGAAGATTATTATCTATAGAAAATAGCCTATAGATATGTTGAGAGCACTGTATTGATTAGACCATGAAAAATGCATTGCTATTGCAATAATAGAAATCTGACATGCTCAATATCCATAGGTTTGTGTCAAGAAAGAAGTAAAGCAATTCTAGATTATCAGAAATATGCATAGTATGCCAATTGGAACTCCTTGCCTTTATTTCTGACTATTTCTAACCATCAGAATTGGGTTTTTTTCCTGTTGGAAGGCGACACAGCGGAGATTTGTAATTTACAAGAACTGGATTTAGCCAAATTGAGCTTAATCCATGGTTGAACGATTTGACATACCTATTCTGCATCAACTATACAGGCACATATTGGAACTTTTTGTGCCTCTGGACAAAGAAGGCTTTTGATTGCTTCCTATGTTTGTTTTTTAATTTAGAACTACAATTACCCACCCAAATCCATAATTTTTCCCCATTTGACTTAATATAGACAGGGCAAACACAATAAATAAGGTCTTGCCATTGTTTAGGTCATCCCGAGGAATGTGTTTAGATGAAACATTGCAAAAGCTTATCATAGCTATGGCAAAAATATTGAAAGTAGTGTTTTTTTGTCGTTTTTTATTTATTTCAGTAATAAAGATAAGGTTTGACTTCGATAGGTTCAATTAAATTAGTTACGTTGTACTAAAATATCCCCACTTCGTAACGATTGTTCCTTCTAAATCGGTGAGAGCACGAGTTTAGCCGCTGCTTCTGTGCCTGGCGACGATTATTTCTTGACAAACTTCCTGTGTACTTCTCGACACGATTAATGATTGTTTTTTTGACACGTTGGCGAATGCCCGTCACATGTGGGCTGCACCAACACTATATCTATATACTGTAATATTTATATATATATACTATAATAAAGTTTTATGGATATGTTTTAGTTGAATTTACTGTACCTGCTTCCTTAACTTCATGTTCCACGTTGGTATCCTTAAATAATTTGCCACTTTTGTTTATTTATGGATTTTTTATGGATACTTTACAGATAACAACCAGGAACATAAACGCGGCAATGAAGTCGTTTAGGCTCCTCGTTCATCAGAAGACATTTAGCGGTAAGTAGATGTATTGAATGTCTGAATCACGCATTCTAAACTGCTGGAAATTTAAAACTGTCACGCAGCAAGAAAAAGATAAAACGGTTGACACTTCACCACACAGCAACACGAGCTTAATTGAAATTTCTTCCGTTCCTATGTATTTTTTTTTCATCTACGTATAATAAACCAAGAATCGGTTCCTAAAATCATTACTTTGATTCAGCTCATATCCTCGTTTAGTGACACCTTCTAAAAACACACTTTCAACACTTTGAACACCCGGTAGACGAACCTCCCACTTCAATCGTGGAAAACACATAAAATTTCGAAGAAATACCTGCAGTTCTTACACGTCAATATGATTTTTCAGAAGATGATCTGGTGATAAGCCAGAAAGATTATCCAGAAGCTTCAAAGAACGATATTATCGAAATTTATTCTCCTGCCCCTCAAGAGGAGGATGGCAATAAAAGAATGGAAACCGAGGACGATTATCCTCGGCTTCTTTTACAAATAACATCGTTCAAAGATGAGCTGGTCCAGCCCCGGACTATCAGCGTCGAACAAAGCGTCGTTTCAGCCTTTGGACTCAAAATATATAAGGACGTGATAGTTCGGCTGGTCAATCCTAGCGATGTCGCCTTAGATTCCATCGAATTAACTTTCAGAGATCAGTACATGGGTCGATCGGAGATGTGGAGGTTAAAGAATAATCTCGTAAGTTTGCTAAGTACAAAGATGATTGCCCTAATTATTTGCGTGTAATTTTTCAGGTGAACAGTTGCGTGTATATGAATAAAAAATTGGAGTTCTGCATGGGCACAATAAGGTGTCAAGTGTACGAAATGTGGTCCCAGGGCGAAAGAGTAGCTTGCGGTGTCATTACTGAGGACACCAAAATCGTTTTTCGTTCCTCCACTGCCATGGTGTACATTTTCCTGCAAATGTCCTCAGAAATGTGGGATTTCGATATATATGGAGATCTTTATTTTGAAAAGGCCGTGAATGGATTCCTTTCCGATCTTTTCACGAAATGGAAAAAGAACGGGAGCAACCACGAAGTTACTATTGTTTTATTTTCTCGCACTTTTTACGAAGCCAGTAGCTTAGAGGAGTTTCCTTTGCATATGAGAGAATGCCTGCAAAAGGATTATAGAGGGAGATTTTATGAAGATTTTTATAGGTAAGAGCGCGTTTTAGTCGGATTTGAACTAACAAAGCGCCTACCAAACCATAGAGTGCCAGTACAAAACGAGCGATACGACGATTGGAGTAACATCTTAGTCCAGCTTCGGAGAATATTTCAAGATTACCTAAACGTCGTTTTGAAATATCATGCCAGGCCCAACAGTGTAATCCCAGCAGCTACCAATAGCACTGCAGCTCAGGGTAATTTCCTAGAGGTTCTCAACATGTCATTAAATGGTAATTTTTCCATTTTTCTTTTACTCTATGTCCACATGCTTTTATTTTTAGTGTTTGAAAAGCACTATTTAGATAGAAGTTTTGATCGCACTGGTCAGTTAAGTGTTGTTGTTACCCCAGGTGTTGGTGTTTTTGAAGTGGATAGAGAGCTTACTAATATTACCAAACAACGAATTATAGATGGAGGCGTTGGAAGTGATTTAGTTTGTGTGGGCGAGCAGCCTTTACACGCGGTTCCTTTGCTTAAGGTATTCATTTATCTCACAAGCATCAACAGTCAGTGATGGATAGAGGTGTCACTAGTTCAAGCGGAAGCATATGGATCGAGGAAAGGGAAGAAAGGACCGGACAAGGTTTAATATGTCCCCGAGAAAAACCAAGGAAGTGCTGCGAAGGAAGCGAAAGCGATACTAATCTGAACGTTGAAGTGGAGAGGCGGCCGGTCCGGCTCGACCATTTCGTTGGTCTTTAACGGAGGCATACTGGACCTTGTACGGTTGCTCTCCCACTTGCGCAATCCCTATGTTCCATAAAAGTGATTGTAGGTTCCTTAAAGTTGTAATTAATGCCCCATTGCCGTCGCTCACTGTGTTAACATCCCAAATCCCCGGTACTGTCCCCGATACCTTAAATAAAATTTTGGTGCCATTCTTGTTGTTATGAAGCCTCATATTTCTGTGTTATTTTACTATTTGGGTATCGGCAGTTGATTTCGCATTTCCCTTGAGAGAATGATTTGAAAGTCGTTCCTAAACCACTCATACATGATTTAGTCCCAAATATTATTGCATTAGATTGTGTATTAAGGCCTTTAAGAGCGCAGGACGATTTTAGTTTCATAACAAAGACGCCCATTTAAATGTGCCCGACGATTACTCCATGCCCCACTGGACAAATTTGTCGTTTTATTCGATAAACAAGAAAATTCCTTATTCAAGTTTTATACCCAGAATAAAACTACCTCCTTCGTTAACAAACAGCGAAATAAAAAGGAATTTCAATGGAATCACAAAAAGAGAACTTCTGTCTGAAGAAGACTGCATTCATAGTACGTTTTTTGACTATGACGCATACGATGCAGCAGTTTTTCAACTGCCTTCGGCTCATCACGTTCAAGAATCATCGTAAGTATATAAATAGGAGCCGATTGTGCGAGGACACACCAATTTTCGGTTTAAGATTTCTTCAGAGCAAACCGCCGTCTCGCCATAAAAGAAGTTCTGGCAGTCTGTTGGATTCTCAAGAATTCAACAAAGGTACCAGGAGAAAGATGTCAGATCCCGATATATCGTACTATCGGTGTGATAGGTCACAACCAATTGCAATTCCCTCAGCGTCCACCAATCCCTTGACTTCCCCGCATACTGAAGGTCTTTAATCATTTACCAGCAAAGTTGTGCCAATAACATTAAATTTAAAGATAAGGAATTCTCCCCTCCCGTTCGAATGGTGGTCGGTTCGGAGGGTTCCCCTCCGCACGAATCGAAAGCGTTAATAAATCCATTCGACCCTTCACACGTTACCATTAAGTTGACGTCAAATCGAAGGAGGTGGACTCACATCTTTCCCAAAGGTCCCACGGGCGTTTTGATACAGCAGCACCATTATCAGGCTGTGCCGACTCAAGGGGATGGTCCCAACGGAGCACAATACGATTTAGGGGAGCGGGTGTTAGTGCGACAAAGAAAGTCGCTCGTGGTAACATCCGCTTTGCAAGAATGTGAGTTAGAAGCGTAATTTTTGTTTTTGAAACACGACTAAACGTGTTTCGTAAGTTTCGTGGCCGAGCTGATTCGCTGATAGCGGCGATGCGAGTGTACATGCTATATATTCTTCCCTCAGATTGTAAAAAGCGGCCAAGTCAAAACCCTGGTTCCGGCAATTCCACGTCGGTAAGGCACTCCACCAAAAGTCTTACTTTTTTGTGGGGAGCCACCGGTGAACAGGAATGGACCCCCGCGCTGACCACAGGTAAGCATCCATTTCTTGCGAGGATTTCTGTTTTTTTTTTTTTATATTGTCAATGCCAGGTGTGCTTTTTTAAAAACGGTGTTTTCATTATTACTAATTACATAATAATGTTATGTATACAGGGTACAGTTTCCAGACGATTTTAGGCGTGAATGAAAACTTCCCTTTTTATTCCTACAATAATTTTGTTTCATGTTGTAGGCCAGTTTTAGCCGCTACCAAGGCTTTATCAATCCTGATGGTTTTGACTATCGAGTTCGTTGATCCAAACCTGGCCCAACCCGAGCCCTAAAAGGCAACAACTCGGCCTGAATCCGATTTCGGGCCGGGTCGGGGATAGGCCTGGTCTCTAACTAATTGTTATATGAAATAATTGTCAATATGAGCCTTGCTTAGACCAAAGCTGGACTTGTGGAACTACGCAGAATATTACCCCCTATATATTACACAGTTTTTCTCCACCACTGAGTATTAACACCTTCGTTTAATAAATACAGAAACGCACGATTTTGCGGACTTCATAAATAGGCCGCGTTTGCTGTTTGCACTACACCAATTAGCTACGCTCACGCGTTAAACTGTCTTGATTTTTAATCAGTGTCACTACTACACTTGGTCGTTAATTAGACACTTCGTATATTTAGGCCTTCCCGCACCTGGTACCGATTTCAAGTATTTGGGTGAATGACTAAATAAAACATTTAATTTTTCCTCCATTTTCCCCTCTGTCCAGTGCCACTGTGAATGTTTTTATTTCAGCAGGTTAAGCTGTGGCGCTTGTCCTTTTATTTATTCATCAGGGAAACACTTTTAACAGCTTCAGTGCACGATTTAACCATTTGTTTATGAGTGGCTTTGCTCCACACGTGCTGAATATTTCAAGATTAATACGTACAAATGCAAATACTCTTGGTTTAGAATATATTTAGGTGGTCGCGTTTGTTTGAAGCGGAAATTACAGTTCATACAGGTAAATTTATTTTACGAGCTCAGAAGATAGGCTTACAGTCTTCATATAACGTTTCACTCAGATTTTGAGACCACACGTCGCTACGCTAAGTATCCACTCTGTATGATCCGGTGTATATGCGCCGATCCTTAATCGACTACTAATACCATAATCATCATTTATTACAGTGATCATCAGTTAGTTACAGTAATGATCTAACTTTAACAAATTGAGTATACCCCGAATAATGTGAATTCCCTGGGGATTGTGGAAACAATGAAAGGTGCGCAATATACAGGGCGACTTCTAACTTTGATACTTCACCGAAATCGGAAGAGAGGCGAACGTTTTTGTGCTCTTTCGGACGACGTTTTCAGTTTAAAAATTACGTACGGGGTGGTCCAAATTCGATGGTTTTTTTCGGAATCTAGGAGCCTCCAATGTCCCCTCTAAATTTGGAGAAAACTATAAATCCAATCGAATTTCAACCAACTCGTGCGGAGGTAATCAAAGCTTGAATGCCGTTCGAGTAGACGTGACTAAATTTCGCAATTTTGTATCGTCAAGCAATTATTGCAGCCGACCAGTCCCCATGGAACACGTTTTATTAGATTTCTCTTATACCACCCTTACGTTAAGCAGAGTATTACACCACAGTTACATGCCCATAACAAAGGGAAGTGATTTTGGTGGATGTAGAAGCGCGTGGGTCCTGAATGTTGAATGCTATTGGGAATTAAATTTTCGACTTTCAAGGCACTGGTTACATGCTATCGAAGTTGTTCAATATTTATTGTTCTGTTCCATGACATTGTTGGGCTCTCTGGATGTGCAGTCAATGACGTAATCATAGGTTAGAACATTTTGATTATACTTCACTTACACTGTAGTTGTTGCATTTCTGCTTGGGTTATTTACGAGGTTCGATTAAAATGTAAACTCCGCCCTGGACGGCTCAATTACATATTGATTGATCCTGCGTTGGTTTTAGTCTGTAGACGCCTGTAAATTACTTCCATATCGTAACTGTTGGCAAACTGTAACTTAGCGCTTCATAGAACTTTGTAACTTCCTCCGACTAAAATGGGCAGCGAAATACCAGGTGGCACAGAAATTGCTTCGTCCAAGCGGTCATCGATACGTCATCTCTAATCAACGAGCGTGGACTTTTTTAAAACAAAATTTAGATCGATCGACGCCTCTCACGTGTTGCAGCTCTTTTAATAGTTTTTTTCGTGACGAGTCCATTTCAGCGGTCGACATTTTTAGCTAAAATGGGGAATCTGACATGGGCGCGGAGACACGTCTTTTGAGGGAAACGGGATCTTTCAAATTTTACTAGTGGCGCCCTCGTTGATGCGGCCCCGAACAATTTGAAAGAAAGTACGATGCGCAACTCGTGAAACAAATAAAGATCATTTTCTGAATGCTTCATATTTTTGTGGAAAAACGGTCTCTTGAATGTTTTCCATAACGTTGACCATTTTCATGAAAAATAAAGATTAAACGAGGAGTTGAGAATGGCCCGTGTGCGCATACTCGTGCGAACGATTGCGTGGGTCCCTGGTACGTGTTTTATCACGTTAAGCGAGTGATGCTGCGTTTAATTTTTCCCTCAGAAATGGTTAACGTAACGAAACACATTCAACAGACCCTTTTTTGTTATTAAATATTTATTTATTTAATAAATTCCAACTTTTAAGCCGAAATAATCGCTTGGCTGGCAATTCCAACCTAGGCTGGTGTCTCAGAGTGTGTTTCAACCCGTGCAGCTTTGTTCGACCGTATTTCCGACGTCCAGAGCCTCGCTGTTGCTGTAGTAAAAGCTTATAGTGCCCCCTGTAGCTGCTCTTCCGTCTCTACTTTACGTTCAGCCATCGAGGCAAAACAATCGATGTAAAATTTGATTTTATAAATCTCGACTGAAACGAGACGAAAATTCATAAAAATAATTGCCGCGAACACGAAACTGTGTAGTGGACCCGGCGTCTCATGATTTACGAGGTGGCCCAAACAAACGACTGGATTTGCTTCGTGTATAGAGTGTTTTCGAAAAATGTTCCAGAACTTTTTAGCTAGGATTCAGTAGATCCTGTAGATCATGTTGAGCTGGGCGCACTCTGTAGAAAAGAAGAGCATGCGTGTACGTTCAATGGCCAGGGACCAGGTTCTGGAATCTGGCCCCAGAAATAACAACAATTTGTGTCTGAGTCTATTTGTAGATGGTAGCTTTTATACCTGGCAGAAAAGTAGCCCTTTACGCGTAGCCAATACTTACCTACCTGCCCTGTGTAGTATCGCGTATCATAAAAGTAGTTTTTAAATGTTTTTTTTTGCTAAACCTTGTGTTTTGAATAGACCTCTAGGTTTCACAAACTCAGAATACGTGACTTTGAAATTTAATCGTTTTTGAGAGTCAATGGAAACGTTCATTTGAAATCTACGAAGACCTAGAGGATTCTTTTCGAACGCTTGTGTAATGTAGCTTTAGTATGTCTAGACTAGAATGAATAAACAGTATTAGATGTTTGTGTTAGTATCTAATCCATGGACGTTTATGAGATTAGCATCGTTCACGCACCCTAAGGACCTGCTTCTTATTCATACGCGAGATGTTGCATGCGCTTGATTAACCAATTAACCAAGAACATCTGCTTCCCAAACAATATAAGCATCTACATCCTACAACATCCCTAGGAGTCGATTGGAAGTCGCTCACCATCCCAGCTTGCCTGCCCATCACCACGGACTACTTCCCGGACAAGCGGACCCTACACACCGATTATGTAGTCTCCCTCTACCAACTAGCACCGGACAGCGTGTACGCGGACTTTGCCCAGTCCCGCGGAACCTACAAACGGCCTCTGACGACAGAGGAGGTGTTCAGAGAGTTGATTTCTCAAAGATTGGCCCAGGGATTTCAATTGATTCTCATGAACCCGCATCGGCAATATAAAAATTCGGGTTCGCATTCCGGACAGCCGATCAGGACGAATATTTTGCGGAAAAGTCCCACTGAGGACGATGAGACGTACTACTTGTCGATTGGGAGGTTGTTCCACAAGATTTCCCTGTCGGGGACTACGATTTCGGTCACGAGGTACAGGCCTAGGTGAGATTTTATTCCGTCCACTGGTATACGAAACAATATAAAAGACATAAAAGAAAGGTGAAAGCATACAGAAAGTAAATTCCTCGATATTTTTGCTATCCGTCTTCGTCACTGCACTACAAAATTAGGAGCGCGAAGCAGTACCAACAAGCACACAAAATTATCTATTTGCCTGCGATCTTAAGATGTCGCTTCGCTGATTCACCCTGTATATTTTAGGCATCCGTACCCAGGTTTTAAGTACCAGTACAGGTACAGATTTCACGCCCCCTATCATGACACTTACGAAGAGTCTTACGCCACGTTCACCACGGAAAAGCTGGAGCATTACAACTGGAACTACTTGGACCACTATGTATGCACTGGAGGTGATACCACCGACTTCGGCCTGGTAGATGCCTTAAAATACTGGCGGTATGTTCAGTGGAATTGAGGAATTTAATTCGCTTATCGACTTGGCATCAAAGATTTCGGGTGTATATTTTGCCCCTGCACACCTCGGACAAGGAGAGCACCAAAGAGATAGTGGAGGGTTCTCCGAGATGCGACATCTACACTCTGCCCACCGGAGCGGACCACGCCCAAATGATTGATGGGTTCCTGAAGTTCATCGAAACGGCCGTTAATAAGCTGAAGAGGTCGAACAATGTGTCGAAGAAGCCCAGGGTTTGTTAAAAATTTGTTGTCAATTGTAAAAAGGACAGCAACGCGTTCAGTAGCAAACTAAAATCGATGTGGCATCACTAGGTGTGCAAACTGACACAATCTCTGATTACTAAACGGGGGCGTACTAGATGTATGTCAATCATCGCGCGCATCTCCCACTGAACGAAGACGCGCATTGAATGTAGTTTGGCGCATTCGGTACCGATTTAGGTTGGTCCCACGGAATCGCAATGGGTCTTCGAGTCCAAAAACAGCCCTTCGAAAATTAAGCAATTTTCCTGAGAATACTTATATTCAGTTAGTTCCCCTAGTTTCCCCGACTCCCATACGTTCTATCGTTGGGGCGCATCTTCAAACTTCAATTTCCTTAGTCGTTGATCAGATTGCACATCCCGTGATGGCCCTACCAAAAAATTTCCTTAGGGTCGATAGATCCACACCCTGGCAACTTTATCAAGAAGACGACATGTCCGGAAACGTTGAAACGAACGCGCAGTATTGGTCAGTTTCGTTGTTTCTATGGAAATTATGCACGAGCTAAAGTTGCCAGTACGTTGATCTAGCGGCCCTTAGAGTACTTAAAAATTAATTATTAGTGCTTCAGTTTATCTATTGCTGTTTCGTAGCCATGGTGAACTACTACTATTGCTATTACCATGCGAAGTATTTCAACTACCTATTAATGATCTAACGTTCTTTGCATGATTTTTTAGACCGTTTTTGCATGTTGTAGATGTCACTGAGCGTTCAAACTTTACCGCCCTTAGCCCAACCCAGGCGTAACAGTATTAGCAGTTTTACGCAGGTATATTATAGTCACTTTCATGACGGCGGGTTTGTTGTCGGGTACTTTGAAGGTGGTTTCATGCCAGGGATGTAATGGAAAATCATGCCAAGGGAAATTGCTTTTCTTTAAATCATCTCATGATCGACGAAAAATAAAAAATGCAGAGTCCCGCGTTTGAGCGAAGTACGCTGGGAGTTACCGAATTCGGTCAAATGCACAACAGTGTTTTCATAGCTCTTACTTTGACCCATTGGTAGGTGAGACCCCAGCCTATTTGCTAGAATGTAGATCGATTTTGGGACGCACTGTATAACTTGTTTCTATTGGTTTGGGCTGGTTGTAGTTGGGTGTTTGGCTAAGAGCAGTCATTTACGACTCAACTTCACTAGATGGCTTGTTACAGTACACATTTTTTAGGGACGAGGCCACCTGAAATGTCCGCGATTACTGTATTATTCGTGACGCCGAATGGACGTGCATCGTACATTATTTTATTTTATACTGTCGCCCCATTTACACAGGATTCGCGCTGCAGGCCTAAACAAATCAATTTCCTTAAAGATGCGACGGATTCAAAACTGAATGCTCTGAGACAGTCAAACGTAATTTTGAACTTTGCCCCTCAAACGTCCTTATGCAAAAATCCAACGGTTTCAAGTCGGGAGATCTTGGCGGCCATTCGATCAATCGTTCCCCCCAACGGATCTGCCTGGCAAAACGTCATTTAATGAAAGAGGTTTTACACGAATCTTATTTGCATTTGGAAAAGTTTTTGATTGCATCACTAATCCCAGTCCTAGAGACGTCACGTCTCCAAAATGTTTCCCAGAGTGAGACTCCTTAAAAATGTTTAGAATTTTTGTCAAATTTTAGATATAACGAATTTATTTCACGTATTTGCGCCACACTGTAGACATGGCTAAAGTGAACAGCCAGGCCACTGCCTGGTGACCCTATTCGCAGATCTGTTGCGTCTACAGACCACAATGAAAGATGTGGAGATACACGGTATATGACCAACACTATACAGGGCGTCTACGGAGTGGCGGCATTAATTTGAAGGGGTGATTCCTTGCCGGATTTTATGGGAAAAAAGTCTTTAAAAACCCATATATCCGAGCTAAATCGCACGATCAATAAACTTTTTAAAGACTGACCCCAAAACGAATGGGTCACACTGTATATGTAGGTTTTTTAAGTAAATAAAAAATAAAACTTTGACACCCACTATCATGAGGCCGAAGCAATATAGACGTACGTTTGTTAGGAGTTTTTTTCATTAAATGCGGCCCCTTCAAATTGATGCAGTCATTTAGTAGACACCCTGTATATGATCTGCCGATGCAAAATATTATTTCGCTTCACGAGTTCGGTCACCATATTAATCATTAACTCACGTATGCATAATTCGATGCTGTTTTAATTACTAGTGTCGTCTCATTAACGCATGATGATCGGTTTACGTTCGTTTTTGCTTTATGGCGACATTAATGCTTTAACTGTTGTGTGGGAGTGGAAATTCTATTTGAATATAGCAAAAAAGTGAAGGTTATGCCGTTGTCGTATCAAAATGTTCAAGAAAAATCCTCGTGTTTCTGCATTAGTCAGTTTCTTGGGCTTATAACACTCGGACTTTACTTTAGTGCTATCTATGGCTCTATGTTGTGCGTTAATTGGTGAAAATAAAAAATACTCCTCCAGAAACTCCAAACTTTATTTAAATCTTAGCATGTGCTTCAGCTTTGCTATAGAATACACATGATAACTCAACGGTCCAAGATTTGTGTTTTGTCGGGAACTTTGATGTATCTTATAGGGAATAAACACCAATCTTGGACATTTCACTCATTTTACATGTAAAGTTATGCTATTTTCAGAATATCGGTTCAAGTTCGCCGTTCAGGGAACGATTGGGCAGCAACAGGTTGTCAGATAGGCCCCGCCCAAGGTTTGATCAAAACATATTTAATATAGAGCTTGGTCATGGGGCATGTGTAGAGTGTCTGCTAACCTCTGTTAGGTCCGCTAGATCAATGCACTGGGCACTTTACCTGGAAGGTGATTTCCATAGAAACTACGAAGCTGACCATTACCGTGTCTTTAATTCGACGTTTCCATGGGCATTATTCTGTGGGTGGAGTAGTCAGGACCTTGGTCTGTTCAGGCTTAACCCGTTTCATCGATTAATTTTGTAGTAGTAGTAATTGGTACATATTTGGGTATTTAATGAAATTAGTTGTGTTCATTGTTATACCTTTAAATGGTTTGGTTCCTGTAGTAATTTTAACCTGCAAATACTCCTGCTTTCAGAATACTCCAACAGCACGCTCCAATGAGCGGTATGTAGCTTCGTCATTTAGGTATGATTTTTACTGTTTTTGGTTTTTTCATTTTAAACATCACGTTCAGTACCATTCATCGATCTTATTCAGTGCTGATATCTCTGATTTGATCACTTAAATAGTAAATTTGATGAAGTGTTAAGTATATACAGGGGTTTCAGGAAAAAAGTGTCGTATCTTGATAGGGGTAAACTGTCTAAAATGTAGTAAATGCAGTTAGGATGAGGGCCCTAACGTGGCTCAAGGGTAGCTCACGCTCTGACTTTCTCAGCTGCTTTTTGGGGATTTCATCGAAATTGCCCTATTTAATGTGCCTTTAAGCGCTATACCGTCTTGAGATTCGAAAACGGGAAGAAATAGTTGAAAACGTGATTCTCTGGACTTAAAAAACTATTAGTTCATCAAACAGTTAGCTAATGTGCATAACGCTATTTCGAAAATTCGTGTACAGGGCCTGGAAAGACTGCGAAATTTTTTGAAGACGGTCCTGGATTTTTCAAGTTCTGAATGCGTTCTTACTCATACACAACAATGTACCTTTTCACCAGAAAAGGAAAAAAGTAAAGCGGCATTACAAAGTTACAGCCAAAACCGTTTTTCGACAAAATGTGTAAAATTCTCTGTATAACAACAACAAAAACTACGAGCACCTTTTTGACACTCATTCGATATTCCTCTTAGTGATCTTGTGCCATGGTAGAAGTATGTAAAATTCCTCATGACTCACCCTGTACAAATGTACAGAGTACCCCGAATTTTCTTGCCAAAAACGATGTAAAGATTTTAATTTTCATTGATATTTACACACAGATTCACCGTGTAGATTTTCTGATATTCTAATTTCTCGAGCATTCCACTTATTTATAACTGTGCTAGTTTGGCCGACAATTTACATCGCTATTAATTAATTTAATTATAGGCAATAAATTGAGGGGGGGAATGATAGAGAGTAGAGTATTCTACCGCAATAGTAACCACAACTCCGTTAATCACTAATCAAAAAGCAGATGAATAAGGTTTTACACCTCGAGCTTTCCTTTATTTGGGGCAATTTACTGAGGAATTTTCTAAATCCGGCTTTTTCCAGGTCGGGATCCAAGATATTAGAACGCTCACGAGCGTCTCAGGGATCTCAAGATCAACCGAACGAAACCGCCGATATGGAAGAAAAGTATGTGTCTATAGGCAGTGAATATAATGGAAAATTGTTATTTTTCTATGTAAATCTAGCTTGTGTGCCGCCTTGACGCCGCTGAAGTCTTCTTGTTCTTCTTTAGAGATAATCGAGGCCATTAAACACCCACTTCGAGGCTTTTCCTTCATTAATCTTTCGCAAAATCTTCCAGCCTGCACATTCGTTAGCGCGGATGCGGTGAGCTGGTTGATGACTCATATGGAAGGTATTACCACAATCGAGAAAGGCGTACAGGTAATGGAATAGTTCCCGAAAGGAATCAATCTTGATTCGAAGAACGATGTAGTGATAGCAGTGATCAGCTGCGTGGAGCATACATATCAAAATATTTTCAGATAATGCAAGGATTGCATAAAGAAAAACTGATTAGGCACGCCTCTGGGGACCCAAAAAAGCCATTTGTTTACGGATTTTGCCTGTTTTATGTGCCCTCGGATAAAGGTCGGCAGCGGTTGCACTTTTTGCGCGTTAAAGTATAAATTTGTCCTAAAATTCCTAGATGAACGTGAGGTGTATCTGCCCTACTCCGACCCCGACAGTTTCGAGAGCGAATTTCTTGAAGTCGAAATCAAACCAGCCTTAAACTGGGGCGTCCCTGCAAGTTCTGTTGGGTCAACGATCTTCATACGAGGGGAGAGCAGTGAGGATGGCGTTATGCATTTTCTCAGGGAGGAAATCGACCCTGATTACGGGGAAGTCGACGTAGAAGGTATAATTCGCGGATGATACCGATGAATCCTTGTTAAAGCCGCTTAATTCTAAGCAGACGTGATATATAAGAAGTTAAGATTAGAAACTGACGTGTTGGGGAAGAGCGATAGAGTCGAATGGGGACATGCGAGGTATCACACTGTTTTCCGGCCCGACCAAGCTTATGAATTGATCGCAGAGTGGCTGACTTCGTCAGGATCGATTGTAGGGGAACTGGTAACACAAGTTAGCTCGGAAACTGTCCTTCACATTACACATTTTAATGCTCTATTAGTTATTTGGCTGGCACCGGAAAGGCCAAGGCTGTGGATTGCAGTTAATTCCAATTCCCCACGATCCACTAGCTTTACCTTACTCAAACAAATCTGACCCGTTGCGCGGGCCGATTTTTGTGCCCCTTAACATATCCGTTTTAGATAGAGGAAATCACATTTTTAAGGGTAAATATCGGTCACAGTGAAAGATTTCCAGCAACTTCTACTAGATTTCAGCGAAGATACTTGGAGAGCACGAATGTTCCTCTTTCAAGAAGCCATAATTCAGCGGTTTGGTTTCTTGAAATGTCTGGTCGAACCGCAAAACAATCAAAATCCGTCTCGGGAACACCAATACATACACGCAACGGGGACCATTTTCGTTTTGATATCCTCACCCAGGTCGGAAAGAAGCCGTGCAAATAGCCTAAAAGATCGCAGGCCAAATACCACGTCGAAGTATTCACTTCATGCAGATGTAGTGCCTAGCCCTCATGAGGCCTATATTACAAGGCACGTTTCAGGAAAAAATAAGGCTGATTATAATAATAGCAGAAAGGTAATAATCTCAAAAACTTTTGGGAAAGAAGAAAGGGAATTTTTGAATTTGACACAAGAGGATTTCTCCACGATATAAGATGCAAGAAACCTTTAATTTCAGATGGGCTTTTTGTGGTGCTGGAATCATATGATCAGCAAAAAGTGGAGGACAAATCAAGGAGTGGACAGCAACTTTCAAATTAAATGTTTGAAAGATTTTAAAGCATTTTGTAATAACAATGAAGACAGGCTTCGAAATTTTTGGATGGAATGTTGGGATGCCAAGTCATTAGCCCCTATACGATAAAGAACAGTTTGATTATGGGGGTACCAAGAGGTTTACTAATCCCCTGTATATTCTATGTAAGCCAAAACCTAACTTGGAGCCTAAGCATGACTTAAATTACTGGGAATGTGTATGTAAGAAAATTTTGGCAAAACTTGTATAAAATGTGTTGTTACAAGAATTACCTCCCTTCTAAAACTTGGGTTTTAATATGCAAACTCATTCTACCCTATGAAATGGAGCTACTCAAATTTGTGATCAGTCAGAATAGAAAATACAATTGATTGTCATTCTAAGAGTTGTATTTTGCGTGTATTGAATGTAAGAGTTAAAGTTACCTTAATGCTGCATAAAATGGATGTACTAAACCTTTATTGTATAAAGCAATATATTACGACACTATGCTAATAATGCTTCTGAAGCTAAAGCTAATGTTGCTTTGTTGGTTGGGCTGGAGGCCAACTCCATTGGTTTGGTGGGGCAACTTTAGCCAGGGGTTCCCATGGCTTCCACATCAACATTTTTCGAGCTAACTGTAACTCATTTTCAGCCTGAACTATTAATTCTTCAATTTGCCCACAGTTGATTTTTCTCTCAACTTCTTCAACTGCAGGGGTCGTGTGAAGAACATCTCCTCTCTCTTTGATTATGGCTTCAGTATGTTTTCTGTATGTTGCTGATTCGGGCATTTTCTGAAGGGTTCTCAGTATTTTACCATACAGTGTCCCTAAGATTTGATGGGGGTGTTTCGACACAGCCAAACCTGTTAGGCCTGTGGTGGTCTTAAGTGCAGCCCCTGACATGGTTTCTTCCACCTTATGTAATGCCTTTAAATATTTATTTTTCCTTTGGTGCCTTTTAAATTTTGGTCATATTTTTTTTTACTGGATTTATCATTGTCAAAGTCATTGTCATAGGAATGTCGTCGTAGCGATAATTCGATATATTGAGAATATCGATTTCCGGAACTGAATTATCGAAATAACATATCAACGCATCGTGACTGTCGTATACAAGTTAACAATTTAGAATTATATTAGGTTTAGATTAAATTACAAATTCTGCAATCGTTATGCAATATTTATATAGAAAATTTGTCTCCAAAGGGTTTCTCTAAAACTTTCTTTTACTGAAGTTTGTATTGCACTTTTTACGTAAAAAAGGCACACATATCTATAGGAACCAATGAGAACCCCGTTTTTGGAATATTTGAAATTTAAATAGTGAGTTTTACGCTTCCTTAAACAGCAGATTATTACAAACATTATATATCTTGATTTTAAACATAGAATTTTAGCATTTAGGCAGACGTACCTATATTTGCTTTAATATTTCATATTAGAAGAACTATCGAGACTGAATGACAATCATAATTTTTTTGATATCGAACTGGACGCATCGACCTACGAGAATATCGAAAATTGAAGTATCGATATAGAATGTCAAGGCATGTGTCGCCCACCATTTTATTTCAGTCGTGTCTGTTTTGTCAACTTATTGTGTATTATAATTAGCTTATTACCTTTTATAAGCAGTAAACAGGTATTTTTGCAGTTTTTGAGCGCCTTGGTGCCTTGCTATTTAAATGGAAAAAATTGAAGATATGTCCCACACGTACATTGGAGAACCTTATGTTGTTTCCGTGGAAGAACTTGAAGGTAAGTTTCTAATGAACTTATCAACCACTTCTTCATGTTTTACTAACATGAATCAATTAAAGAGGCCTTAGGTTCTGCATTCTGTTATACTCTAATTAATCAAAACTTTTAAATTTTAAAAGATGACGCTGACCAAATGGCAGCAGAAAACACTGATGATTCCAGCCACGGAGAGAAAGGAATGGCACCTCTCCGGGAACAAGATCGTTTTTTACCTATAGCAAATGTCGCAAAGATAATGAAAAAAGCCATTCCAGAAACAGGCAAAGTTAATAATAAGGTGAAACCTCACGGTATTACCCAATTTGGTCTGTGTAGCTCTTTGGTTTTAGATTGCAAAGGATGCAAGGGAATGTGTTCAAGAATGTGTGTCAGAATTTATCAGTTTCATCACGAGTGAGGCTAGTGATAGATGCTATTTGGAAAAAAGAAAAACTATTAACGGAGAAGATATTCTCTTTGCAATGAGTACTCTTGGATTTGACAATTATGTGGAACCTTTGAAAGTGTACCTGCAAAAGTATCGAGAAGTATGTTTTTTTTTGTTTTGAAAGCATAGTGTATATTAGTAAACCAATTTTAGGCAGTAAAAGTTGATAAAAACCTGCACCAAGGCTATGAAGAAATAGAAATAGATACATTTAGTATGTAAACATCTTGTTGCCAGTTCAAAATGTAATTCTGACATATTTTAGATACATCAGGGATTGCTACTTCAGACACTGTTGAGGGTGCTGTAATATACACAGTGCAGAATAATTCTGGGCAGTTCCAGCTAGGTTGATGTGATTGGAGTGTATGATTTCTATGATGATTCCTAAATTTTATTTACCTTAATTGCTACAATGAAAGATGAGCTATAAGTTTAGTTATATCTAGATTTATTTAAGTTGGATTGACAATTCAAAGTATTAATGACTCTGAAGTGCATTGTCTCATCTTTTATCTAACAGTTAAATAACAGGTTTAATAACGACACATGTGGAACACATTATTATCTATTTTGGATTTAATTAATTTCTGCTTTACTTAGGCAATCTTCTGCAATTTTATTAAATCTAGTAGTGGGAAAAATCGTATATTCAGTGCGATTCTACAATTGTATGATCCTCATGATTGAAAGCAAAGAGCAAAAAAATGTGTACAAAAAAGCCTAGAAGAAAGGGCAAAATTTGCAGAAATCATCCTCATCGTTGCGCGTTTGATGGTTTAAACTTGATGTTCAGTTTATAATGATGTACTTTATAAGCTTTGTATATATTCCATACATTGCGCAGTGATTTTGAAAAGCACTGTTGGAGCAACCAAACGCATTTTTATAGAGTTGAAAGTCTACCGACTCTACGTGTGCGATTTAGTAAATTCTATTTGAAATACGTGAGTACTGCATCGCCCGATTCTGGTAAAACTATCAATAAGAAAAACCTGAATATTTGGCACGATACGACAGTCGACGGGCGCAAAACGACTAAAATAGTTTCGAAACAGTGGTACCTGCTAAAACTGTTATCTTTAAAAATGGGGGTTTTTTGAGTTGGCATCTAGTTCAGATATAACCCAAAATGAAAATATTTTAGGTGTATTGCCGTCAGTAAAATAAAAATTGAAAACCGAATTCGAATTAAGTTCTTTATTTGCTATTTTAATACCCATCGAATCAGGGATCAAATCATTCCCAAAGCAAGCGTCGTATTTCTTACATTTAACATATAATTGGATTTGGAACAGTTTCCAGATAAATTTGATAACACTAGAAACTTCCAATGATCAGGTCAGTAACGTGTCATCAATAACCTCATCCTTGCCTTCTGATTGGTGCACAATTTTTTTCAGTACTTTATGTACAACGTCTGCTAGGGATTCCCTGGCGCCCACATCAAGAATAAGGGAAAATTTCTAAAACATAACGAAATGAACATTTGCATTAAAATAAATTTAGGAGAGAGAGCTTACTTGAAATACGCTATCGCCTTCTTTCAACTTTAATATAGCAATAAGTGCAATTTCCGAGTTGGCCTTTACGTACACATTTTTCTCCTTGGTACCGTTCACCAAAGCAGGCAATACCATTTTAACGAAGTCGGGAGTGAGCTGTTCAGTGGGAATTCTTTTCGCTAAATAGCACAATACTCTTGCAAGCAATTGTTTCACTTCGTTATTATTATTGTTCATCGTCTGCAAATATCCCAATATAAAGCTAAGTGCGGTACAGGTAACTGGACAATTACCCTAACAAAGGCAACCAATAGGTTGCTTGGAATAGTTTCGCCATGTGAAAGCAGGTATTCAAATAGGTAACCGCAGGATCGAATGGCGCTCTGAGTAATAGCGACAATTTGGCTTTGTAATTGACTTAAAAGGACTTGAGTCACTTTAGTACGGTATTGATCGTCCCACAGCTGAAGAGGTGCCTCTTTTAAAGCCACCGTTAAGGCTGAACCTCTGCCTTCCCTCAACGTCACATTTGCATTATTATCATCATCTAAAACATTAATATAAAGAATACGGTGATTTGATAAGTTATTCAGCGAAAGGTACTGCAACGTACTCAACAGATGTTCAGATAGAGCTGTATCCAACTGGCCCGCAGATAGAAATCTGCAGATGGCACCTAAACATCCCGCAGCACATTTTCTTACAGTGTCTTCTGGTTGACTCAAAAACGTCAGCAGTGTTTCGTAAATTTGCTTTTTAATCGGTTCCGACATTTTATCTCCGGCTGGAGTTATGGCTTTTCTTAACGCGTGAAGTGTTGTTTCCCTGAAATATTAAGAAAAAAATTAAATATGTCATTGTCCTATTAAATAGAGTAGTAAAACAAAGAAAGTGTTAGTATGCGACAGAGTACTAATTATGCATGGATTAAAAATAAATTTTAGATGAATAGATAATTCATAGCTCGATTTTCTTCAATAAACAGGTCAAGTTCATGGGAAGGCGACGTCAGGAGTATTAAGACTCATTCGGGGCACATCGCATCTCTAATAGCCGAGCAAAGTTCAATGCCAAAGATCAAGTCCTTTTGTGTGCTTCAGCTTACAGCCGGACCCACGTCGTCCCTTATCTTGTCAGTTTCTTAGGGACGTCACAACCCAAAGCCGTAATTATCATTATTTAATAATTACTTACTTGAGTGCGGAGTCTTCATTGTTTTTAATCATATTGTGTAGCTCGGTAAAGAGGGGATCGACCCTTTGGTGAATTAATATGAGATGACTGAGAGCGCTTGTCGATTTCAGCCTCACGTTCCTGTTGGGGTCGTTCAGTGCCTTAACAAACGTTGTTTGAAGTTGAGGCAAAAATTGTCTCAACATGGCTCCCACCTACGAGAACTGTCGTTGCATTTATCCTTGAACATTTGTGCAATACGAACCTTCGACAAAAGCGTTGCCAAAGTTTCCAGAACCGCCGTTTTCACATTTGCACTAAATCTATCACCCAGTATTCTGATTAAAGGCCCTGTAATGGCCACCACGCTGGGTTGGAGGGCCTGCGGACTGGTTACTTTAATCACTTCGCCCAAACCTATCACGAATGAATTAGGTATGTTCACTCTTAGATTTTTATTAATGTGTGACGTTCCAAACCGAATGTACATAGTAAAAAATCAGTTTACATTATATATATATATATAGATCTATCTCCTACAATTTTAAATATATGACCGGTAACCTTTAAAATGAAACACACTGTACAATCGATTTGGATTACCTGATATGTAATTGTTTTTACCTTGTGCTGCTGCCTCTTTTTCGTCTCCATCCCCATTGAGGATGGCTTCTCTGAATATTGGTAAAATAGGAACAATTCCTTTCGGTAGGCAAAAACCAGGGAGAACCTCTGACGATCCCTTCATGTCGGACATAGCAAATCGAACGGCTTGCCGGACGTCGGACACGTAAGAAGCTTGTTGCTTTGGTTCTAACGTCTATAGATTATTCAGATGCAAAAAAATATTGAATAGTAAATCTCTTTAGCACGGTGACTAAACATACATTCCTGCATTTCTCGTAATATGCAGCATTTTCTGCAAGTATTTGATGTAAATTCTTACCTTAGTGACGGCATTCAATGCTTCCCAAGACATAAGCAATACATCCTTGTCGCTATCGGTCATCAAGTGAATAAGTCCGCGCAGCAGTTGAGGTACATGTGCAGAATACTGCGCTTTAGAGTTAGCACAGAACGCGCAAAGCAACGTGGCAGCGGCTCTGCGCTGATCCTGATCGCGATTTCTCGTGTTTTCCAACATCGTGTCGATAATTGTCCGGATACCCACGTCATCAACCACTGATAGTACCACGGCTTGACAGTACTCCAATTGCTTGAAAGATGTTGCAATAATTAAGGTAAAATCGAGTTGTTCAAAAGCCTAAATTTGCTCGTGGGCAATTTCGATTTGGTGGAAATTTCACTACACAAATTTCATTTAGTGTTCGTAGTATTTCAACCTGCTAATAATGTGAGAGTGACACGTACTTGCGGTTCGTCTGGTGTGTTTTTGGAAGATGCTAACGAAGTTTGCAATGCGAGAAGAATTCTTGGTAAATATTTGTTGAGGGCTTCTCCCGCAACTGAAGCCAACACGGAAAGAGCTTTAGTGTTAGCAGGTGGCGAGGTCAGCTGGGGCACCAAGTAAGGTAAAACTACGCGAGATTTAATGGCCATTACTTGTCGCAGGCCATCTAGGGTGCACTCCACTATTGCAGGATCGTCGTCGTTCTAAAGAAAAATTCAAACTTTTGATGTTTAAGCAGATGACATATATAGTGCGAGTCAACCCCCAAACATCGAACTTTAATTGAACATTCATAGCAGAATTAATAAAAATTACAGCAAATCATAACTTACTAGCTGCTGCAATAGAGCGGGCAATATATCGTCCAGAGCCTTCGAGCCCACAGTGGAATGCAAACTGTCGAAAGTCTTTGCAGCCGCCTGCCGCACCTCTGGAAGTGGATCGCAAAGAGCCTTGCGCACAGTCGGAACCAGAGAGTTGACAAATGTTAGCACCATGTCCTTTGAAGTGGATGCCATTATTTCCGATAACCCAATACATACACCTTGTCGTTGATCTGCTTGGTTCGATTGCAATCCCCTCTCCAATATGGGGATTATTTCCGGCAAAACTCGTTCTCCTAATTTTCTGACCAAGTCTCCTAAGGTTCTGGCCGCAACTTGCCTGTGAAGCAATTCGTTACGGGCATTATCTTAAAACCAATTTATTCTAACCTTTTGTCGTAGCTATCGCTAGCTAAGCAGCCTAGCAACAGACTAAACAGCGTAGGTAAAATTTCTCTCAGAGTACGAGGAGTATTAGTAACGACGACTTTCCATACATGAAGCGCTGCCTGACGAACCATTAAAGCAACGTCGGAACGTCCCATGTAGAGACCTGCTAGTACTCGGTTTCGTCGTTCAGCCCCTGCACAATTTCAGGCGGTTAGAAAAATGAATATTTACACGTAGTATTTATTTACCCAGGGATTTGATGATAGCCAAGTGAGATTGTTCAGTACCAAAATTATCATCTTCACTCGCAGTCTCTGTGCTCATTTTACCGGTTACTCCAGATATGCGGTATAAAAGGTCTCCCAATAGTTGCACTGAACTAAAAATGTTAGATATAGTAATACTAGCTCTGACAACAGAAAGAGAATAACCCGTTTTTGTCTTTAGCACAGACGAATAAATAGTTATTTATGTTTCGGAAGAGTTCGAGAACCCTTCTGGGCAAGCAAGCTTAATAAAAGGTCAAAATAATAAATTTTTATTGAAAATAAGTAAATCGTGACCTTCTTGTGTTGCTGTGTGATACTTTACTGCTATGCGTTGCGCTTAGACTTTGCATGTGAGATTATCAACAAAGTTGAATACCTATAGCGAATTCTCCAGTTATCGTCGAAAAGTCCTCTCTCCAACTCAGGCAGCAGCAATAATATAGCAGAATCGGCGTACAGGTTTACAATCCGCTGGCCAGCCTTCAGGGCCGTCTCCCTAACGTATTCGTTTTCGTCGGCCAATGCTTTTAGAATAGGGTTGATGATTTGACCAATGTACCGTGTAAATTCGACGGTAAACACACTGGGCATGTAAATGAACATCATGATGTAGCCGTCCTTGACGTGGGGGGCAATATCCGTTCTTTCCGCGATACTAATTATCTCGGGCATGAGTTTATGTAGCTTTTCCACTCCTGAAAATTGATTGAATGTCGTTAAAATGTGGTAATATATTGCAGAACAACTATTGCTTTGTAAGTGATTTTTTTTAATCAGAAGTTTTCCCAACAGCAAAAAAACTCAGAAACCATTGAACGTGTGGCAATATCCTAACTGTTTCCTAACTGAACTCCAGGAATTGTAATTTTTTTAAATTAACCAACTTTTGTATCTCAAGCAGTGTCTTAAATGCCATAATAAAGCAATTTAAAAAAATACCCTGTAGGAACTTCTTGTAGGTTAACCTGTCCATCTCTCTGCCGCCTAAATTTTGATCTAATTAACTTCTTTTGGCGGAACATTTAGCCTAATTATTATTTCTTATCTCTTCATGTGAAACAGATATACAAATCTCACCTAATCCTCCCACAACCTCGGATAATCCCTGTGCCGCTCCGGACCGATCCACAGAACTGGTCTCTGAAGTTAAGGTCTGCATCAACCAGGGCAACAAGTCTTCGAAACTGGACTCTCCCATTCCACGCACCATCGCCCCTAACGCCCTGGCGCTCACGGATCTGACTTCGGGTACCGGATCCAGAAGCGAAGTTTTCAGACCCGGAATAATCGTAGGTAGATAAGGCAACAGGTCTTTTTGGTCGGTCAATGAGTACATATTCCCTATGATTTGGGCTGCCATTTTCCGTGTTTCAGTGGAGCGGTCCATAAATGCTCTTTGTACTACGGGCATGATCAAAGCTAATGAGGGAGCGTCAATGAAATGAACGAACTGTGTGTCCAGTAATGTTTGAAGGCACACGGAGGTTTTGTTTGAAGGGTCTTGCAGAGCTTTGAGAAGAACGGATACGATAGCTGGAAAAAGAGTGTGGGTTCGAGGTTGTAATCTGTATTAAACAACGTAAAATTTACCTTGAATTTCAGGATTGCGAATTACGGAGCCGATTACACGTAAGGCAGCGGCGCCCGCTTCCTGAACTTTCATGTGCGAGTCACTCAGGACCTCGATCAGCTTGGGAACGATGTTCGGTAGGCAGGATGACAGTTGCTTTGGAGCGCAGTACGCCATTGAGCCCAAAAGTTCCACAGACCCTTGAAATTATACAAATCGGTTGACGAACTGAATGGATTATATTGAGTTACCTGTTTTCGTTCTCCACGAATCTTCTTCTAGAGCTTCCAGTAATGACGGTAAGACAAGCTTAACTCCATGCCCTGATAATTTACTCATCACTACTCGCGCGGTATCATCAGCAGCCACTCTTACATATTGACTAGAGTCACCGAAACACTGCAATAAATGTGGTAACACGTGAACAATATATGGCTCGAAGAGTTTGCCCAACACTTGAAATAGCATTTCGAAGGCGAACAGTGCACCTAAAAGCAATAAATAACACGCTTAAATCAATATCACTTAGCTGCATAATCGGTCTTCGGATACCGATTATTCAGTGGAATCATTGCTTAGCTAAGTTTTCAGTTTAGGAATTACATCCTACGACTTTAGTTAATAATCAATAAAGGGCGGTAATAAACACCTTCTCTATGTTTGTAGTTCTTCTTATCTTGTACAGCATCAGTTAATTTCGTCATAATATCATACTGCTTCAATGCCAGTATTCCCATCCCTTTGACCAGACCGGCCAACCCATAAGCTGCACCTTTCCTCTCTCCATACTTGTCTCCTTTCAACAATTGATGGATGAGTTTGTTAATGTAACCTGGGGCTTCTTCTTTTACGGACGGAACTAGAGGAGGTAGGCACTTGGCCACTGCCTCTTGAACCTGCATAGATGCGACAGTGGCATAAAATGTATGTGAAGTAAAGAAAACGTACAGTTTGGGAGGGAGTCGACAACGCTTGGATTAGTCTGCAGAAAATAGGTTTAATTCTTTCATCGTCCTTGTCCAGATGTCTTGCTAAAGTGCCCATCAGCACGACTACGGCCTGCTTAACCGCATCAAAGTGGGCCGACTTTGAAGACTTGCTCATGAAATTATCGAACACCGGCCAAAGTGTGGCTACTGTTTCCTGTAATTTTAGAGTAAGCAACCTTTCTAAAGCGGAATTTTCTGCATACTTTTCCATGCAAATCAACGATTTTCAACGCACTGTTAAGCATCTCTTTCCTCACAGTTTCGTGCCGATCGCTTAGCGAGGTGAACACAAAAAAATGCATTAAGTCGCCGACAATTTCTGGAGTAATAAGCGATGCCAGTTGTCCTATGGCCAAGGCAACACCTCTCCGTGGGTACCAAGTATCAACGGCTTTCTCTATCTCTCTGTCAAATTCGTCAAGTTTAGCTGGAATCATCTGTAAATGAAGAAGGTCTTGGTACACAGTGCGAATTGTTGTTTGATCATTAAAGTTGCCATGAAAATATAGCTAATCGGCATGTACCTTAAGGCGGTCCGTATACAAATTTAGTAAGGACTTTATCGTTGGTTGTACTTGATCGGGATCAGCGTCCAAGAGTGCGGCAAGTGCCTTGGCGGCGGCACTTTGGACAGTCTCCACCGGATGTTCGATGTCCGTCATTAACTCAGTACTCAACGCAGGCGGAAACTCCAGTTTGGCATCAGTCCACAGATGTTCGGCAAGTTGCCTTAAAAATAATATAAATAACTCGAAACTGCACGTTACAAACCTTAGTGAACGTTACCTGTTTTCCTCATTCTCATCGAATCGGGCGATCCAAACTCGTTTGTTTAACTTCAGGCCGTATTCGTAATCGGTTTCAAAGTTGGGCAGACACGAAACCATAATAATGAGGGCGCGGAGGGCCGCGTCCCTGACCACTGTGATGCGATTTTGTAGAGCGGTCAATAGAACGTCTATTTCTTCGAATGTGGCAGTGGCACATCCTTCTTTCCCACTCACGCTTTGTGCTATATCTAGAAGACACGCTTCTGACTGGGCCTGTACTCGGCCGCTACTACCACCTGACAAAATGAAATTGCCAATTTTACTTCACAGCACCTTATAAGACGGTACTTACAAATAATATCCACCAAAAGAATGAACATTTGCTTGGTAGGCATATGCTTCGGATGGTAAAGATCTTCATCATTATTTGCGTCACCGCCCCGTAATTTGGCATGTTCAGATATGATTTGCAAACCGTCATGTACAAATTCGTCGTGACTTCTCGCATATTCAGACATCAAGCTGTTCTTCAGTAAAAGAAACATGTAGTTAAAGGCTGGCACTGAAAAGCACTCAACAGCCTGTTCTGCCGACTTGCTCGTTTTGTTCGGCACCGTGCTATTGTGAATCAAATCCATTACCCGCGCCATGGCGTTATTTAAGTCCTCTTCCTCCCAATTGGGATCGAGATCGCATTGAGGTTTGTATAGTCTTATGGTTACTATGGCAATTAACCCGGCTATGGTATTGAAATCTTGTGAAAAAACTGTTTTGCGCAAGTTCCAATACAGTTTGGTTAAATAAGGGGCGGCTAGTGGTGATTGAAAGTCTTGGACGAGCACCGGCAGCAGGTCTTTGTAGTATAAAGACACTTTGAAAGGATTACCAATGGCTGCTGCTTTTAGCATGGACACGCTTTTGGTGATGATGTCATTTAGCTAAAAATATATATCTATGGATGGTGGAGTTTTTTGCAATGTTAAAACTCCATCAGCTAACAAAACTTGAGAGGGAAATAAATCTCAAACTTTGTCCTGCTTTGTAAAATCGCAGCAGTACCGCATCGCTAGCTTACATCTCGTCATCACACACATCTTACCTGTTTGACACTGGCTCTAATACCATCTTCTTTAACATGTTGATTTTTAATTGCTTCCAACTGCTTTGCGGTATATTTAATCTTGCCATCTTTACTTTTTTTCTTTTCTTCCAATTCACGTCTCAATTGCATCTCTTCCAATTGTTCTTTATAGCTGTACGCTTTGCTTTCTCGCTTGAGATTCATTTCGGCTTTGTTGTCGTCCCCGGGAATTACGCTGTTATCGTATAATTCACCTTCGGGAGTCAGATAAGTAAAATAGTCGTCTTTGGTCACTTGATTTATCTTCGGGTCTTCGAGGTTCGATATAATGGTACTTAAAACGTTTGGTAGTACCGATTCGGCATTCAACGAGATGATGGTTGATAAGGCATTTTCATAGGTCTAGGAAAAAACTGGTTACTTATAACATTCGTTTTGGTGGAAAACAAACACCTCTGTAGCCTTATACTGCTCCACCATCAGCTTTCTTAATTCGATTGAACGCTGAGCAACCAAATGCTTCGGATTACACTTTAGATGTCTGGCAATTTTCACCCATAACTGTGGCGTCAAACGCGTTACTAGTGGACTGTGTGCAGGCAGTAAAGCGGACATCACCACCATCTGAGCGCTCTCTGAAGATAGATTATTTAAAGAACACACGTTCATAATGAATTCAACGAGAACGTGAGGCGTCGTGGCCCAGATGGTATCGCCATTTTCCTCTACTAAATTGATCTTATCACAGTCGAGTAATGCCTCCAATTGTTTTAAGAGTGCAATGCTAATTTTAGCTCCGTTAGAGCTATTTAACATTCGTGCAATTATCGCTAGACATTTCTTACGAATAGAAGTTGAAGGATACAAACACGAATTTATAACCGCCTTCAGTAGTGGTTCGCATTTGGTTTCAACTTTTTCTGAATGGTTGACCAACAGTTTTTCACATAATTCAGTCACATAGGGCAAACCTATAAGGATATAATGTAAGTAGTGGCTTATATTGAGTATGGGTTTTAGTTAATCCCTCATTCACTTACTATTTTCACTGGTGGTTTGCAGAAATTTCTCTGAAACAAAAATTTGTTTGTCCATATCAAGAATCGAATTCCAGATGTTTGGAAGTCCGTTCTCTTTCTCCAATTTCACACCAGATATGGATATGAGCAATAAAGCAGCATATAGACCTTCGCTTACTGAATATGATTGAGTTGGTTGAGACACGGCTTTTTCAATCGATTTCAGCAAGAAAGGCACTAATATGGAAGCTTGAGAGGCATTGCTAGGATTAAAGGTGGCCAACATACATTGAATATATGATATTTTGACTGGTGGGGTAGAGGATTTTAGACTGGGGCCATTCTGTAAGTATTCAGAAAATTTAAACTAATTCAGGGAATGGTTGGAAAAATACCTTAAACAAGTCTAGTAACGGTTTTGGTATTTCGCCCGTTATTTTGGAGGTCCACAGTGAAAGCATGTCTAAAGCAAAACATAAAGTTTTCTCATGGACTTCAGTTTCTAAAACTTTGCTGAAATAAGGTATGGTTTTTAATAGCAAATCTGCGTTGTGTTCAATAGGAACTTTATTGTAGCTCAAGTTGCCAGCTCCCTGTTAATACACATAATATTAGATGGCTTTTAATTTTAATTGATTTTATCAAACCTGTAGAACTCCCATTTTATGTTCAGCAACTGTCAATTTCCCATCAGCTCCATGATATACTCCAAAAATTTTCTTAAGAATTTCATCAATAGCTTTGGGATCACTAATTTTTGCAGCCAGACACTTGCAATTTGTGGCGGAATCTATTCTAGCTTTCTCATCTTTGGAATGTAGGTTTGCTAAAAAGAAACTTAAATATGAAACATCCTCCCTTCCAATAGTGATAAAAGTTCAAATAAACGTACTTATTAAGCTACTTCCAATGTCCATAGCACAACTGCTCAAGTCTAATTCAAGACCTGCAAATACAGTGCCTACAGTCTCCAATATTATTTCAGGATTTCTTAACATTGCTTTCTGGATTGCAGGTAATAGAGTTTGCTTAAACCTGTCCAAATTTATTTCAGCCAAGAGAGGATAGCAAGCTTGAATAATTGCTGTTTGTGGTGATACTTTGGTACTTATGAAATTCTTTACAAATGATTCTGTCATTATGCCCTGAAAGTAGGAACCTTAAGAACTGTTTCATTTAAAAGTCATTCCATTTCCACTTACTAGGTAAGGCTGAACTAGTAACTTATTTTTTTGACATGCTCTTACTAGAGCAGACTCCATAACAACCATATAAGGGCATTGATCTATTGTTTTTAAATTATGCAGATATAGGGAAATGCTATTTTCTATTGAAGTCCAACATTGGTTCAACTGGAAAATACACACAAATATACAATTCAAAAAGATGTCGTTGAAGGTATTTTAAATATTAAAATGGGTATTTATCACATTGATGTAGCGTCAGATATGGAGTTGGGCTTGAGAATTATAATATATATAATAATCATTAAATCAACTCACCAATCCTTGAGCTTTCTCCGTTTTCTTTCTTTTTGAACTGGCAACAACTGTTGTCAGAAATACTGCTTGAGCTTCAATAATTTGGGGTAGACTGTTGTTAAGAACTTTTTCTTGGGTCTTCCAACCATGTTGAAGTAACATGGTTGTCCATTCCAAAGCAAACAGTGCACTCTGACTGACATTATCCCTATCAAACCCATATGGGAGGTGGTAATACTTGGTGTCAAATAACTCAACATTAATATTTTGCCCAGTTTCATGGTCAATTTTCTCTGAAGCCAATCAAATGAATTTAATCATTTTGTTTAGATTTCATTTACAAATCTAACGGACAATGGTGGTTTCCCATTAAATTTTTTAACCAAATTTTGAAACCTTACCTATATTCTATAACTAAACTTGTCTTGGCACATTAGGATATCACCTGTATCAGGTAAACTGGCAGGGTTTGAGTTTAAATTCTAGCTTTTAATTTAACAATGCATATAAAATGGTAAATAACAAAAATGCTTAAAAAAAAAAAGATAATATATGCTGACCTAGATAGGCAGATAACAGGGCATTTGTAATTTGCTGCAGAGAGTGGAAATTAAAGTATCAAACTGTCTTTTGTATATACATCATATATACCCACAAAACCGAAATTAAAATATGTTCTTTATCTCAGAACTATACCTAAAGGAGTAGGAATCAAGTTAGAAAAAAAACATCACAAAATTGAGTTACTGACTCACAAGAAAACTGACTTTGAAAATGGGTGAAAATTTAGTGGTGCAATAATTTTAACATGAAGAGCATTTAAATAAATAAAAACTTCAATATGCCAACTTACGTTACAATAGTACTCTTGAATTGTGATGATAAATCAATAAAAAGCCCTATGAAACACTTCACAGATGCTTCTGGGTGTTGGTTGATCAAAGAGAAAATCAACTGCCTTATGAAAGATCGGGAGGCACTATCTCTGTAGCGGTGGAGAGTAAGAGGTATAACTCTGCAAATACCTTTTACGACGCCTTCGGTGACTCCTGCAACAATTTGCATACATGATGGTGTTATGTATTAGATTTGCATTGGAAATTTAAGCGTGTATCGGTTGATAATAAATTAATTTACCCGGTTTAGGAAGAACTCTTATCACATTTTCTATAACCTGTCTTCTTTCCTTCAGGCTGGATGTCTGTACTTTGATACTCAGGTCTTTCAAAGCGCTGGTAAGCTGGAATTATCACTGAATATAGATATGGAGAGCCCATTTAATTGACTATTACCTCTACATCGGCCATCATTAATACTTATTTAGTTTCGGTGGTCTGCTAATTTTTGCGATTTTGAACGCATGGACATGAAAATTTGTAATTTTCCATTTCCAAAACAAAACGTCAACAAGCTGATGTTCATCGACCTCACATCAACATGGCAGCTGTCATGTGACCAACAATTTAGCTACACATCAGTGAACAAGCCGCGAAATTGCGAATATGACAACACCGGAATTGCAACTGTGGAGCATGAAAAATCACTTGACAATTTATTTCATATGAGCGGGGGGCAATACGGTGCGCGCTTGATTTTCCACGAAAATATATTTGCGTAATTAGCTCGGTCATTAACTATTTGCAAAAAACTTTCCAATTTCGTTATTCGTGGCTTTGAATCGGAGTTTTTTCAAAACGGGGGGTTTATAGAGACATATTTTTCCCGGTGGTCTGAAGACGGCGACACCTTTCCGAAACGTTACTACGGGTTTTAGAACGTATTTAAGAGATATTTTGCGAACTTCCATTTATTTTACATTGTGCCATTTTACTGGAGACTTAAAGACTATTGATTTTTAATAAGAAAGTTGTCTTGCCCCAAAAACCTTCTAAGATCCCTTCGAATAAAAAAAAAATGTTCCACTGTATTCACCTCTCCCCTACATTGCTCCAAGACGAAAAAACATGATTTATCAGTAAAATGTTAATGTTTCAGGTAATGTTCCTATAAACGAGCTCTGTTATTGGATGGTCAAAAATCATCATAGCGACATAAGTTTAAGTGGTAGTGAACTATTATAGCCCTTCTAACTGTAGTTTTAGTGCTGCTTTACTAGGGAGCACCTTATATCGCTGCTCAATTTCTCTCTTGTATATAAGATATACATAATAATAATGAATATTATAAATTTCTCAACGATGCTAATATTTAGGATTTTTTATTTAATTATTATTTTTTGTGTAGACGCAGGAAACTTCGCCACCATCGCAGGTGAAGCACCTCGCTGGGACTACAAAAATCAAGGTACACGATCATTAATCAATTTAAAATTACTAATTAATGATTTATAGAGAAGTGGACGGGGGTTTGCCAGACTGGATCATTTCAATCTCCCGTTAACCTGGATGCTTCTTCATCGATTCAATACCGAACAATCTCCCCTTTGGCTCTAAGAAACGTTGGTTATTTCCATGATGTTGTGGTTGGAAATAACGGTCATACTGGTAATGCTACAATTAGCACTAACTGCTGCCAATTCATAAACAAGTTTCTAGTGACTGTTTCACTGGATTGTCCCAAGAGCGCCAAACCAAACATCTCAGGTGCATTACTTCTGGAAAGCTACATCTTAGACAGCATGCATTTTCACTGGCCTTCTGAGCATACAATTAACGGAAAATAGTGTGTTTCCGTCGAAGATTATTCCTACACAGTAATTTGAAAAAAGTCACATTTACAGCTACGACTTGGAAGCCCACTTGGTGTTCTACGATCAAAGACACTCCGATCTAAACGCAGCGCTACTCGAGCCTTTTGCGATATCTGTTGTGGGGATTTTATTTCAGGTATGCCGAGAGATGGTCAAAGTTAAGTAGGTCTGAAATAGCCATTCAAGGGAACGAGACATCGCAATGAAACTGCTCATGATACCTTCAAGGCGATTGCTGATGCGGCGAAGAATGTCGCCCGGAGGGTAGGACAAAGCGCACCTGTTATCAAAGGCATAAATCTCGGAGACCTCTTCCCTAATGATATTCAGAAGTTTTTTACTTACAATGGATCACTTACCACTCCTCCTTGTACGGAAACGGTTACCTGGTTCGTGATGAGGGATACTCCGTACATTTTACAAGATGATGTAAGAATCGGCCCCTGAGCGCGTTTATTGTTGTTTCTATGCATACACGATAGCTTTATTACCATATTACATCTGGGATGCATTTTAGTTAGCTAGGATCTCGAGAATTTACACTGAGGAAGGGGAACAGTTGAGATGCATTAACAGAAAGCGACAAAAACTGAATGGACGTGCCATTTTCGCCCATAATTTCAACTAAAGAAATGGAAATTTTAGGAAAATTAGCACGCATTTAACCGCCATGTGACGTAATATCGATATCAATTAAAGTTTTATTCAGAAAACCATAACTGTTACTCCTTTTCGACGAACTTTGCTATTTTCTTTCTTAGAGACTAAACCAGCTTAAAGTGCGTTTTTTAATGCAACACCATGTATATCGGTAAATGCCCTTAAAGACAAATAAATTTTCTTCAAAACGATGCACCATGTTCTCGTACCTCATGGTCATATTTTACTAAAAAATGCTGTTTTGCGCATCGCTTCGACGCATCGGATTATCCCGGAAAGGGCGGTTTTGGAACGCCATAATGACGGACGCCCTGACGTCACGAAACAATTATGTAGTTATGTCCTGTTTCCTGCTGTGCGTCCTGTGAAAATATGTGGACAACCCTTAGGGTGCAAGTTTTTTCCAGAACACCCTTTTGATGTAGAAGAGTACCGAGCATCACAATGGACATTTCAACTGAATTTATTCCTCTCAAAAATAGTTTTCTATGGAGGTCACTCACTGCGAGTGTTGCCAGATAAAAATTTTAATATCTCGGAAACGCATTTTAGGGTTTAATGAAGTGGTGGGTCGTGAGAAAGAGCTTTTTTCGCTCTAACCAAGAATGTGCCTGAAAATTCCTTCTAGTTAATGAAAGTGCCCTTGCAGGGCGTTTGATTATGAAGTCTGGAATTTTACAAAATTCTTGCGAATATCTAACAGAATAATATGTTCGGTATTTTAATTAGCAAGAGCGTGAAATTTTACTCTTATCCTGAAAATTTCGACTCGATATCTGTATTTGTGTTTAAAATATGCCGGTTTTTACCCGGAATTTATGGTATTTGACCTTCGCGGTGTTCACGATCTGCTGACGACTTTTCAAACTCAAACAATTTTTTCATTAATTTCAAAGATTGTTTGAGTGCCGAAAGTATTTCTACATGAGGAAAAGCAGAGACTTCCGAGATGGTTTCGGAAAGATGCACGAACTTTCGTCGTGTGAAAAAAGCGGAACAAGATTGATGCTTTTACTATGGAAGAAAATTAAACTCTCCTTAAAATGGCTGAGCCTCATCTTCTTGGGCGAAACAATTTAAGAATTAAAAAAGCACATATGAGTGAAAAATGAATTGAAAAAAATCTAAGAACGGCCCTCACTCAATCCACAGGAAATGCCCTTTAGGTCTGATTTTTTTCTTTTTCGTCATGCGATGGAAATATGTCGGACTGCGTTTAGTGGTCGCTTGGACAGATGCACTGAACTGCTTCTGCATAATCGACGTTTTGCCGAGCGACTCTCGATCGCCAAAGAAATCTATTCATCAGCACTCAGCACCCACACATCTGGAAACGTCCTTATTAAAAAAAACCAGTGCTGACATAAGTTTCTTTGCATCTCTACAGCTGCTTTTGTCACGCAAAAATAAAGCTACAAGAACCGCTGGTCAGTTTCTATAGGAAACCCGATCTACTGCCCATTCGCGTATATTAGGCTTATTGTGTTGGTGGCCGTTTGACGTCCCCACTAACAAAGGGCACAGGTTTTATATAAAAAGGATCCTTTCAGGTGATGTTTCATATCGCTCTCTCGCCTCGCAATGTCGCACAGTCGTTAATAATTCAACTAGTGTGGAAAGCTGAGGGAGTGATGTTCGTTTTACGCAAGGTGGGTCATCCTAAAGTGGCCGTTAAATGTACAATTATTGGTATTTAGGTCGACTTAGTACTCTTCTTGTGCCTGCTCCGGATTAAGCTGGCGAGCTCCATCGCCTGGAGCGATGGCAATAAAATCGCGGCCATGGAAGAAGAGAGGGGCAAGGGATGCTCCATCGAGCTTAGGAATCACTGCCTGAGAGAGCTGAAGGACTCCTCGAAAATTGCCTCTAACTTGCCCTCGAGAAAATATTACGTAAGTAGCCCCGAAACTACCTAACCGGATTTCATTGACTTTGGGGCTTAGTGGACTAGAACCAGAAAAAATGCCCCATTAACAGAATCTAATTCTTCGTGCCAATGCGAGATGGGCTATAGACTTATGGACTTGGGAAGCAGCATATATCCGAGGTAAATCTCAACATTCTGGTGGATGACAATCTATAAAGTCCTTGCAGATACGTGCCCACAGGTGTGTGCAGAAGGACCAACTGCGACAGGTTCCATCGCTGCAAGCCCAAAATGCATCAGCTACGGCTGCTGAAGAAGCGAGACTCAGAGGACCTCGAGGAAGGCAAGTACAGCGAAGATGCTGAGCTGCACTTGCCAGAATCTTTGGTTGACGACTGGGTGTCGGTCCAAGTAAAAATTATCATCGGTTGCGAATGCAAACCCGTAATGATGTGAATGGAGGTAATGAATCTTTACCATATCTTACCTGCAATTTATCAGTTCCATTAGAGATTTTAAACGTGTTTTGAAACAACATTCAATTGCATCAATAACCAGAGTGGACAAGTGATAGATAGACGGCTGTGAGACGCTTAATGACTGACCAAATGTATATAGGAGTTCCGATTCGAGTATTCGACTCTTTGTTTTACACAAAAGTACTGCTTGTTATATGATGATTTAATTTGATTTTGTTTGTACCAAATGTAACGGAAGATGTAATAAAACATAATATACAATTAAAAGTTGTAGTTTATTTGGACAATTTCCCTAAACAGTCGTACGATACAGTTTTGACATGCCACGGTCAAATTTCGAATCAGACAAAGTCGATTATTTGGCCAAAGTAGTCGAAGTAAATTAGATTCCATTATAGTTGTCAACTAACGTAAACTAGGAGTAACACTACCGGCTAATAGAGGGCGCAGAAATCGCTAAGATAACAATTATAATGGAATCTAACTTGCAACGGCGAATGTTTGAACATGGGTCAACAGATGGCGTCATGGTTGTTTTCTTTAAATAAACTCGTCAACATCTGAAATGACCCTCTCAATTTTTCTTTTATAAACTACTCCTCAGTTGAAACGTCTCCAACTTCTCGACCTCTTAAATTTTAATTGGGAGAGTTTGGCCAAAGCATCCATTTTATTGATGGACAGATTGGAGAGAGTTCATTTCTTTCACAGATTTGTATGGAAAGTTAACGACTCAAAATCCAGCTGCACAGACATCAATATTGCGTAAAAGAAAATAAGTAAAAATCGAGTGGTCCGATTTAGACGAGATTGGGTTCCGCAGTAGCCGTACGATACAGCTTCGATCTGCCACGGTCAAAATTCGAATCGGACAAAGTCGACTTTTTGGTCCAAAAAATACCAAAGGCTATACATCAGGAAAATTTTCGGTCGAAAAAGTCAACTTGCTCCGATTTCGACGATATTTGGTGTGGACGTTGGTACCCGAAATGCCTACTGCGGAACCCAATCTCACCCAAATCGGACCACCCGATTTTCACTTATTAATTTTTTTTTAATAAAACATGATTTTGCACAAAAAATTCAATAAGTGAAAATCGGGTGGTCCGATTGCGGCGAGATTGGGTTTCGCAGTCGGCATTTCGGGTACCAACGTCCACACCAAATATCGTCGAAATCGGAGCAAGTTGACTTTTTCGACCGAAAATTTTCCTGATGTATAGCCTTTGGTATTTTTTGGGCCAAAAAGTCAACTTGCTCCGATTTCGACGATATTTGGTGTGGACGTTGGTACCCGAAATGCCGACTGCGAAACCCAATCTCGCCGCAATCGGACCACCCGATTTTCACTTATTGAATTTTTTGTGCAAAATCATGTTTTATTAAAAAAAAATTAATAAGTGAAAATCGGGTGGTCCGATTTGGGTGAGATTGGGTTCCGCAGTAGGCATTTCGGGTACCAACGTCCACACCAAATATCGTCGAAATCGGAGCAAGTTGACTTTTTCGACCGAAAATTTTCCTGATGTATAGCCTTTGGTATTTTTTGGACCAAAAAGTCGACTTTGTCCGATTCGAATTTTGACCGTGGCAGATCGAAGCTGTATCGTACGGCTACTGCGGAACCCAATCTCGTCTAAATCGGACCACTCGATTTTTACTTATTTTCTTTTACGCAATATTGATGTCTGTGCAGCTGGATTTTGAGTCGTTAACTTTCCATACAAATCTGTGAAAGAAATGAACTCTCTCCAATCTGTCCATCAATAAAATGGATGCTTTGGCCAAACTCTCCCAATTAAAATTTAAGAGGTCGAGAAGTTGGAGACGTTTCAACTGAGGAGTAGTTTATAAAAGAAAAATTGAGAGGGTCATTTCAGATGTTGACGAGTTTATTTAAAGAAAACAACCATGACGCCATCTGTTGACCCATGTTCAAACATTCGCCGTTGCAAGTTAGATTCCATTATAATTGTTATCTTAGCGATTTCTGCGCCCTCTATTAGCCGGTAGTGTTACTCCTAGTTTACGTTAGTTGACAACTATAATGGAATCTAATTTACTTCGACGAACGTTAGTACATGGATCGACAGATGGCGCTATGGATGTTTTTTTTTACTAAACTGATCAACATGTGAACTGACCCTCTCAATTTTCCTTTTATAAACTGTTCATAAGTTGAAATTTTGCAAATACCCCACTTATTAAATTTTAATAGGAAGGGTTTGGCTGTTAGTTCCAATTTCCTTCATAGATTTGTATGAATGTTTAACGATTCAAAAACCAGAGGCACAAACAACAACTTTGTGTAAAGTAAAATAATTGAAAATAGAATGGTCCGTTTTAGGCGAGATTGAGTTTCGCAGTAGCCGTATGATACAGCATTGATATATTGTGGTTAAAATTCTAATCGGACATCTTCGATTTTTTGGCCAAAAAATTTTTCCTGATGTATAGTTCTCGATATTTTTTGGACTCAAGAATCGAAGTTGTTCAATCAGTGTTTTAACGACAGCATGTCAATGCTATATCCTGCGGCTGCTGCGAGTCGCTTCTGAATGCTTTACGATTTCAAAATAACATTTGTTTGCTTTCGTAAATTCTAACGATAAATGTACCACACGAGGCATGGGAATTGAGTGTTTTTAGAATAATCATAAAATCAATAATTTTTTTTATATATAATTTGGTTTTTATTATAACAGCATAGTCAAAAACACAACATTTTCTAATCATGAACAGAAAATTACATCTGGCATGCTTCCGAGTAGGGCAAAGTGAGCTTGTCTTCCAATGTTTTTTGGAATGAGCACAATATTGAACCTCCTATTTGTAGATTGTTAACTCGACGTAAGATTATGTAAGTGTGTGTGGTAACAGAATAGTTGCGATTAATATCAAATCTATGACGAAATTCACCCTGAACTGCTGTCACAGACTTATCACTCCTAACAAAACAGTCATAAACCCATCAAAGTCACAAACTAGTGGCAGCTGAAAGATAATAATAAAATGCCATGAACTTAAGAAGGAAATGCCTGTTGAAGCAAAAGTCTTCTATTGTAAATGGTCGAGAACTACTCCTTCTAAAAACGTTTGGTTCCTGCGCCGCACTTTGTGTGATAAAATAAGGATTAGTTATCCTTATTTCCCAATACTCGGTGAACGTTTTTGAGACTCTCACCACAATTTTGCATAGGCCTGTTAAAAATTCCATCAAAGCTGTTTCTTGACTCTATGAATTACTGCATTTTCATGAAACAAAGTTTTGGTTATGAGTACGCTTTATTCCTTCTAAGTAATTACAAGGTTTAAATTAGCAGCGTAACGATAAAACCTGACCAAAAAATCGTACAAATGTATGCATCAAAAAGAAAACAAAACTAAACTCGGTAATCGGTGAATTGATGAGTATGGCACGAAAAATATTAATGGAAAACTAAAAAACAAACTCTGTAAAAAATATCACTTCTTACACATAAATACATTCGGAATCATTTAAGTCGATCGATCGCGAATTTTTTTTTTCAATTCTTAGTTTTATTGTATACCTTCAAATTATATACAAAAATAAAAGAAACCGAAACACGGAAATGATTTTTGGCGCGAATCTCTAAGGAATATACAAAAACCAAAAAAGGCCACTTAGCTGTAGGTATCTCACATTTTTCTTTACACTTTGACAGGGTAAAAGCTCGCATAAAATTCTGCACTAAAAGGTAAAACTTAAGAAAAACAGCGATAAATTATCACCTATTAGATATCTAGATAGGTAAGTATTTTTAGGTTTTAAACTATATCAAAGAGGTCACAATATTCATTATATTATCTAATAATTATATCATTAAATGAGGGATTTTTGCTTCGCACTTTCGCAACACAAATCATCAGCTTTAAGTTTTAAAGCTAACACCAAGACTTAAAGAACGAAGGTTAATTCTGGGGGTTGTTAGTAAGAGGAGAGAAGGAAAAGTCAGTTTAACACAAGAAAAAAAAATAGAACTGGGACTATAGGTTGGATCCTAAGGTATTATTCCGAATACTTGGACAACACAGCCCATTGCAACTGTGCAGATAACGGAAATTACGGTGAGAATTGTGCTTTCGGTCACGTGGGAAGTTGCGAAACTTCTTAGTAACTCTTAGAGAAGAGAAAAAGGGTTTTGCTTGCCACCTTTCTAACCTGATGGGCCACTTTTACACTATTAGCATGCAAGGAGAGGAGTACCAGGAAAGGCGGTTGTCAGCGACCAAATCAGCACACCAAGTTAGAAATCCAATAATATTCACATACGATTTAACTTAGTGTTAGTGGTATTTACAACGCGGAATGTTTCTAGTTTTGTTAGTCGATTTTCGCACATAAATATTTGGTTTGGCAAGAAACGTTTTTCTCTGGAAAAGACCCAACCACCCAATTGTCGGTTAGTGGAATAAGCTCGGTGTGAGCTAATTTTTGGTTAAAGTTGGTCTTAGACAAGTTTCACTTGTTAAGACTGCCATAACCCTAATAGAGCTGATGAAGATAGTCCACTTGTTACGAAGCAACAAACACTGTTAGAACTTAGATATGTGGACAACAACTATAAGCGGCGGTAACATGAGTTGCTGTTACATCACGAAAAGCCTTAATGGTGATATCAAACCGGCGAGAGCTCGTATTGAGTCCTTGGAACAGCTTAAAATTAGTAGGTACCAAGATTGCTGCAAAATGTTTTATTTTATTATTGTCCGGTTAAGGTGACCTGTGAGAGATATTTGACTTAATTCCAAAGGCTAAACACGAGCTTTAGCCGCCTTTTACGTAAATATTTGCGCTAATCTAACGCTTAAATAAATAATATTCGCTTAAAACTACTTATAATATACATCACAACACCAGTCTAGATTTTTATACATTGAAGCGGCTCAAAACTTCCTGCTTACTTTGAATTTGGGCCTGTCTCGTGACTTTCAAACGAAAGAGGTGCCATAACCCAACAACCAATTCCTGTGTTAATAGTTTAATGTACTTTAAAGCTTAATGAGGACACTACAGCACCCGAATCACGAAACAATAATACAATAAGTTTGAGTCGTAATGTTTTTTTTTATCAGAACCGTTCGTTTTCCGCAATAACTGCGGATTTCGGAACCAGGCCTTTTTGGGTGCCCCTGCAGCACAGCAACCATTTGTCGTCGACTTCCAAGACTACTTTGAGTATTTCCCCCTCGTTATACGAAAGATGTCCGCTCTCCGATGGCAATCTGTGTTTCAGGGTACGCACCCTCCTAAAAAGATTACTCAGATGTATATTTTACTTAACTCGGATTCATGCTTTGTTTTCTATTATTGATGGTTAATGAATGCAATCACGTACATTGGCTTTGTTAATATGTGATGGACATGACATCGTTATATTGTTAGAAAATAATTGATCCGTTAATTTTTATTGATATGATTTACTAGTAGTGGTATCATTTGGAATTTATACAAGGGGCTTGCAAAAATATGCTTATTCTATTAAAACAAACTCCTAATATTTGACATTCTGAGCATATTAATAATTATTGTTTTTGTTCACGTTGAAGAATATTCCCGAGTTAGTAAATACTCCATTAACATGCTACAGTTACCTACAGAGGCTTCTAAAGCTATCGGACCGCATGTGTGAAATTAGTTACGGTAGTATTCCACCACCAAACTCGTATATTGTATGATAGCTGCAAGAAATACATCGAGTACTTAGTGGGTACAAACACAAAATAAGATTTTACAGTGAGTGATTACTTTACAATACTCTTTAACGAAACATCTGTGACGCTTATGATTTAACAGTGGCTGTATGCTAAAATGAGACCTGCGAACTTACTTGGGAACAACATTCCGACTGCTGACTGGCCGCCGATTAAGCGAACTGGACACCGCGCGTCTTTGCGGTACCATTTTCGCATTTTTGGTATTCTGACTTGCCGGTCTGTAAGGTAGACTGCTCGGTCTTTGCACCTCGTGGCTCGACTCCACCTGGTCCATTCTGCTCGTCCTGGGACCGACCTTTTTCGCCGGTGAATTTTTCACCGAGATTTTGGTCGCTGGCGTCTGTTTGTTACTCTGTGGACTCGTCATTTTCTTGTTTGGCGCGGACTTCGACGGAGGAGATATAAGTACTGGGATACCGGAGGGTTTAACCGGAGAAGTAATAGGTCTGCGAGCGAAAATATTACTCATATTACTATTCGCTATTATTACTACTGATCCTTGAAATTTTAAGGCATGTTAAAAGTGAGCTATGTCTAATAAACTAAAGTAAGTTCTTTCAAATCATAGCACTTCAAATTTAGGAATCAGCTGTAGAGGCCTATACAGAAGTCTTAGAGACCTCTTTATACGTAAAGAATTTGTCTGTCGAGAGTTTGCCATTACCTGGGAATTTTAGATTTGGCATTGGAGTGAGTGGGACTGGGAGGTGGAGAATCATTCTCCACTGAATCCCTACCACTCAGCATCTCCCACTTTTGCTGCAACTTCCTAAACCTTCTACCATTAATAGGTTTTTCATCCGAATAATTCGAGTCCAATGATTCTGGCCCTGTCACGTCCCCAATTTTGCCATTAACCCTATTTTGATCGTTACTTAAATGAACCCCTTCCAGGCTATCTACATATTCCTCTTCGCCTTGAGCCAGTCGATCGTAGACTTGATACATTTTAGAGTTAGTTCCAATTGTAGACCACCTGTCACATAAATAACATTCAAGTGCTTCCTATGAAAACGTAAATGGCATTTACCGCTTCTTTGCAACATTATTAACGTCCTCTCCTAGTTTGAAACTGGGCATTGTAAGAACTCCAGGTTCTACGCAGCTTCTGGGACGTTCCCTATCGTTCCTTCTGGACCTACTTGCACTAGAATTTCCAGATGAATTTAGCAATTCTCCTTGAAGATGCAAGTTTTTGATTGTGGCAGCCGACAGGTCATCAGATTCAGAGTTTGAACGACTGTTCGAGTATTTTGCAGTCACAAATTGCTTAAAGACATTTGACGGTGAGTACTACAAAGCAGGAAACTTATTGATGAAAAGTAGGGATAAACGAAGGTTATAAAAACCTTGAGAGTGGGGCTTGAAGGCTGATGATAGGAATCCATGCGTTTAAAGCTGAGATGCAGCTGCTTGTATTCAAAAAGGAGATCAAATTGGAAGGGTAAAAAAGCTAAAGGTTGCAAAGCGGCCACCATGGCGTCCAACATTGTCCTAAGATTAGTCCCTCCTGTGTGCGAGAGCAGCAGCAACGAATCCGCAGTATAATGTTTTTTTAGTACACTTTCCCTCGTCCTCAGGTAACTAATCCACGCATCTAGCGATCGCACATTGAGCAAACCGAAGATGAAGGCATTGAATTTAACTGAAAATTTAAATAAAATTTCTTCAATTTTGACGGAATTTACAGTTTTCGAAAATTTTACTTACCTAGACCTTCACTGATCACGTCCTCGCTATTAATCTTCATCACAAGGTCGTTTAAAGCCTTAGTCAAAGGCCCCTGCTGCGATGACGCTTCGACCACCTGCCAAACAGAGTTGTTGATAGCGCCAAAACTTGTTTCCAGGCAGGGCTTCAGGCCATCACTTAGCACGGCATACAGGGCTGGGCACAACGTGGTTAGAGTTAGCTTTGCACTGGCCGGGTTCACACTTGAATCACCTGAAAGGAAACAAAAATGAATAATAAACTTGTAATTAAGAAACAGCTCTTGCCAATCAATTTTTTCCTTAATAATCATCACTAAAAAATAATATGCACTTACCCAATACATTCAATTCCTGTTGATCTGAAGCAGGTGAGAAATGCTGCATCACTTGGTCAACAGCGTCCAAGACACCATTAATCAGCGATCTTTTCTGCACATAATTGTCTGAGGCAGTTTTACACAAGCGTATCGGAGTGGCTTGAGGACTGGAGTAATTCGGACTGTTCTCGTTCTCTTCGCAAATGGTCATGTCGGTCACTGTTTTCGGTTGGAAATTACGCTGAAGAAGGAAGGCCGAAACATTGGGCGAGTTGTTGGGAGGATTGTTCACGCCTTGTCGCGGATCTAAGTGCCGGTGATTAACGCTAAGTTTCTCAGCGAAACTCACCGATTTTTTACCTCCGAAATGCTCGGAGTCATCCTAGTGAAAATGACTTGTAGAAATTAAACAGGAATTATAGAATTTTTACAAAACAATATACAGTGTGATTTATTTAACAGTTCTCAGCATAGCTGTCTCCAAAACGGTGAGACTAGTCAGTTAAATCAGATAAAAATTGCCGCTCGTAGACCCCACTAGGGGAAACTCGTACGACATCGCAACATTTGTTCATCGCCAGTTTTAATTCTTACCGTCTTAGAGATAGCTAATAGTGGGCCTACCTAGAAGACCCTCCATAAAGATTCACGAATATTTTCTATATAAATTGGTTAAAATGACTAAAAATTACAAGTTCAACTCTATGATGCATCTCACCTGATTAATCTTCAAAGCTAAAAATTTGCTAACATAACTCCTCAGATGCGTTAAACTTTCTTCGGTCTTTTCTTCATCACCCGAGGAGAACCCGCTGAGTTTTAGATACTCTTCCAGTTGTAACAGTTCATCGGTGCTCATATGCGGAAGAATGTACTCGGGTTTGTTGATCAAAATTTCTTTTTCGTCCATACTGCTACTCGAAGTGCCCGCATCCACACCTTCATCCTCGGTCTCCGAAAACCTCTTATCGCGGTTTAAAAAATACGGTTCGGGGACTGACTTTCTCTTGCTTAACTGTATCTGCAAGAAAAAATTATTCTGACAATAGGTTTGGTCGCCATTAAACAAGAATCGAACTTTTTCATGAAAAATTGTTCTAAGCGTTCTCCAATTAGCACTTCTGCAGATAATCAAAAAGAATTATAATTTACCCAAAGTACCTCTTCGTTAGGGAGGTCCTCCTCGCTCGTTTCGTACATGCTGTATCTTTTATTGAGCTCAGCCTTTCTCAAAATACCTCTCGGGAGTGGAGGTCTAGGTGGTGGGCATTCTTGATGGTGCACCGTCCGCAAAGCACAATGCGGGGAGGTCGTAATGCACTGTGCTTGTTTGTCACTAGAAATATAAAATAACGGGGTATAAATAGGGATACTTTTGTATCTGCTCGTTGGCAAAAGATTTACAGACCGATGGTGAAAATTATGAGTAATTACGTAATGGCAGATTAAAACTGATATGTTTATTCGAGAGAACGCAAATTTTGCAGCTCGGTTGTAGTGTAGCAAAGGGGTATGTGACACTATAAAACTGTGTGACAGTGCGACGCTTTGGTGTGAAGGATAAACGATTTGATTGAAACTGTTTTGCTCCCCGTGTGTTGCGTGGCCTAATTAGGAAAAACAGCCGTGAAAGTCTAAATATTTTAAACCAACTTTCCCTTGCTCTTTTTCCAGGTGTTAAGCGACAGATTCAAAGAAGACAAGATGAAGATCAATGTTACCTGTTCAAAAGACTGGCTTCCGAACTAGTCACACTATCATATCTGTAGACGAAAAGCGGATTATGGTTGGCAACTGCTGCTGGACTGTTCTGAGAATCAGTTAAAATACTAGAAGATCCTCTATATCCACTGCTCGGTTGCGTTGCCGTACTCGAACTCGACGATATGTTGTTCTGCATTATTTCGCAGCTCAGGGGCCGTTTTTTAGATCTGAAATCCGAAGTAATTAGATAAAAATATGCTTTTCTATTCCGGAACAAGGAACTCACCTCAAAAATGAAGGTCTGTCTCTCATCCCCGGCTTAATATGACTAGAAATCTCGGGAACATCGGCCAAAATCTTACGGTATTCCTGCGGCAACAATACATTCAACGAATCCCAATCCTTGACGTGGCCAAATCCTCTTCTCTTCAGTACCTCGATATCATTGAAACTAAATGGCCTACGACGATTGTTCAATGAAACTTTCGGTGCACTCTGTGGCACGAAAAGGACATTTTCTACGTTGTTCTTTTCGTTTAAAAAGTCCAAATTGGGCAATACGTAGTTCGGATACAAGACGTAGACCGGTTTTTGAACTTCACCCTCTTTTTTAAGTTTGCTCAGGAAGGATGGCTCGATGAGTTTGAATGGCGCACCCAGAGACGGTGGTATATTTGTCGCTTTTTTCAGGTTTAATATTTCGGAGAACTGAGAGGTTTGGATGCTGCGGTCGTGGAGGTCGTTCTTCAGTTTCAAAAAGTGTCTGGGGGTTGATATTTTTGATCTGGAGTGATTCTAATAAAAAAAAAAAAAAAAGATCAATGTCAATAACGAACTCAAAGTGAAAAAATGTTTTTCTTTCCGTAATTTTTCAGGTGAAGTAAATATTTAATGTATAACTCGCCCAAGTTGTGATGTCGCACCACCTCTGAATATTGCCGAAGACCAATTAATTACACGTCTAGGGGAAGATAGCGGCAGCAACAATAATGGTAATGACGAAAATGACAACAGTGAGTTTGAAAATAGCTGAGACAACGGTTAAGTATAATAAAACATTTCAAATAGAAGTTTTGTATTTTTTTTTTATTGCAATGTGTTTTAATAAAGTTTAATATTTTTAAGTATAAATTTTAAATAGGTAACGTAATGGCACCTGAATTATGCAGCCGTCGGCGTTATTCTGTGGTCACCTGCATTTCATCCCATCTTATCTGACACGTTATCCCGTGCAAAGGCGCTTGACGCCATGGACAAGTGGAGCCGATTAGGGCCCAGCGAGAGGGGACAAAATAAAACCGCCCCTTACTCTTTGCTTTTGTCGCGGACTATGTGTCGTTCCGTGATTTTAATACTTTAAAGTCGCTTCTCGTTCGCCAAATGCTTGCTTTGTGATTACGCTCATCACCTCACCCGAAAAGTTAATTTGTGCGAGTTGAACTTAGAATTTAAAAAAAAAAGAGAGCAGTGCACTGCAACTACCTTGACAGTATCGTTGTTGTTGATGCTCTGTTGCTGTCCATAACTATCACACGCCGATTCAGCTCTGCTGACGCTCTCCGACAAATGCTCAATAGATTCACTTTTGGACACGTCTTCCGGCTCCTCCGCTATCAGATCGTAAGTCCTGGCGCTACTGTCGATTGTCTTCGGATCGCTGCTCAGCTCCAAGTTGCGATCGCCGTTTTTCTGATCCGATCCGGAACTTTCGCCGCTCTGAGAACCGGGCCAGTTATCCGAGGAAGACAAGTGGTCCGTCGTTAATGACATACCTGTGAAAATCACACCGTCACAACCGAAAATAACGCAGTGACGCCACGCATATATTTCAGAAATATCGTTTTCAAGAAAAATAATGCTTTTTTTTGTTAATGCCCACTTTCAACGGTTACACTCCCTGATCAAACGAACATGAGTCGTTGTCGCCTTCGTATTTGGATCAAAAGTACATTTGCGTTATCGAAAAGTTGTTTTTTGTTTATTATTTGCAATGTTGTAAAATCTAAATTGTTTTTCCAGGGAGTGTAGAAAGAAATGAGAAAAACTTATGAAATTTTACAGGTATGTGACTAAAATGTGACTTATTTAAGTCAGTCACACGTGAATTGTTAGCCGGAATAAACCATTATACTGAACAAAATGTTTAAGGATTTGAGTCTCGGCATTTTCGTCGCTACAACAAATTACCCGAATATTTGAGAATGACTTGGAAATACGTATATTTTTGAAATATCTGCGTGTTACCGTGGGCACATTTACCCTCTTGGCTTATGCTTTTTTGCTTCATGAAGAGCTTAACCAAGTTCAGATTGGGGTGTTTGTTGCTGGTGCCCTCGCAACTGCTTGCGTCCACGGAGGTGGCCATTTCGGAGAAGGAGCCACTGCCGCTGCTGCTCTGGATTTGGTGATGAATGTTGAACAATTTCACAGGGCGTTGTTTCACCGTATTGGTTTCCTGCGGACGAAAATGATCATAAAACCTATTCCAGTTACAAGGCTTCACTCTATTTTTTTACCCGCCGACGAGGACCTGCTTTATACTAAGAAACGTGCACGGTCACTAGGCCATCTTGTCGCCAGTATACTTGACATTTTCGTATGGGAAAAGTAGGTCAGTTTGACTAACTTTAAACGACACAAACACTCACCGAACTGTTACTATGACTATTATCATCCAGAACCAGTTTCCTCAGCCTTTCCTTGTGTAAATTGGGCAAACTCTGGCTCTTCAAAGCCACTTCACTCGACGCTAAATGACTGCTCTCGTCTTCCGAATTGTTATTGTTACCAGATGGTCGTCTTAGATGATCATCGCTGCTTCGCTTCTAAATAAGATACATTTCCTGTAAGGCCTTAATGATGTTTGAAGAATATATCATTGTTTAAACGCTGGCCCATTGATGACATTAGTCATTAGTTAAAACTTACTAATGGTCCAATAAATATCGTGAGATGTTTACCTTCAATTTGCTCCATGTAGTGAGGCCACTCGAGTCCGACTGCGTCATCGATCCCTCCAAGATTAAGTTGCCTATATTTTTGTTCTTTGGCTTTACGTCCATGTTCAAGCTTCCAGACTGATTCGAAGGGTTTGAGTTGGTAGAACTCTTATCTATACGCAATAAACAATACAAATTACCTATGTTTGTTAATAATTTTGACAATTTTAAGCCCTCACCCGTGTCATGATAATCGCTATCCTCGCTGTACATGGTAACTGAGCCTTCGAACGCTATAGTGTAGTTGTCTTTGTTCGCCTGACAAGTCAACATCATATCGTGCAGGTCGCAGTCAAGCGAATCCACCGAAAAATTAGCCCCGGGCATCGGGGTTTCCTTGACGGGGCTGAAGAGGAGCTCCGATTTGCATATGGACATTGACGTGGAGTTCGCTGAACAATCTTCTCCCTGAGCAACGGAGAAACAGATAAGCTCAAAACAGAGCCAGGAAATCGTACGGTAACTTACGCTTGTATAATATTACCGTTGAGGGACTTCGAAAAGTATCGATTAAAATATTTAACAAAAGATCGAATACGTCACCTCTTTAACAAGTAGTTTTTCAATACATTCATACCATTTCGTTTTTCCCCCGGATAGGATTTATCGTTCCAGCTGTGGCCCACTTTAATCGTAGCATTAAAGGCTATTTTAAACCCATTTATCCTGACATTTGGGGGCTTTACTTGTAAACATTGGCCTTGTTGTATAATAGTAAAAGATAGTAGCCGGTCGCAACAGAAAGAAAAGCGCTCTTGTTATCTAAACTTGAGATTCAGTAATACTGGGCCTGATGCCGCCGACAATAAGACAAGAGATAAAGATAACAAGTTTTGTAAATATTTTTTTTTATCATCTTAAATTCTTGCTTGAGCTTGCAGCCGGCTAGATAGCTTCCGCGTTGATCCGAGACTTACCTGAGAACTGCTATGAGGGCTGATGAAGCTGTCCAGGTCGAATTTTCCCATCAACGATCCGGATACCTCGGCAAAGCACTCTCCTTGTCTATTTGCCTGAATATGACAGTTAAGTTTTAATTTAAATAATTTGACGTCATTCGAACTATGAAGTAAGCATTATGTTAGCAGTTTTTCTCCGCCACACCCTCTTCGAGAAAAAATCGCCGAGGAGTAGGTCTGGCGCGCGGGCGGGCCAAGGAACCGGCCCGCATTCGAAAAACTTGAAAAGTATGACTTTCGTTTTGTTTGTTTTGGTATTAAATTTGTTTCTTCACACTCTCGCCGTTTGCGTGAATTTACGCTTCTCTCCCTACTAGCGAGAAATGCCGCATAATGAATATCGACGAATATTAGACACCCAGAAGTTTGTAATGCAATATGAAAATAAACATATTGAATGACGGGACCCATCCACACGTTACAACACAATTTTGTATGTTCAACGGATTCCTGCGTTGTGAAAACCCACGTTTCAAAGCTCTGATAAGGTTTACAACGGTTGTTTCGGCATCACGAGATTTGTCAAGAGTAAGCACGAATACACAATAAACCATAGGAGAATATCAAAACGTATGTAGGCGCTTCGAACCCAATAGATAAAAATCTCTATAAAAATAGTAGAAACATACTTCTTGGCTGAGATGGTCAGTGCACATAGGGGGAAGATTGGTCAACAAGGCGTGAATGTCCTCAGTTTTGAAACTTTCCATGTCAGCCTCGGCCAAGTTGGCGTCCATGTTCTTGGCCAGGGCGTCATAGTAGTTATCACCAGCCTCGTAGGTTTCGGGGAGGGAGAGGATGCTGGTGTGGTGATTTGTTCCTCCATCTTTATATCTGCAATGATCAGTTACGTCGAGAACCAGCGGATAGAAATTCTGCAATAATTTTTCTGAAGTTGGGAAACCTATCACTTACTCGTCAACACTGGATTGGACTCTAAAGCCCACTAAAAAAGTTAATGAACCATTTAAAACTGATAAAATAAAAAAACGCACAAAACACCGTCGTTTTCTTCGGATAAAGGTGTTCGGTACGTCATCGAATAATTTTTCTGGCATTTCTGGAAAATTCACGTGGTTCGGTGTTCCGTACGAGCACATGGAAATATTTGAATACACACGGTATTCAAAGAAAGCTAAGAAACCTTAAAACCATTGTATTGGCCCAACGTGTGGCATAATACTCTTTGTAAAAAGTATTAAAACGAGTAAATTGGGACGATGCTCGCACGGCGAATGTTCGCAGCGAGCACGTAAACAAACTGCTGCATTGAGGAAGTCGCCGATTGTGCTTCGTTTTACTTTCTATCAACCCAAATATGCATTTCTTGTCTATTTATCGCAAACGTTACTAGAGTCCGGTTTCTAGTCCATTTCACGGACAATGAAGAAAATAATTGCCTCAATGATTATCAAGTACCACCGCAACGAGTGAACCGAATCATTGGCTTCAATTATATAAAATGGGATATACACACACCCGTAGTCCAAGAACCATTGGTAGTCCGAGTTGTCTTGGACAAAATCCACGTCCTGGGAGGAGGTAGTACTGAGGTAGGAAGCTCGGAGGTTGCTGTTGCAGTCGGAATCGGGGCTGGCACGCATCACCCCTAGCTCACTCATGCCTCTACCTGAAATAAACAAACGACTCAACTTTTAATTCAACGGAATCAATTTGAAATGAAAACAACGTCCAGTTGTGTTCCCTTCGCCCTAGGCGTTACGTCGCGTTTCTCCGGGGTTTAGTAAACGTGCACAGTACTTGCCCTTAAGGGACGGCCAATTTTGTCGCACAATATGCGTCCTTAAACGTCCAGCATACCACAAAATTAATTGGGAATCGCCCACTGCATACAGCACAAAGGATGAACGGACTTAAATTAAAAACGCCACTTAAGTAGAGTATGCACGAATGATGTCATAAAGATCCAATTGCTGCCAGACTAAATTGTATGATTAACGTCGAAACCGTTTTTAATAAACATGTGCACGGATAACACCCAAAGACAGTCTTTAGTTTGTGGGCGGAATCGATGTTGGAAACCTATGTTAACGCTTATGGAACATGCCATAAAACTTCAAAAAAATTTTCTTAAGTTTTTTCTTCGAGAATAATACAGGGTGTTATTTAAATACGTGGCGAAGTTTCAAAGGGTGATTGTAAGACGAAAGTTGATGCGGACATGCGTCCGGCAGCGCCTCGTTTTTAAAATGTTGGGTGCCGCGCTTCTTCGGTGAAGGGCTCAACAACCCTTTAGCCGATTTTTCTGGAATTCGGCATTTCCCTACTGCTAAATGTTTTTTTTACTAAAAACAGTGTAATTTGTTTAAGTGTAGTTTTAATAGGGCGTTTTTCCGGCTTGATTTTTCTCAATTTCCGACGTCATCCCTGCAGTAAACTGCAGCCACTAATGAAAGGAGTCGAATAGTTTTTAGCTTAATTTTTTTTCTAATATTTAACGATTTTTTTAAAGTTTCGCGCCCTGTGTCTTGAAAATGAAGCATTATCGCAACTATATTTATACGAACTTTTCATCTTCGAATCACCTAAAGGCTCGCCCCCTGATGTTTGGGCACTGAAACGGCACCCTGTGCATAGGCCACGTCGAACTGAAGGGGGTTTCGTAGCGTAAATTGACGCGAACGGCAGCAATTCCTAACGAATTGAAGCGAACGAACACGAACGCGACGCGAACACCTCAACACGCAAACTTGCGCCATCACTCTTCGTTTGTCCCGAAATTCAAGTGCACTTTCGGATCATTTAGCATTCCTGGCAAATGCAGGACTTGTTCCAGGACCTCCAGTTAATCTAGCAGAAGGTCCAGGTCGAGGTCCATTAAAACCACGTCGTCGGAGAATTTCTCAACTACTCTAAGGTAGGATGTAAACAAAAATACATCCAATGCACATTTGCCAAGATTCTGTCAGGCAAAAATAAACCAACAGAAATTGGGCACATTACATGGCTCTGTTGTTTCCAACTGAAAATACATCAAAGCCTACGAGGCTAAGGCGTTGAAAATTATGTGAATTACTCATGATGAAGCCAGCTTAGGAGCCTGAATAAACATTCGGCCTTAATGCTACGTTCAGCTTTATCTAGACAGATTTTTTATAACGCACCTTTAAATCTCCCCAACTCGGTTAGATATAAATCCTTTGAAGGTACCAGTCGACCTTCTAGAGGTAGAGGTACATTTGATTGCGGTCTCCTCATCGCCACACAGTGCCTCTTATTCACAGACGCAGAACAAAATTACTACTTCGCTATACCTGTGCAAAAAACTAAATTTTTCATTATGAACTTGTGTCCGCCCAATGAATTCACTGAATTAAAACGTGAGTAAACCTGAAATTTCAGAAGTGCTCATCAGTTACCTTCCCTGGTACTTAAGTTTCTTAAAAAATAGATGAGGTATCTGAATTTCCACTCTATTTTACGATACTGGCCACGTTTGCTGCCCAAGTTATGTGGGTTAAAAATAATCGGAGAACGCAGCTTTTTTTTTTTTTAACGTGGGTGGAATCTAGGATGTAATAGGAATATTTACATGGAATTTTAGCGATTTCAAAATTTGATTTACAAGTAGACTACTTTGGAGCGCATGCGTCAGGCCAGGTACACTTGTGAAATAATCTTATCTCTACGACAGTGAGTCCCGAAACAGAATTCGAACAATGGCTCCGGGGCATCATGACCAAGGTTATTAAACCATCATCATGATTTTTACTAATATACGGCAAAACCCTGTACGATAATGTGGGAACGTTAAAGAGAGCTGCGTCTGAGGCGAGGCTGTGCGCATGTCGAAATAACCACTAATGATGCTTGAGCTGCTATTTAAATACTTAATAAACTTTCAATCGAACCTTTATAAATCCCAGGAAATTTCAAGTAACAGTCACGTCTCAATTACAATTATTATACGTAATGAAAGTAAAAATCATTGATTGATATTCCACTTATACGCATAAACACATTATACTGAAAAGTAATTATAGGTAATTATAATTAATGGTTTAATGTGGAAAGTAAATACGAAGACAGCTGTTGCATATGCATTATCTGACCAATTATATTTAAAATTACTTTTTTCATTTCCTACGAAAGGATCAAAGACATCGCAGCCATGACTGCACCCGATAATCTTGTAAGAGCCACCGAAGCGGGTTCGTTCTTGCAGAGCGACAATTGTATGCAAGAAATTCTATAGAATTTTCTTTGAAAAAAGCGCAGATTAGTCCGTCTCGGGAATTGATTGATAAATCAGAAAACCAAGTGAAAGCTACAAAGGTGATTAATAAAACAAACTCTAATTACGATTTTTCCTACAATTTCATTAAAACGTTGGCTACACGTATTAATTTTAATTCTAAACAATAAGCTCAAGTGGTTCCCAGAAGTCCGTTCTTGTCGTTGAAAGCAGGATTTGCCGCGATTCTCATACGCAAGTTTCCAACTTCACCGTTAACGTGAGATTCAGAGCGAACGCAGCGCGCGTCCGCCCTGCGCCGACGCAACTTCTCGAATAATCGATTTGAGCTGAAATTTGACTTTTTTTTAGGTAATTTCAAGGTGACACATTTAACGCTCGGCGCATTCGGTTTAATAAACCTGAACAAAAACTCGGTTAAAGGAACAAAAAATCCATACGGGCGCGAGACGTTTCTGGCAAAAAACTGCTACAACGGGAAAGAAGAACAAAATTTAGAGATCACGCGGGTAGTCTTTGAACATCTCCAACGATCTTCGGTCAAGAAGTTCTCAATCGACGACAAAGCGCAGCTACGTTTGTCCAGGAAAAGATCATGCACACACTGATCTCGGGCAGGAGCGCATGCGTGCTTGAAGAATCGTGATAAATGTGAACTGCTGCAGGTTCGTACTAATTTTCCTTTATTTTCAGGTCACCCAAACATGCTTAACGGGCGATAAAAATCACGTTTCATTCAAAGCGAAGAGGTTAATCAAACGTTGATATTGCGTGGAAAAATCCTCATTTGGAGCCACCGCGTGATGCGTCACTGGACGAGACCACCAGAGAATCGTATACAGGGTGTCCAAGCGAACATTGAATATAGGAGATTAACATGGGAAATTGGTTATTATTTTTTTGCGCCTGTACGGATTATCCAATTGCAAAATTTTTATATGGAGGTCATAGTATGCAAGACCGGCTATCTTTCAGTATTTTTTTCAGTCTTCTAGTTACAGCCGTTTTGGCTCAAAACGCCTCCAAAATTCAAAAATTTGAATGTCCCGCGTAACCGTTCGGCGCCATGATTGGTCAGAATTAATGTCAAAACACAATGTCGCCAACAACGTAAGCGTAAACACCCCATTTCAAATTAATTTTCCCTTTTTGCTGATTTCTAACTTATTTAAGAATGAATTCAGGGAAAAATCAATGGAAAACCTGAGGATAATTATTATGTGGTCTGCTTTGATGTCCCTACGGTAAATACGCAAGTTTCTTATTACCCCATAATGATAACACAAAGACATAACCTAACCTTTTATCTCACTTACTAGACAGAATCTTCGCGGGCAATTTTAAATTTAATTCAAAACAAAACTTGCGTATTTACCGTAGGGACATCAAAGCAGACCACATAATAATTATCCTCAGGTTTTCCATTGATTTTTCCCTGAATTCATTCTTAAATAAGTTAGAAATCAGCAAAAAGGGAAAATTAATTTGAAATGGGGTGTTTACGCTTACGTTGTTGGCGACATTGTGTTTTGACATTAATTCTGACCAATCATGGCGCCGAACGGTTACGCGGGACATTCAAATTTTTGAATTTTGGAGGCGTTTTGAGCCAAAACGGCTGTAACTAGAAGACTGAAAAAAATACTGAAAGATAGCCGGTCTTGCATACTATGACCTCCATATAAAAATTTTGCAATTGGATAATCCGTACAGGCGCAAAAAAATAATAACCAATTTCCCATGTTAATCTCCTATATTCAATGTTCGCTTGGACACCCTGTATATGCGTGCACTGCTCACGAAATTTTAAACGTAAAAATTCACTGAAACCGGTCGAAAATCGTCCAGTTCAGAGCCGTACGGCATCGGAAATCGTACGACAAATACCGTTGAAGAAACTAAAAAAGTCCTCGAAGATATACAGATCTGTTTGGTCGAAGCATTGGAAAATCTGCCGAGGGCGCGACTGGGACCCGAGGCAGTTTCCGGGAGGCTCGTGAGACATTCGCAGTTTGGACTCAGGAAAAAGCACCGCTGATCCAATTGGCGGTATAGAGGAGGCCGTTGCGGAAACGAATGCCGTATCATTGGCCGTGCCGTTGCTTTGAACAATTTGGACACAACACAGGTTCTCGATTTGTCAAACTGAAAATTCGAGCTTTGCGAAATCGCAATAGAGGCTATCCCGGGGGTTTCCGCGATTAGAAACTTATTCCAGTTTCACAAAAGTAAAAAGATCAGAAAATAAAGCTTTCAGTCGCCACACGCACCTTTGACCTCAACTTTGAACCGTAATCCAGTCAATTATATCTGTGTTACAAAACTTTTGGCAGCACTCTCTGAGTTCCCAGAAGCGTCCCGCATATTATTCATTGCTATCCATTACGTCTACTTTTGGCTTTTGGCCCACACAAACAGACCTCAGTCTCACGGAGTCCGAACAGCGTTTGTTTCCTTATCATACAGGGTTTTCGATTCATCATGCACATGCGGTTTTCTCGAAAACTAAAAATTTAATTAAAAAAATTTTCAAATAAAGTTCGGGATAAAGGAGCGCTTCTTTTGACATTTTTCTTTTCAAAAAAACTGTCATTTAGAAGGCTCTTTCAAGGTCATTCGCATTTTATCTAATGGGAACCCTGGATTTTTTTGACAAAAATGGATACATCACTAAAAACTGAGAAACATTTGTTTCAAACATTTTTCGATTCAACGCTTTTTTAGATTGTTTATTCAAAGAAATAATCGAAAATTAAGTAAAGCGTAGAACAACAACATAAAAGTTTTTTAATCCAGTAAATGTTCAAAATTCTATTTATTAACGTTGACAGGTTGACAAATTGCCTTACAGATTTTCTTAAACAAATTGTTTCAATAAAAAACAACCGATAATATGAAATTTCATTGATAAGTTTAGTAAATAAATAAAATGTTCAAATCACAGTGGCAGTTGAGTGGGGTTGTTCGAATTGTTTCGAACCCGAAAAGCTTTTCAAACAAATGTTTTTCAGTTTTTAGTGATGTATCCATTTTTGTCAAAAAAATCCAGGGTTTCCATTAGAGAAAATGCGAATGACCTTGAAAGGGCCTTCTAAATGTCAGTTTTATTGAAAAAAAAAGTGTCAAAAGAAGCGCTCCTTTATCCCAAACTTTATTTGAAAATTTTTTTAATTAAATTTTTAGTTTTCGAGAAAACCGCATGTGCATGTTAAATCGAACACCCTGTATAAATGATTTTTTCCCAGAAATTCACAAAAAACAATCAAACGCAGACAAAACAACTTGAGGAATCCGCAGCTAAGTGAATCACGCCAAGGTGAAAGTGAAGCTCAGAATGTGACCAAGAGTACGAAAGTGAAGCTAAGAATTGACTTGTCGCATTATTTCGTAATCGTCAAACCATTTTCCGCGGTATTCTCTTATAATCGGTTCGTTGAACTTATTTACAACATTTTTTAATCCTGATCGGCGCAGTAGTACTGGAAATAGGTCTCGTCTATTTTTGTGCGTATAGATATCGGGTTTCAGGAAGAAAACTAGTTTTTGTCAACTGCTTTTACATTCGCCATACAGATGCAACAACTAACAGCAAACATATTGAGAAATATCACATTTCGACAATCCTTCCATCGAAACGACACGACGAGACCGGTCCTGAGTGATGCAATTCAGCGGGGAAAATCGATTTTTCCGCTTGCGGCCGCTTTTTATGTCTGGATCCCTCGTAATAAATAGATATCCAGGAATGTTTACGTCAGAGAGTTCATAAGGACTGGGAAACTATTAAATTTCAATTACAGGGTTTTGGTTCGTCCGAGCTCCACTTTCCAGATTACTTTGCCTGCACGCTTTCTGTGGGCAAGAGCTACATGCCCCACTTAAATAAACTACAGAAAATGTCCGCCCAGTGGTAAGAAGTGTTGCAGCACGTTTTTTTATTGAAAAAAAAGGCATTAAATATGTTATTTTGGAGTGTTTAAATTTTTCACTCCAGTCTAGCTACCCCTAGCAAGTTTTTATGTTTAAATGGACAGGTACCCGTTGTAATATATCAAACGGAAGGTAATTCAATAATGGATGCAACGGTGTACTCGGAACTAAACTTGGACTATAGTTTCCTTAAAAAATAGAACAAAGTTCATATCTTAAAAGGATTGAAAGTTCTAAGCTTTGCTTCCCAGACAGACAATCCATCCAATACTCGGAGAGTGAAGAAATGACAATAAGACGCGGAAATTCCAAATCGTCTTCAATGAAGACAATTTTTTAGATGCAAAACATTTTAGTTTTCATATAATTTCGACTGAAGGTATTGGTGGTACTTCTGTTTCTTCGGATGGGCATTATTCGAGGGGTCATCCTCCCGAAGTCTCAATCGGTCCGCACGATCTCACCCGTTTCTCAAATTTCTAGTTCAAAATCTCTGATACATTAGGCACTTTCAGGAAACAGCGGCGTAGCAGTATTTTTTTGCTGTCACACGATTTAATGCGCTAACGCGTATTATAATGCAAAGGCCGTGTCGTGATGGAAAGTGCTACAAAGCTAGACAACAGAAATGCGCTGAATTCTTCGATTGTTATTTCAACTTTTGTTCTATCCTCTATAATAGCCGAGAGGTGGCGCCATGCCCGATTCGATTTTTTCGTAAAAACGCTCTCTATTTCGATAACGAATCAAGTTATTCCCCCTGTAAGTCGGACCCGACCAAAACCGCGCAATTATTCAAAAAATCGCCACAAAGACTCAAAGGTCATAAATTGAAGTTGTCCTCTGTGTCATCCTAAGATTTGTCAACTGAACACTTGTGTGGAAACGTTGCCACTCCCAATTGATAACGAACTGGGTACAGGGCGGTTCAATGAAATTATAAAATAAACTTAATGAATTCCATTTAAAATTTTCTTTCACGCTGAATGTGTGACACGATATCGCTATGAAATGAATATTGTGAAAATATTTAGAGGCTTACAGGGTTGCTCAAAACACTGCGGCCTTCGAAAGTTACATTTTTTAATCGACCCTGTGAGCCCATGGGTATTTTTTAAATGCGCCCATTTTATATCCATATCGGATAACACATTCAGTTTGAGGGTAAATTTTAAAGGGAATTAATCAAATTCTTTTGTAATTTCGTTGACTTATCCTGAGGAATAAAAGATTAATAAAAAGTACAAGTAAAAAAGCTGGTAAAAACTCTTGAGTATGAATAATATATGAACGAGCTGACAATGCCGCCGTATCATTTCAATAAATAACATAGAAATTCCAGATATGGCAAATGAGTCCGCGCCGTTGCCAAATCATGTCACAATTTGCGATTTACCTTGAACTAATTTATGGTCGTGTTATTGTTTTGTTATTGTTTTGCAAAGTGAAATAATATGCCCTAATAAATACATGCTGACTTTCACAGCGACCCAATCACGATCTAGCACTATGAAAAGTAAAACGGGAAGCTTTATTACTGCAGTGACGATACACCCAACGTGCATTAATAGCGAAAAAAATGACAATTATCCCATGATGAGGGTAGGCTATGGAGGGGTTAGTTCACCAGTTTACCACCCACGAAAACCCACATGACAAGGCACAAACTTGGCTTTATTTACCAGGAAGAGGGCTGACATCATCCTAAATCTCCAACTAACTATTAATTTTTTTTCACACAAATGCAGCGGTAAAAGTTTTTCATTTTCGCCTACGTTTCTTCAATTAACAAAACCATATAAACGACTGTAGTAAACTTGGCGAACATCATAACTTTCCCGAGAGTTAATGAAAAGGGCAAGAAAATGCAATTAACACACCCACAGTGAAAAAAATAGACATATTAAGGATCGCCGAACGTCACTCTTCCCCGAAATGTAAACTTGAACTGCAAAAAACGTACCACACAGACAATAATGACAGCTGTCAGGGACAAATAGGCGAGGTGGCGAAATCTGCGTTGCGATTGGTTGAATGAGAAAAGCACGCGAGACGGGTGATGCCGAAAGCCCCCGATTGCGGTGCCATGTGCTTTACTTGTTTTTAATCAAAAATGACATGAAAATAAAGGCGGTCACACACTCCCTTACTTATGTCTAACGTATCCTGTATTACCAAAGGCAAGTTAAAGAGAATACAATATCGAAGGTGTTTAACTGACGAAATTGAAAAGGTGTCGGTTGAGAGGAATTATATTCATGTGATGAATGATAATGGTTAAAAGCAAAGAGCGGGGAAAATTTAAAAATCCCAACCAATGTTTCTACTGTGGCGTTGCCGAACGTTGCAAAAAATATTCGAGTTTGGGATGTAATAAAGTTCCTTATTCGTATTTGACGAATAACGATGATGAACAATTATGTCGCTATTTATTGTTTTATTGCCTGCTTGCTATCTGAAAATTCTACAAAAATTGTCAGCTTTACACAAATACGCACCACGTTGAAATGTTTACCTTTTAATCTTCTGTATCGGCGATATTTCCCACGGGATTTAGACTTGGAAAGTTGGGGTGCTTTCCTTGTGGACAGCTCCACGATTTTCATCATGCAGCACAAAATTAGCACAATCATGTCTATTTTAATCACAGTTCCCGTTTTATCTCTTTCAGTTCTTCTGAAAGCGTTTTTCCCGAGTTGATTCATGCATATATTGTTATTTTTTTATCAGTTTATAACGTGGGACCGCAGCGTTTACCAGACGAAATGAACTTAAAGCGAATTTTCATAGGTTTATAACATAAATTTTGACTTTGGAAAAATATGTTGAAGAAGGTTTAAATGCATCAAAGCAAAGCATAGAAAGTAATTTCAATTAAATGCAATATGTAGGTAATAAGAAATAATTGAAATTAAAATCAAAAGAAAAAATAGTTTATTTAGTTGAGATAAATCAAAATAAATTTTTAGTGCGATTATTAACTGAAAAAATCGTGAGTTTTCCCGATATCCCACAATTTCAGTTTTAGTTATCGGAAATTTTTATGATAACTTTACTTAACGCTTCTTATTTATTAAAATTAATCTAAACATTGCTACTTCCTGCGCTTTGCAACTCATTAAAATGGCCGCCAGTGACGCTTAATTCCTCGTCATATTCAATACACCCGGGCTCAAATCACTCAAATTTATCCTCACCACTTCACTTCGGTAAAAAAACCTTCAATTAGTACTATGGATGTCTTCCACAAATTTTACAAAACTACAGTTTATCCTATTAACGTATATTATCGAAAAAAGTTCACGTAAAATCTACCACGTAAATAAATCACACCAGAAAATATAATATGGCGGATGGGCCTTTAAGTATTACTGAGCACATTAGGCGCGTCTTTGGCATCGTTCCAGGGTCCGGGCTACACGTGACGTAAGCACAGACCTACGTCGAGCTGTTAAGTTTAGATCGGGAGTGTTTGTGTTTGTTTTTACGGGAGTTAATAATAGTTCTTTCAGTACTTAAATCCTGAGGACCTCTGCGATGGTTTCCGAATAGTACAACAACGCCAGACGGAGCGCAGCGCGCCCAGTACCATCCTAACATTTATTCACATATACGTAGTGAGGTTCAAAAGTTTCCGTTCTAACATACTCTTAAGAGTGGTAGAATAAAACATTTTTTTTTTCAATATAATCTCCTTTTATCTCTATGCGCTTTTCAGAATGATCAATTAACGTTTTTAAGCCTTTAAAAAGATAATCAGAAATTTTAGTACTAAAATATTCCGTGAACTGCCGACTTTATTCCTTCAGCATTCGGAAAATTTCTTGCCACGCAAGTCAGATTTTAATTTAGATACGAGAAAAGAATCACTGGGAGCCAGGTCGGGACTGTAGGACGGATGGTCCAGGTCTGGAAGCCGCATTCAAGCACTGCAGCTTTTACAACAGCAACCGGGTATTTGTAAAATTTAATCAGCAACAGAACTTAAAGAATTTTTTACTAAATAGCTTCTTCCTCGATTCGGTTTATTTTTATCTCTCAGGTAGATAAAGGACCAAAACATAAAAACATATCAATGAAGCTTAAATGTTGATGATGATGATGTCATGAATGGCGTCACTAAATTTTGATATTTGATAAAACAAAAGCAAAACGACGATGATTCGAATGCTTTTATAATACATTTTTCGTGCAGTTTAACGTTTGTATCTCTTAAAATGCCACACAATATCGTTTATTCCCAAAAACAGAAAAAGGATATGCTTCAAATTTGTTTGGAATTTGATAAAGAACTAAAAAGTACATATTAGGATGTTTGGCGAAAAATTTCCCAATCGTTCTACACGTAGATTTTTATTGATAGTTTAGGGATAGATTAAAGATAAAAGAAGAGAAAATTTCCGAAAAGGGTCTTCATTTTGGGAATTTAGAGGAAACTGATGATGTGGAGAATCTGAGAAAATGTTTCAATTCAGGACAAAATCGTTTGTAGATAAGACAGAAAGACATTTTACATTATTTCCTCGACGTAAGCGGCAATAACCGTTTTTACTTGAATTTCTAATTTCCCGCAGGTAAAAAATCAACTGGATCGAACATTTGTCCTCTAAATCTCATAGTTCCTCATGGCAATACGCACGACTTTATGCACTAATTCAAATGGCGAACTCGTTTGAGCAAATGCAGGAAACTTCATAATCTAAAATTAAGATCTTCAACTCTGCTCTATTTATCAAAACATCGAACCCCACGAGTTGTTTATTCACATAGTTTATTCTTGTTGTCCTGTTCCACACAACACTACCGCTGCTTGGAATGGAAACGTTTGTCGGAGCTGCATCTTGAATGATAAATATACAGAGGCTTCTGATTTAACTGGAACCTGTGTTCTTATTTCCGAATCCAAAAATACCTAGATTTATTTTTGGCCCCATATGTTTCTGTACGTGTCCGAATAAAGAGTCCTCTATGTGGGAGATATGATTTTAATAGCGATCATGCCGGTTTGAGGCTTGACGTGGGGGACTTGACGGATAAAGAAAATCTTATTGCAAAGGCAGATTTGTGAAGAAAGTATTTAATTTCAGTGATACTTTCTTCTTGTCTCAGGACACTTCCAGGAGGAAAACAATAAAAAAGTAGTTCTTCTAACTTGGGCTACTCATACGAAGAACTCTTCTTTGAAGCGTATTCCAGATATGCTTAATGGGGTTTAGATCTGGGGACTGTGCTGGCCATGCTAACACATCGATATAGACGTTCTCTAAACATTATTTACATCTAAATATTAAAACATAAAAATTCATGAAAAACTAAATAACTTTTATGCTAAACTTTTTTTCTAAACATTACGGTGGTTGAGGTAAGGCAATGGATCTTTTTACGTGGGCCACCCTATATATGCTGAAGCGTAATTCGTACCTTTTACGAGCAGTCAGTTGTAATAAACGGTCTTATATAGGGGTTGTAATGCGAGTTCGGGCCCGATGCCCTTCCGCCACATCGCTCTTTCGTCAATACCGTGCATAAAGTCGTGTTATCGTGTTTTGAGTACTGAACTAATAATTTCTCTTATCAAATGTCTTCGTTGCACAATTACTAAAGAATATACACTTTTAATCGTATAAAATTAAAAAAAACTATTGACGACTGAATTTTTCATTTCTGCTGTAGCAGTAAATATTAAAATGAAAATGTCCAAGGTGTCTACCAACAGGTAACAGTAAAAATTTAGTTTAGCCACACTATGGTGGCGCTTTTTGGCTAATATAAATGAGGATAGTATATCAACTTCTTCCTTTGGGAAAATTCCTTCACATATATTAAGTATCCTTAAATCTTTAAAGGGAGTTAGTTAGCAGTATTAGTGACCCATCATCTACACATTTAGATGTTATAGAGATGCGTCTGGTTTTGGGACTTACGTTCATTTGCGCAATAAGTCCCTTAACAAGATGTAATTTAAATGACAACTTTAATTTGCAGCGACGATTGCTTAATTTCCAGGTAACGTTGTTAAAATTTATTTTCTTATAAAAATTCACTTTTTTCTCGAAAACGGAGAGATTTTCTTTATTTCCGTTTTTGTGGTCTTTTATTAAGTCCTGTTTTAGGGAATATCATATCGACCTTAAACAGTTTTTTGCTTAAACTAGAATACTGAAATATCCTTAATTTTCTTGTTTCTGTACGTTCTTGTTTGGCAAGTTTACTTTTTACAATTTAGGACTTGCAGAAAATATGCGTTCATCCGTAGGTACACTCCATGATGCATAAATATCACCTTATTTATTATGCAAGACATTCAAATCTACATTTAGGAAACTTCAAGCCTGATAAATTATACATGAATAGTTATCTTCAAACAGGATTAAACTGTTTGACCGAGCATCAAACCGAACCTTGGCTTAAATGAAGCCCTTGTCATATGCCTCCCCGACAAGTTTTTATATACCAACGTTCATCCCAAAAGACGCTTTTCTCTTGCAGCCTTTTATTGAAACCATTGAGTAAATAGCTCTATACTTTAACAAAGTCAATTTAAAACTGCATATTAAAGAATGGAAGGATTTCCAAAAAATAACATGAATATTGGAATATTTTAATTTGCCAGAGTGGTGAGTTTTCATATTAATGAGCAAGTTGAAATTGGGAAAAGGTCTTCCAAGTTAAATAGCAAGGGAATACAAATACCTAAATCTCTATGCAGTTGCAACTTGTATATAGAACAAAGTATTAAAATAATAATTAGTAAGATACTGATCTAATTAATTATTGATTTTAAATTTAAAATTTTCCTTCATCAGATTGTCAAGATAGAAAGCCTTCATGCAACACTTACCCAAATATTGGCCAGATATTTGAATTTGAATATAGTTATCTTCCATTTATATCTGTAACAAAACATAGCATTCAGGCATATGATTCTCTTATTATATTATGGTCATATTATATTTTTTATTCTACAAAAATCTGATTAGAGTATTGACAGTTTATATGGTGTTTGATATTTTAAAATATGAGTAACTATCAATACTGCATAAAGATTGTATCAATAGTATGCCATTTGAAAATACATAATATACTACCAGTAGTATACAATGTATCTTTAAGTAGATAGGTGTGTGTCATGTATTTCTCTTGTAATTCTTACCTAATAGGTGCTTTCAGCCGTAATCCATGTGATGAGCCTTCATGACTAAATTATCATCTGCAAGAAATTTCTCTTTTAGTATTTAACAGAAATGAACTAAATATTTTGCATGAAAGTATGGGAAACATAGTACTTATATACCTTAGTCGAGTCAGTTACAGTCACCTAGGGAAAATATATTGATTCTCTGCTGTTACAAACTTAAGATTTTTTATGACGAATTAGCAGCTAATTTAACAATTACTGTATGATTTTTCTAGTTATGTATTTAATATAATTAAGGAAAATCTGACAGGTTGCAAGAATATTGTGCACTTTAGATTTTTCACCTATAGTGGACGTACTTAACTCAAACCTTACAAGTAAGCAAAATTCCTCAGAAAAATTACGAAAATAGACTCAATGTAAACGTTCTTACCCTTAATTGAAACAAATCAATATCTGGAATGGTCACAACAGGACATGCACTATCCAGAAAGCTGGAAAAGCGACTTTAGCCCGAATGACACCAATGTTCAATATTTACTGAATGTGAAGCTGGCACGACCCGATTCTAACACTATTTACAATTAAAAACTTAACTTTATTTGCCTTAGACGCTTTTTAAGGGCGGAAGGGATGAAATTCGTCTGACATTTGGGAAAGAGCTATGTTGCCACATGTAGGAGTGAATGTCCGCTAGGGGGCGACAAATGGTCCCCAAATACGCTCCCTTTCTATCCATTAATCAGTAATTGAAATATTTTTGGAATTATAAAATTAAAATTAACAAATACAAAGCAAATAATCATTGTAAGGAGCATAATGAGAAAATCGTAGCCGTCTGGCAAATCGTTTATTGCTGGCAACATTGCTTAGCCAATACTCTGAATTCGGCTCAAAGAGCGCCATCTATTGAAGTTTTCAGTCACAATAAAGTGGGAAACACCCTCCTCCGATCGATCTGAGGGAAATATTGATGTATCAAATGGTAAAAAGAGTTTTCCTAATTCTGGAGGCTGAACCTGATATTTTTTAGTTGGACAACCAATTATAGTAGGGTGTTTTTGATTAATTTGAGAAGTCTCAGTGTACAGGATGAAATCAATATAGAATAATTAGTACCCAACGTGGTTTTTAATATATTGGGTGGTCCATTTAACCAGACAAATCGAAATATTTCGAAGGGGCACCAAACGCGAAACCCCAACTATACCACTTGGGGGTAACTTTGAAATTACGTGGGGTTTTTTTGAAACTTTTTTTAAATTTCCGACAGATGGCGCTGTAATCGAAGAAATATATTTTACCCCGATTTCGGAAGAAAACATCGTATCTTTTGTTTTTGTTAAAGTTAGTCTGGTCCAATCTGGTTCAAAGCCAATTATTGGTCTGGTCTCTCATACAGCGCGAAAAAACTTCGTTTCGTTAGCTTGCCGGTAAGTACTTGTATGGATCCAAGGAGGAATTAAAAGTTCGAAAGCAGAAATAATTCTTCATCAAACAATTCTTTATTATTTTGATTTATTTCTAACTTACAATTCGACCTAAGTAAATTAGCTACCCAGTGTAATCACGCATTGTTCCACACGCGCATCTAAGGCTGAGGATACAGTCAATTTAAAAATCACTTTTGCGCAATTCATTACGATTATTTTGTTACTTTATGGATTAACTGGAAACCTGCCGATGCACCTGACAATCCCATACTAATACATCTTTAAATGCTGCTTACTGTGCCCTTTTTTGCCATACCCATGATTCACGTACACGACATGCTCGTCAGGTCTATGATCAAATATGTAACTTCTCACCAAGGCAGTTAAACCTGACGTGAATGCTATCTGATTTATCAGCTGAACAAATCCTGCAGCAATGCTGAGTCCTGGTACCACCCAGGGCACTATTCCTGCAAGTGTGAGGGCTGGTGTCAGCACGTACGACATCATTGGTGATTCGGAGGGCATCATGAGCTTCTGAGCTTGATCCATGAGGCCTCTGGCTACTTCAGTCTCATTTCTGATTTTCAGGGATACAGTAAGAATTTTTTGTGTGAGTTTGATGGTCAGGTTTGTAGCAGGGGTGATTGAGAATGAGGATTGAAGAAAAATATCACTGGTGGTATTTTTGTTAGTTGATAACGCTCGTACAAATAATAAACACAAACTAAGAACTAAACCACTCGACAGTCCTTGCATTGTTTCTATCTTGAATTGGCTGCGTTCATGCTAGACTGACACCCTAACCCACTGGTAACCCGGTTCTTCACTTCACCTCTCGCTCTTCCTTGCCGGACGAGAGACGGAATTAGTTGTGGGTTTCTTCGTTAGTCGCAAAATTTGATTTGACATGAATAAGGAAAATTAAATTGTTAACAATTTATAAAATACGGCATTACGTTGCAAAAACGACACTCGTAATACAACAATTTGCTACTGTTATTGGTCCCTAACATTCGTTCGACTCTTTCGCTAATATTATTAAATATTTTTAATAATGATACTGATGCCAATGTAACAAAGAAGCGAATTAATAATCTAGGTAGTAAATTGTGGGTAATTAGGTTAATGAATTCTAGGTTGTCTATTGCTGCTTGCAGACACATGATTTCTATACACGATTATTATGCCAAAACTCTCCTTATTCATTATTCATAATTTACATGATTATTGAGGTATACAACCTACAAATGCCTTTTCCAAAGCTATTTGCTCAGTGGCAAGTTTCCTACCAGAACGACTACAAAATATGTCGCAGGTTTTTATCATCGAATGGACACTGCCCTCTTATGGGCAAATTATAGGTCGTTGATTATACAGGATGTCAGGAAATAATGTTGAAATATTTTAGGGAACGATTCTAGAGACTAAAATAATAAAATAAATTCTTATAAGCATACTCCGACAATTTTTTCTTGAAGAGGTAAGAGTCCCATAAACGGGGAAGTACTGAACATATTTTTTTACAATATTTTCGAAACGTTTACTTAATTTTTTCGATCAAATTATTTAATCGCAAATCTTTTTTAGCAAAAAAGGTCCTCTTATTGCATCTCGTTAGGATCAACCGTTTTCCAGAAGTTATTCAGAGTTTCTCCTTTAGGGTTTCTAGCCCCTTTAAGAAGTAATTTTTGGGGTATGTTTATAAGAACTTTTTTATTATTTTTTATTATTTTAATCTCTAGAACTACATCGCACAATATTTCAACATTATTTACGGACACCCTTTACGTTTCCGATTATCATTCGCGAAACTAAATCTTAGAAGCCTAACTTAAGCGATTCTAGATGGATAACTGCTTTGACTTAATTGAGCACTGTATGGCTTTCCACCGAGATAGTATTGATGTTCTGGATATTGCGCAGCAGAAGGATCAACCACAGTTTTTCCCGTCGCATCACTTCTTTCCAGGACATTTACGTGATGGAAATATGGAGAAGGGGCGATGTAGGGCAAGCTTGCTGGTGGCCTTCTCGCCTCTTGGAGTCTTGCCAGAACGTTGCTCAGTCCCACAATCAAAAGGAGGAATCCAATGAAACCTACACATCGATAACAATAAGTGGGTTAAAAATTTCTGTCGTGTGGTACTTCGAAATCCTCTTGAACTAGATCAATGGGATGCAATGACGGTCAGACGCAAACTGGGTTACTAACAAATGCGTAACTAAATTAGCGGTTTTAGATCATCTAGACGTTACGGTTCTGACTAATTGTAAACCCAAAAAAAATGGAAATTGTCCTGTTTTTCGTGGTTCAAAGCTGTTCGTTCTACTTTTCAGGAGAGACAACTTTATGGTCAAAGTCACTCGCATTTTCAAGAGATTTTGTACAAATAGCAACAATTGTAGGGGAAAAGTAATAGCTTTCTTACCGTTATTGACGGTTGCAATGGTCACCAAAATTAACAAGGTAAATGCGACTCCTAGTTTGAAGAAAATGGCAGGAAGTATTATCATGAATCGTTTCATCGTATGATGAACCAGAGTGCGGCCTGCAAAAGAGATTTACCATTAAAATGTACAGTAAGTTGCAGTCATAACTCGGCAATCTCAAGCAGAAAACAACAATTTTTTGTTTGGTGAAATGGAGTAGCCAGCCCGGTCACCTGTTTTAAATCCATGCGACTTTTTCCTTTGGGGCCATTTAAAAAATCAAGTTTATGAAGGTCAGCCAAAAAACGTAAATAATGTCGGTGTAATGCAATCAATTAAGTAAGACTCTCATCTTCAGGAGAGATGATCATTCAAGAACAGCACTGTGCTGTTGTGAAGTGCAGGGCCGTATTTAAAAAACTAAACTTGGGCTTCGTTGGAATTTTATGGGATAAGAAAGGTTAAGGCAATCGAAAAGCAACAACAAATTAGCCTTGTAACTTTTATTTCATACATTTTTTTATAAAAAAAATCATTAAAAAAATTATTGCTGTTATTCCGTATATGTACATGGCGGACTTTCTATGCACACTTACAAATGTTAGAATCACATCTTTGTATTTTTATCAATAAATTTTTTGAAAGTAAAAAGCGCGTTGTTTTTAAAAATTCTCACTTTGCGAGGAAGAGGCACAAATAAAACCAAAATCAAAATTTTTCCCAAATTTGGAAAATTTTTTTTGAGGCTCTGGCTGGGTCTCCAAAATTTTTACAGAGGGATAAAGCGATACCTATATAGGCAATTATACCCTGTAAATTCTGGTTCATAAATGTTCGAAAATATACAAAGCGTTGCGTTTAATAACTTTTATTTTGTGGTAGAAGAAAAAGCCATAAAAAAAATTAATTTTTACCAAGTCGAAAAAACAAAAGAAAGAAACACGTTCCCATTGATTTTCTGAATGTTCAATGGCAAAAAACTTACCATTGAAAATGTAAAAACAAATGTGTAAAAATTTGTATTATTGCAAACGAAGTTCATTTTCTCCGGCCATTTGGAATTCCAGAATTGATAGAAATAGGTGGCTGACAGTGACCGAGAAATAAAAATTTTAGGGTATTCCTGGAGGGTACCTAAAGGCTGCGATTTCTGATTTTTAAGAACTTCCGTTGTCAACGTGTCGATTAATAGGTAAATGGATACGTACCCTCTTCCATCATTCGTCCAATAAATTTCTCCGAACTTGCATTACTTGCCAAAATCCAATCACTGTTCTTACTTTCTTTTCCACTGCACATAAATACGAACTGAAGTATAATCATGCTCATAAAGCATACCTTAATCGGCGCCATTATATTCTCTTTTCCTATGGGGGCGACCTTACTCCTAAGCTATTAAGTTTGATAATGAAAATTCTCACTTAAGAAGTCAAATTTGTTTCATTTTTGGACATGGTTTTAGCATATTTGTCACGTAGCACATACAATGGCATGTTGAATTCTTTGGGAAACGGTACAGATATAGTACTCAATTTTTGGCAGTAAGTACCCGCATATATTGTTACTTTCGTGTTTGTTTCTAAAATTGGGTCAAATTAGTAGAGGATTTTGCTTGTTATTGAAATTGATTCATGTAGGTACGAGTGATTTTTAACCCTGATTTTATTTGTTACCATTGTCTCATACTGGGAAATTTTGGTCCGTACGCACCTGTTTTTTTTGGAGTTAATAGCGTCACGTAATGATTTGTCTCTGCATTTACATTGTCAAACTGCAAAATTCTCTTATAGTAGAGTGCACAGCAAGTAATATCGTGGACTTCGGAGGAGAGAGGGATTGCAAGGACAAGGAAACCGATTCTACGCGTAGATGAGTGATATGGCAAGAGACACTGAGAGTTGGACTACTTCCTCACGTGGACGTTGACTGGACATGGTTGTTTAAGCAGTACCTGGCATAAGACAGACAAGAATCTTGAGCTGTAATCGTAATACGTCCAGGTCCTGGGTGTAACTCGGGGGTTCAGTTTTTCTAAAGGGCTGGCATAATTGTCTGATAACCCTTCGGAAAAAACCCATGTGGTCAGGTACGTCAATTTGTCTCAAACTAGCTTGAACAAGACCTATCCAAGTTAAATGTTGTCATTCTCTGGCAAAACGCGGCATTGTCAAGGCACCTGCTAAACGCCAGCTAGCATCGAAGGAATGAATTACTTATTGAAATTACTTGTTAGCGGATTCATGATTTTTTAAAACCATCTTTAGAGTACATTTACACTACCAATCTCTTAAAAAACATAATAAATATCTACATTAATATAACATTGCACTCGTCTCCTCTAGAATCATGCATATCCGACGTGAACGTTATGACTATAAAGGTGCCCCTGTTGGTCTTCCATTCTACTCCTGAGCAAATTCACTAATCCGAATAGAATCGCCAACTTCCCAAGGAAAATGCTTTGGATCAGTAAGAATTTCATCCCTAAGAGCACCATCGGCAGGAAGGTTGTTTGGATCAGAAAAGGGGTGGCTAACATTGGAATCACCCTGGAGAGAATACTGTCATCTTGGTGTTTCCTCCTTGTCTGGGCTTCTACAACAAAGAAGTTTGGAGAATTTTGATAGGATGTTTCTCAAGCTTACCCTCAAATCGTGGATCCTGCAAATCTTTCCGCGGTGCATGATGTGGTCGGAGATGGGTGGTGCAGTTATTCAATTTTCGGTGCAAAACACTTAGAGGTCTGCTGGAACCTTCTTCGCAACAAATGTCTTCGATAATCATCAAAATTACACAGAACTTTATTAGACAATAACCGGCATTTTCCATTACTGCAATGCGTTGATTCTAGCTCATTAGCTTGAGCTTGACACTACATTTGCGGCGAAAGGAGACAGGCGGCATACTGAAGACATGGTATCATTTTAAACAAGCTCAACAGCTGCAGTATTATGGTATTATTTATAGGAGCTCGTGGTTAGATGAAGATGGTAGCAATTCCGGTTGTGCGTGAGGCCTTTAAGTACTTAAAAATATTTGTGGTCACCGAGATTTTGGAGAGCCCTCTGGTATAAGCACTATTTGGGGTCCATTGCAGCAACTCCCCTGTGGTTTCTTAATATGTCGTGTCAATGAGGGTTTATACAATTTTCTTTTACTAAAGTCAACAATTTCGTTGGCTTTTACGAGATTCTAAGTGAAGAAAATTCCTCGACTTTGACCGTTGGCTACTCTCGGTCCTTCCTGACCATTACTATAATTGCCTACATACTACTAGTATTAAGATTGAATCGACCTAGATTTTCGCAATGGACAAAACCAGATTGCATAGGTGTTTGTTTAAAATTAGGTCACATACAAGAACAAAACACTTCGATGAAAGTAAATTTACACCGATGGTCAAGCGAAGGAATAGGGGAACGGTGGGTAGTATGGGCCGATCGGTCTTTCATCGATTCTCGGGTACTTGGACGTATTGTTAGCCGATTTAATATTTACTCGAACGCCTTATGATTTATATTATCTGATTATTCCCGTCTTTCACAATTCGCTGGTTCTTCTGTTTGTCGGCTACTGCCGTTCTTACCACTTTTCCCTGCGAAGAGCACGAAAAGCGTAATTCCTTGGGTGTAAACCAGTTTAGATGTCGAGCAAGACCGCAGTAGATCGCTTACAACTCTTCATTCTAGCTTCCCACATTAATATTATTTTATTGTAAATAACATGTGAGCAGAACATTAGAAGTGAAAAAACTTGTGATGGTGAATAGTGTCACAAGCCTAACAGTCCCCATTGATTACGTCTTTTTGATAGGGCTAACATTGTTTATTGTACAATTAACTGGTTGTTTCGGGGGAGATACAGGTGAATTGAAAAAAATCGCAGATGCCAGTGTCACGGTGAATACAATGGGGGATGAAAGTGAAATGGACGGTAAAGGTATGTGGCCATTCTCATAAGCATGTCTTGCAGTGCGTTGCATATACCTCATAAAAAATCAATTATGTCGTTTTAGGACTCGAAAATATTTAATGAGATTAAAATTCTCTAGAATTTCTAGTGGAAAAAAACCACATTTTTTTTCTTCTTTTACAGAGCTCTCCAAGATGCACAAAGATCCCAATCAAGTAGGAGGAATGATGCAACGACTCCTACCGCTGCTAGTAATACCGTTCCTGATCTCCTCTGCTATAATCCCAGGGATGCTCATATCCATCAAAATTTTACTAGTTAAAGGCCTCTTTACCGGGGTTATCGCAGGAGTAATTATGATTCTGAACATATTTCGTGGCCGCATAAATGGAGGAGGAGTGTTCAATCATTATACATCAGATCTGAACCAGGAGCACTATGGATATCAGGGATACGAGGAACCTGGGGCGTATATTAATCGAAGGCGGAGAAGACTCGTGATGCAGTAAAAGTAGTAGTTTTTTTATGTATATGATAAGTATATTTACAACTTACTTATTACTTAAATTTAGCATGCGCTTTTTGTGTGAAAAATAGAGCAAATCTAACGGTACTAAATATCAGAAATAAATATTAAAAAAATAATTATATTTACAAATTGATATTATCGCACAATACAAAATTTAATAACAAAAATGTTCCTCCACCTCTTCAGAGCACATGTCGCACTTGACTGCGCAGCACCAGTCAAATTTGCAGTTGCACCTCTTCGTCACCATTTTCTTTTCTTTCTTGATTTTATGACCACATTGTTTGCACAAAACCTTGCAGCTCCTTTTCTCTGTGCGTGTAGTTTCATTATCTTTTCTTTTAGAGCAGGTTCGATCTTTCGTCCCTGGTCGGTCTAAAAATGATTTCGCAAACGTATACTGTGTGATTAAAATAAAATAGCACGCAAGATCGGCCCATCGAAAACACTTCACCAGAGTTTTGCGTCTTATGATGTGGAAAACACGAAAACGTTCGGACTGGTCGATTTTAATTTCAAGGGGTCATATTTCTTTGGTGTTATCAATTTTTCCAGGTTTAACTTCGAAACAAGGGTCGGCTTTCGTCCTGAAATTCTGAAATGGAAAGGGCATTTTTCGACCTACTTATTAAAAATATTTCGTGTCAGTTTTTCACATTCTTAAGATAGCATCGCTTTTAAACCTTAATTTCTCAAAAATGGATAATCCAAAATTAAAAAATAACATGACATTCAAAAGCCAATTGAATGACCTTTAAAATGGTACATCACTTGCACCCCTTTCCTTGGTTAAGAATTTTAGGATGAAAGTCACCCTCGTTTAGAGGTGAAACCGGGGAAAATGATTATATCAAAAAAAATATGACCCTCTCGACATTAAAGTTGACGAATCCCGGCATTTTCATATTTTCTTCATCATAAGATGGAAAGTTTGGGCGAGTCTTCATAAAATAGCATAAATTAAATTTTGTTTATAACATTTAACTCGGTTTACTTTGGCCAATGCCCAAATTGTTACTTACTATTCGACGGGTCTGCTATGCAATAATTCGGACTCTCGTCCAAGAAGACTAGCACTGAGGAGTCTATCTGCTTCCTCTCCTTCCTTCTGTTCTTAACAGTATTGACCACTGCTAAGGAATTTGCTACAAATTCGTATGTGACTCTCTTCGCTTTCTTGTAGCGCTCCTTCAGTTTTTTAGCGATGTCTTGGAAATCCGCTTGCTGCAGCCAACAAGTTTGGAGCGAGCAACTTCCGGATGTCCCATGGCAGCGGCACTTCTTCTTCATAGTTTGTTTAACGATCTAATAAAGTTTTATAGTTTTAAAGAGTTTCAAAGAAGGTCTAGAATATCACTTCTCTCCCGATTTTATAATTGTGAGTATCAATGTATGTAGAAACGTTGGGATTTCTATCCAGTGGCACCTCCAGCAGTCCCTCGGCGACGAGCCCTCCGAAGGAGGTATCATCGGAGCAACCACCCCAAGACCATTTTATCGGCTTTGAAGTAGCCTGTCTCTTAGCTAAAGAATTGGATTGGTCGACTTTGTTGTATTCTTCATAGTATTGCGGGGCTTCTAGGGGGTAGTTGAGGTTGCAACCGCAGTCTGCAAGTTCGCCTGCGCAATGCAAAAAAAAAGCTATTAATAAAGCCCATAAAGTATAGTTAAATTGGCTCTGGTCTGGCCTTCGGCCCTCAGATTGAGATTCTTTGAATAACAGTCTGGCCCTTTGATACAGTTCCGGCCTGTGACAAACCCAAACTGAGAGAATTGCGAACGGTCGTGTAAATTGCTGAACCTAATTATATTAGGGCACAGAGCACCCATGAATGGCACCAATATATTTTTTGACCATGTAAAGAGTGTTTGTATTTTACGACCCTCTAAACTACCGAACATTCTGTGATCATAAATAACTAAAATTCGTCTACCTTTAGAACAGTTTTTTGTTACGGCATGTACGATTCCAGCCGCAATGATCGCTTTCACAAAGGCGGTTTCTCTACTGGTAACGTGATTAGTGTTTCTAAAAAGAAAAAAATAATTACACTTTCATATCGCCGTTTTTTGTTTTTTTAATTATACGCAATATCAACTTTACTTTACCTTTTATACTAATTACTTTTTTGTATTCAATCTTTAACACTATCCGGAATATCTTAAATTTGTCAAAGAAGAAAACAGCAGTTCTCGTACGACATTTCGAGTACCCTGTGTTTCGAATCAATTAAACATCCTACCTTTCAAATTCCTCACGAGGGCAGTTCCACCGATCCCATTTGAATTGGTTTTGGCAATGTTCTATGGCCAGTTCCATTCCAGTTTTCACGCTGTTCATAAGGGCAATGTCTGAAGTGTTGGGCAACTGAAAATAACAGGACGGACAGTGAGTTTCTGTAATTTCATCCCCAAAAGAGAAAAAAGTTGGGGGTGGGCAAATCTGGAACTTCCTGCAGGGTGAGAGTTGCGTGAAGGAGGGTGAGCAGGTCTTTTCACATTTGAAAAAATTACTCTCCGTAAGCTGTATGAAGAGAACAGAACTTATTTAAGATTGGAGTTTTGACCCGAAGAATCTTGGAGGAAGTTTTGGGACTTTAAGTGTAGCGCACGCGTAAAGAGACATTAAATGTATCAATATCTAGAGAGGATTGTAGGAAAATTCACCAAACAACTTAACATTTTCTGAACCTCTAAAAAAACCACAAAATGACAAGTTTTGGTGCATTTGTACGGTACGGGGTGGCAATAATCAAAACGATTCTACAGAACTAGTGTGGATTGGTCGTGGTTCTCTAACCACTGCCCGATATATTACGGATATTTTCGAACCTCCTATAACTCCTTTCACCCCATTTGCGGGCCCTCGGTTTTCATTAATGCATAACCGCATGTCGCTGGAGTTGTTCAAGAGTTTCTGCATAAAGTTGAAATTAAAACCACGGACTGGCCTGCAAGAAGTCTTGACATGGATCCTATAGAACATAGTATGTACGCCATGCATGAAAGATGGCCGAGAAAGCAGCAACAGTTACGGGGTGGTCCACTTTTTTTATAGCAGGATTTTAACGGTCGATAGAAAAACTTATTTTAAGAAGAAAACTTCGTATTAACGTAGTCCCATAAACGCTAGGTTTCAAGGATACTGGGTGTTCTAAAACTTAAACACATTTTCGATTATTCTTTACAATGTTCCAACCTCTGGAGATATTTAAACTAAATTTGGCCTACAGCATTACATTGTACGCTAAATATTATTATTATAACATATTATGTATCGAAATGCACATGTTGGAGTGGCGCAATATTGCGGAAGTTCCGCTGATTTTAAGAATAATGGGTTGGTTCCAACTTGATGGTTGTTCAGATCATTTTTATTGAAATGCGAGGAATTGGTTGGATCATAATTTTCCGGAAAGATGAATTAGACAAAGGAGGCCTGTCGCATAGCCTCCACGCTTCCCCGATCTAACCCCGTCGGACTTTTTTGTTTGGGAATTTTTAAAAGAACAGGCGTATGCTACTCCTGTGGATACAAAGAAAGAGCTTATTGCCCGCTTTAGAGATGCGTGCACTGTATTGAGAAATCATAATTTCGTTCGTGCTCAACAAAATGGTTGATATTTTGAATACCTACTTAATACTAAATTAAGTGAATTTTTGTTTTTCACTTTTAATTATGCAATACGTATCCTTGATAATAATGAACTTTACCGTTTACATAAGCAATATTTTCAATTAAAACTATGTTCAATCTAATAAAAAGTACAAATTTATTGCGAACCGGAGCCAGATACGAAAATGTGGCAGGAGACATTTTTCGCAGAGAATGAATTATTCATTCAGAAAAAAAAAACATGATATTAGACAGGACCGTATTAGTAATTTATTGAATTTTATGGTAGTAAAACCCCACAACTCCGGCCTGGTTGCTTGTGAGCTGTGATATACCGAATACGGCGGCTTACAGTGTTATGCTGTACACCAAACTTGGATTAAATGTCTCCAGGGCTTAGAGTATTGTAAAAAATAATCAGAAATGCTTTTAAGTTTTCAACGTTCAACACAATGTCAAAATTTAGCCAAATTCACAAGTAAAAAAATCCCACATGATGCGCACTTCGCGGGCGACCCTGGATAATGATTACCAATGATGTTCGGCCCATTTGTTTATTTATTGCAACTGCGATTTGAAAAAACAACATAAAGCTGATTTTTAAATTTTAAACATAACTGTCGCAAAGACGACTGACCAAACGGCAACAAGTTATATATTTTTCGAATCCGGCAATAAACATTCACTCCCCGCTTGAAAATTGGCGGCAATTTCAAATACTTGCAGTCTCTTCCCCACCAATGAGCAATTACGAATGTATCACTTCCAACGAAATTTTGTAAGTGAAATATTTAAAAATACTAAATACTTACTTGTCGCATTCGATGATAACTAGAATGCATTTCTTCACGAAAAACCCTCGCCAACACCTCACCAACCAACAACAGAGCAACCCAAATATTCATGTTGTTAGAGGAAAGTTTACATAAGCTAACACTTAATCTAGCAATGGCTTTGCTCTCGTCGGAAGAATTGGCACAGAACAATGAGGGATGGACACTTCAGCTATTATTTATAACCAAAGGTGAGGGTGTTATAAAATTACGGGGCGTGTTCCATCTAGGGTAAAATTTTATTGCTGGGGTGGTGTCGCCTTGGTTTATACAAGAATGGGGATAATTGGGCGGGAACCATTTTATTCGTGGCATTATTCGTGTTTTTCCTACGAAAATATTTATTGCTATGGGAAAATTGGTTAAATTACCGAAGACATGTTATTTTTCTTTCTTACGGCATTCTTGCACTACTTTTTTGCCGCGGACTTCGTGGGTACCGGTAGAAAAAGAGGATTGCTGCAAGAGCTTGGACAAACATGAAGCATTGAAATTCTCATTAGATTTTCGTGGGGTTTCAAGCGGAAATACGGTTCTGCCAGCGCCATTTAATTCCAAGAGCATAGCCTTATTGCAATTCAAAGCATGAAATTGCGTGTACCTACAAAAGAAATCGGGCTTCAGGTCGAATCAAATTTTAGGCCTATTCTAGGAGAATGAGGGGCTATTTATAAAAAAGCTTTTACAATGAACGTCCTTTTTAAGAGTCCTTTGAAGATTTTCAATCTTATCAAGCATCAATTGGATGTATCAACGTATAAGTAAGCAGAGTCTATGCTATGAGAATAGTTATACCTTTTCGAATGGTTTTTTCTTTAGGAATCACCCAATCACCTGATTGATCATTAAAGGACGTTAAGTATGATCACTCAACTGTTTGAAATTTATTTCTAATAACCATAACTCAAGTAAATATCCAGAGTGCACAGTAATTATTATTTTTTGGGTCAAATTTGAAAATTCTGATATACAGTTTCGTGCAGAATGGTCCCACTGAAATGCCCGTGTTGTAACTTAAACAGGAGGATACTGAATTTTGTGTTTTATTTATCTGGATGTTTAATAACGATGAACAATGCAGTCATGTGTAAGTAAATATTTTACAGTTCGTTAAAAAAATAAATATTGTAACTCAACTGTTTATCTACTTTAGCCTTTTTGTAACAGGAGTTCGCACGAAATTAAGAAAACTCTCAAATCTGACGCATTTCCTTCTGAATCACTTCTAGGCACTTAAAACTAGACAGATTTCCCTTTACTCTAACTGCTCAAGTTCCGCAGCAATAATGCCGAGTTTTTGCGTCGATTCATAACCACCGGTGAAACATGAGTCCATTACTTCACACCTGAGGCGAAAGATCAGTCGAAACAACGGACTCAAAAAGTAAAATTGACTCCGAAGAAAAAAGCGATCGCATTTGGCGAAAAAGAAAGTCTTGTTTTTGATCGAGACAACGTAGCAGTTCACACTTCCACCATTGCGATGGCTAAAATCGACGAACTCGGTTTCGAACCACCCTATTCGTCAGATTTAACCCCCTCAGATTCTATTTCCAAAACTTGAAAAAATGGATTGGTGGAAAGAGATTTGACAATAATGAAAAAGTGGAGCCCGAGGTTGATGCCCGTTCTGAAATATTCGAAACTTTTTAACGAAACAACTTCTTACAAAAAAAAAAAAAATGTCGGGAAAAGTGTATCAATTACAAAACAAAATATGTCGAGAAATAATATTTTCCAATTTTTCTTTGAAGTGTTTAGTCAGGTACCTCTGGAACTATTCCGTATATTTGTCATTAAATTCGAAAATTTACCGTTCAATTTCGCTGGATTCGTTCGCTGGGAATAACAGGAACATTTTGGAAATATTTCTAAAATTGTTTTCAGTAACCTCGAGTGAAATTAAGGTGCTTTCCTTTTTAGCAAAATCGTTAACGGTCCTGGTAGACATCATTGCATTTTCTTCGGGGCGTAACATTATGTAAAAATTGCAATACCATTAACGTATTTCTTTGGGTCAAAAGTGGCGCTTTTCGGGATGCACCTCATTTCTAAGAAAAGCCATAAACCCAATACCTTTCTCGCCATAAAAATTATGACACTCATTTTTCTGCCCATGTCAGTATTTCGCTTGGATCCCTGAGGCCTTCGATTTTTTACAGTGTTTTAATAACCGGAAGGTGAAGATAAAAACATGGCCTTTATCTGTTCTATTCAAAAGGTCGCGTATATTGCGCTTCCACCTGTTACTAAAAAACAGAGCAGAGGTTGTAACAGGGGGTGTAAATTGAAGAATGGACTTTCGGTTAGTTAACAGGCCGCTCAAAAATTACTCATTTGGATGTTAATTGTTATAGTAAGAGCATGAAAGTTATCTTTGTACGCACAGGGTTGCTCATTAGTGCGTGAAAGCGTTTTTTAGTGAATATAAGTTTTAGAAGAAAATGTTTCATATCAAAGTTTTTAGTTATTACGAGGTGCATATTTTAAAATTATTGTCAAATGTACAGGGCCCGTCATAAAAGTGTGGTACCCCACAGATGGATCAAAAATTGCGATATGGAGAATTATACACTGTAAACGTATGTATTTATGTATGCGCCCCTGTCTTTGTCCGAAAATAGAAAATTGCTTCTCTCGCGAATAATGCTTGCATTGCGAAATTAACAAAATTTGAAGTCCTAAATTTAAATCAAAATCCAGGAAAAAAGTTATCTATTTCTAAATGTTGGAGCGTGACATTTCCTTTACATTTTATAAATCTATTTTTGCTGAAAACTTGAAGAATTATTAACTCCATAAATTGTAGAATCTTGAGTTTGAAAGAAAAATTCAAATATATATTTGTTCTTGTTTTCATAGATATTTATCTCAATAAGAAAATATTTCCTGCAACTTGACAACTCCGCAACCATCTCCAATATGGTATCCAATCAGGTATTCAATAAGGTATCCAAACGAAACTTTATAATTACTTTCTTATTTTATCTATTTCATCATATTTCCTCTCTTACAAGCACCATTAGTTGGAAAGAGATATACAATGATCCTTCATAAACCTCAGCTATTCTCACATCATTCGGGACGTATTTCTGCGTTGCGACATTTTGCCTCTCAGCTGATTTATCAACTTTGGCAGTGATTGTCAGTTTTATTGATAGTGAATATTCCTGTTGCCAAGAATCCCTGAATAAATACACGTAAGGAACTTTCTGTGATGCTTTATTTTAATTTAAGGTATTTTAATAAACCAATAAATTACAGATACCTTATAAGTTCGTTAAAAACTTCATAAAAAAAAATACAAATATGTCAATTTTGGTAAGCCGTGTTTATCTAGGCTGCGTTGCCAGATTGTGTAGCAGTAATTTGGAATTTACTGTTCAGTCAAAAATAAGTAACTTAACACAGTTTTGCATGGTTTCCTGGAAAAGACTTCATGTGTTGAGTTCACCGCTCTTAGGTAAGGAGAAAGAAGCAGATAAATTGAACTAGAAAACACTGCGTTTAAAAAAATAAATCCGTAGGTCTATGATATGTTCTGCATAACCTCAAACATAAACAAATAAACCTAACCTCACTTAAATAGGACGCTGTTTACCTCTATTATTAGTTGGATTTTATTAGAAATGACCCTTTTCAAGGCCTAAGATTTAAACCAACTGCAATATTTCGGTATTTTTTTTATGATCCGGGGGATGCAGTTCTTAAAACACTTGTACTTTGTATGCACATAATCCCAGATTTATTTTTAAGTATTAAACAGCTAGTGCTAGATGATGTATTCACTTGTTGAGAAAGTTCTTAAAGATGTGCTGGGATTATCATCAAATACTCGCCTCAAATTTCGGTATCACACTGCCGGTAACTTAAACCAGACTTTGATCAGTTAAAAGAACCAAACACTGAGTTCAGAAAACCAGTCTTCCCCAGAATCATTCGAGTAAACTGAAAGCACCCATGGAAAATGCTGAAAGTAGAGGTCATCGAAGCCTATTTTGTTAATTAGTAAGACACTATTTTATGTATGAAGCGCAAAATAAATAATTGTTTTTGCTTTAATGCGGATTATTGTATTTACGAACATTTAGTTCCACCAATATTTTTTTGAGCCCTGAAGAAGCAAGAATTTCCAAATAAAACTTGATTTGCGTTTATTTTCTGAGTCCTTACCCTTGGATCTAGTGGCTAGTATCTGTTCTTAAAAACACACTTTAAGGCAGGAGGGTGATCGGAAGAGTTATTTTAAGACCATAAAATAACTCAAATAATTGTAGAAAATATAGGAACAAAATTGGACTATAATGAAGATGACATCATCAGTTGATTTAATGAGGAATGTGATGTCTCATAAACAGTTGATTCTCTGCATGTAGTTAAGAAATCTGGCTTTAGCTACCATAAATAATTCAATCAGACTTCAAAAGATAGCCTGGGAACAGATTTGTCTAATAGAAGTGTAAAAATGCTGCATATTGAAATTTTCTATGGGGAAATACGTTTGAAAGTATAATATATCCAAATCAAAATCATATTTTAGTAATACACAGACAGATTCAGGATAATTTCTTTATCTTATATCTTAGAGAGGAAGTTGATATTGAAATTAACAATTATTTCTTCCATAAAATGAGAGTTATAAATCGTTATTGCTATGAATAGAGGCAGTATTCATGATCCTGATAATCTGACTCTTTAGAGTAGAGCTTTAGATATTATTGTGCCATAAAAGCCAGGGTTTACCAGCTTAATTTTCTCCATATCTTTATATTGTTATAATAATTAAATATGTCTCAATCTGGCATATACTTGTAAATCTACACAAATTGTCAGTAATAAATTTTCGTTACAACAATCTTTTGGTTGTGATGTTGTATGAGCAAATATAAATTCACACATTTTAGTTCAAATCCAACTACAGAAATATAGAAAAAAATGACCGTGTTAAGAACAATTTTGACCCATAAATGGCTGTTTTTTTTTATCGTGGCCAGTACGGCACTGTTGATAAGCACCATAGCGTTAGGTGTTGAGGTTTCGCAGTTAAAAACTGCTTTGAGAGAGCAAAAGAAGATACATTCTGATGATGAAGAGAGCAGTACAGGTATTTAGCAAATAAATTATAGTTAAAAATAAAGAATCCGTCCAGGATTCGATCGCTTTCGTACAAAATATCTCTGAACGTAGCGCCGTAAATTCAACTAGATATTCTAGGTCTGAAAATATGATCAAAACTTCATATAAACATATATCGAAAGTCACTTCGTTTTCTATATATATATATATAGGGTGTGAAAGGTTGTTTTTTATTAATATTTTCTAAATGTTTCGTGATAAATTAATAAAATATCGTACTTTATTATAATTTTTTGTGCTTTTTTCTAGTCTACGAAAAGATTTGCCACATTTTTCCAGGGTCGAGTTAAAAAGTATCTAAACTTTTTTATATCTTTTTGACGATTTTGAAGGAAAAACATTAAAGTTGAATGTTTACATTAAGAGAACGGGCTAACTAGTCTTAGTTTTTTTTAAACGGCATTCAATCAGGGGTTTTAAGACCTTTAAAATGATGCGCTACAAGCCGGGGGTACCGATGGGCAAGGAAGCGAAATCTAAAACACAACGCACATTGGCTTTGAACGTCCCCCTCGATATATAACTGAACGTGTTTTTTGGCGAAAACCTATTTCTTGTGGTGTAAAAAACGTTGGAGATGGGAAGTTTTGATATGGTGGCATTTTATGCTTATATGAACTTTTCGTGAAATTTTGGGTCCTAGAATACATGGTTGAATTTATGGCTCTATTGTTCACAAACACCTCGTGTATTATTAACTACAAAATAATTTATCGCCTTACTACAGATAGATCACCATTATCGGTGTTCCAGAATCATTTCCTGCAATTTTTAAGAATTTCTCTCACCGTTTCAGTGACCACAACCACTGTTTCCTCAACTACAGAAACTCCCGATTCAACCATGTCCAAATACCGACTTTCTTCGACAGTTAAGCCTATTTTATACGATCTTCATTTATATCCCGATTTAGAGTCTGGTAACATTTTTAGCATGTTACGTTTGATTTTATCCCAATTTTTTTCCTCCTCCTAGGATTGTTCAAAGGTACTGTGACTATCTCAATAGCCGTCTCCAAAATCACCAACAGCATTATAATTCATAACAATGGATTAAGCATCACCAGTGTTACTGTTGGCTCAGAAGAGGCCAATTTCAGTTTAGATTCTGAATATGAATCCGTAATTATTACTAGAAAAGACGGGGCCGACTTCACAACTTCCACTGATTCCATGTCTATTGAATTTAACGGGGATATGAAGAACCGAATTGTGGGATTGTACACCAGTTCTTATAGCAGTGCAGAAGGCAACATAACGTAAGTACCGCTAAAAATCTAGAAAGTTTTAAATTATCAATGCAGTTTTATGTCATTTATTGTGTTTACGGTGTTAAATTGCATTTGGCATCACGGTGATTCAGTCTGATTTATTGCACTTTAAGATGCTCGTGGTGATTGATCTCAATCATGGTTTTCATAACTATTAATCCTTGTAAATGAATTTGTAACGGTTACCATGAGGTTTTGTGAAAAAAAAATCGTCTATGGGTTGCATTAGCTGAAAATGATTCAGAACAAAGAACTATCGTATTCTCCCAACGACTTACTTTTACTCCTTTTTTGCCTGCAACTTCTCCATTTTTATTCGGTCAGAAGCTGATTTGATGGAGATGAAGAACTTAAAATGTTGGAGGGTTAATGTGAGGCACAATATAAGGAGTTGATTGGACTTTGACTCTAAAGAATGCTCATACCCGTCGACATTTGATTCGAGGAGGACAATTTTATATTGGTTTTTCAACGCTTTAACTGCAGCCTTTGAACAGGGGTGACAATTACGCGCAAAATTCTAATCATTGTCCCTGTTGATGTGATAGCTTGTCTAAGCCTGTGGGAAAAAGCTTTTAAGTAATCATTAATTTATCAGAATGAGAGCTACAGACTTCAAAATGAAGGTAGGAAAACTTTAAAAGTGAGATATTACCGAACCGTTTTGAAGGAGGTGGGTTTTACCGCTGAAATTTGAAAGCGTACATCTCCGTTTAAAACGATCCTCAGTGATATCTCACGTTTAAAGGTTTTCCTACACTCATTTTGAAGTCGGCAGCTCTTGTTGGGTTAAATTAATTATTACCCAAGAGTTTTTCCCCACAAGCTTTGACAAGCTGTCATATCAATGGGGATACTGGTAGACGCTTCAAACATGGAGTTTGTAATCAAGGTACGACTACCTTTAAAATGAGGTATCCCTCGACACCCCTTTCCATTAGTACTTTCGAAGGTAACGGTCATTCTTGTTTAGGGGGTGGAAGTAGAATAAAATATTGTCCCCCTCGAATTTCGCATTTGCATTTCAAATACTGAAAATCGAGGTGCGAAGTTTTCGTTGGGCAACCCTGTATTTACGGTTAAGCGAGACTACGCGAGATTTTTAGTTCCTTTTTTAAAATGTTCCTACAATAGTTCTAATCTCCTGGATCAAGACTGGCCTGGAACAATGGTGTATCATGAGCACCTTGGTACAAGCTTGCAGCTAGTTTCTCACTAATAAACTTCAAGCTGCGGCTACTGTTAGCGGATGCGCAAAGGAAGAAGTGCGAAGTCTTGCAGCAGTTCAAAGCTTTTTTCAATTTTTGATCCGTTTTGCGCAATTTTGCAAGTCAAGTTGGAATGTTTTGATTTACAATTTGCTTTTTGCATATGCTTTTATGTACCCCTTGATTGTATAAAATTAATATAGCGAATTAACTGGTTCTGATCCATTTAATGAACCTTACGTAACGCAGCATAAATTGCTCTGAATCGGTCAAATTTTTGTAAATAAACGATTAAAATTCATCGGGTAAGCTGGTACTAACGCAGCGGAAAGGTTTCGTAACCGACAACGTACTTACTTCGCTACTAGCGAACAACCCAACTACTTGCCTAAGCACCAATTAAAATTTGCTTTTATAAGTTTTAGCAACAATTACTTCACTCGAGCAGAGCGATTGTTCGTCCAAGAATCGTACCGGCCAGTTGCGGTACTGTCACTATCACAGTCCTCATTCGGCTGAAGACTTACAAAACGAATTTACGCGTTTTGAAACTGTAGTGAAATGTGTGAATAATTATCAGATTTGAAATGTCGTGTTGTGGCAAAGAAAATCGTGGTCGAAAACATGCGTCTAAAAGAGAGAAAAAAGATCCCAACGGGTCGAATTGTGTTACATGTCTCTGCACGTGCTGCATGTTTTGGTTCGTCATATGCGGTATTCTAGTGACTGCCATAGTGTTTGTAGGAAGACATTTAGTGAGTAACAACGTGCCTCCTGGGAGGTATTTTTATTGGGTCGGCATTCAGCCCAACAGCTCAAGCACTAGTGAAAAAGCTTATCTGACTCTACCTAAAGATATCAAGCCTATGCAATATAATTTAACTCTAATGCCCTTCTTGGACAAAAACTATTTCAAAGGGTTTGTGAATATTTCCCTTCAAGTCTACAATCCTAAGGCGCAGATCGTGCTTCACAGTAAAGGGCATACAATTTACTCTGTAGAATTGGTGCAGAACCATAAACGGACCTTTGAGCTGATGAGCGTTACTGATAACATGAAGTTTGACGTTTTGATTATCAAGCCCAAGGAGAAAATCTTTCCTGGCAACTACTCTTTGGCCATCAGCTTCAGGGGGGCATTGGGGAAGGCCTTGGGGGGGCTTTATAAAAGCACCTATAAAAGTGGAAATAAGACCAGGTACGTCGAAGCGTCAGCTTTGCTGGTTATACAATTACGGTAACAGATGTTTGTTTTCTTTTTACACGTGGGTTATGTCACTTCGTTCACAAAAAATTTCAATCAATTGAAATTCAAATGGGAAGCGTTATCGGCACTGAATTTACGAGGAGCGCTGCCTTGGGGTTGTTACATGATTATCGCCTCAATGAGCGCCTTGTTGGGTAACCTGAGGTAGGTACCATCAACACTACAATTTGTTGCCGCGATTATTTATTTACTTGAGAAGTAACACGTACCGGGTGTATTGCGCTTTAGATACATTTTATGTACCTGCATTATTGATTCATCATTGGCTATGGTCATGACAACGCGTATCAATAAAGAGAAATATAATTCTAATTACATTTCTCTGTTCATATTTTATTCATTTTACTCTGTATGCAAATATGTGCCATTCAAAGCGAAAGAAATTATGGGAATTTTTAATAAGCACTTATCTCCATTTCACCCCGGCAACTTTTGCCTTTGTGTTGTTAGTTTCAGGCCATTGTACTTTAGAACAACAAAAAAGGATTTTCTATAATTCAGGGGTGTTTTAAAATAGTTCCACAAACTCCTGGTTTGGGTTTCGGTACGACGTTACAGTGTGTTAAAACGAAAAGCAAAATAAGATTTATGTATCTCGACCAATTTGCATTATGTTTCAAGTCGCAGTGACAATCTGTTTAAACCTGGGATTTAGGGCTTCGTTTGATATTAATTGGCGAAAGTTTACATTTAGCTACACTTGATTCGATTCAAGCAGCTTCAAAAGTATCGTGCCAGCTATTTTGATTATAATATTATATAGATGTCCGATTTGTTATGCATCTGACATAACAATTTCTATCTTTTTATACCGAGAAACTCCACGTTTCGACTCGATTCTCTATGTAATGACGCAGGTTCTCATGTAATGGGCGTGGTGTTCGCCCAGACGAAACGATTAGTGGCGGTTTACTGAAACGCAAAATGGAAATAAAATTGATTTCAAGCACATTTTCGGTAATTTCTTCCCAGTTTGGAGGTTTATTATCAATGTGGGATTACAAACGTTTTCTTTCAAGCGGGGAAAGTTTCCTTTGAAGGCCCTGCCAGATTCTTTTAGCAAAACCGAATGTCTTTTTTGTAACGTGTATTTAAAAACATTTTCAGCTTCAAATTTCTCATGATTATGTTACGAAGTATACCGTCCTATTTGCCATAAGTAAGATCGTATCGATCGCAGAATATATTTGTTATTTATCGCAGCGACTATTACTTTCATCAGGATGTGAAACGGTCGTTTTTAATTATTCGATATTCGAACCGCAAATGCGTATTTTTTGCCTTGAGATCCGTAAACTTTATGCGAAGGAAGTCAATTGTCTTAAGTCTTGCGCTTATTTGAAAATTTGAATACCACATCGACCGTTCATTTCACAGAACTATAGCCACATCGAAATTCGAACCTACGTATGCCAGACAGGCGTTTCCTTGCTTCGATGAACCGAATATGAAGGCCAAATACATTGTGCATCTTCTGAAACCTAAGGCCGAGAACTACATTGCACTGTCCAATTATCCAGTTGCTGTAAGATAAACTCTTAACTTTCATAGAATTCGTTTCCATCAGCCTGCGTTTCTAGAGCGTCCAGTCGTACGACGATAACAACGAAATCGTCACGTTCCAGGAAACTGTGGCCATGTCCACGTATCTGACGTGCTTTATAGTATCGGACTTCATATATAGTAACACGACGTTTAACAATAATGGTAAGAAGCACAGGAAGTGTTCTTTATAAGGAAAAAGAAAATTAATTTAGACCTTGTGTTAATTTTCTCATAAGCATAAGAACAGGGTGGTCCACGTAAGATGCTCCGCCACTTTATCTCAAAAACCTTATAGTTTGGAAAAAAGTTTTATACAAAGGTTATTCGGTTTTTCATGAATTTTTTCGAAGTTACAAGGTGGTCTAGAAAACCGCGACGTGACAAAAATACATTTTCTAAAATAGAATACCCTATACTTTGTTACGGATGCTAATTCTGCTTGCGATTAAAAATAAAGGACGGTGTTGCTAGAGTATATTTTAAATTTTTCTGAAAATTTATAATTTACAACAACGTCGTTATGGTCTTAGGCTTACACAGAACAAATAAATATTTAGAAAAAGTCCACGACGTCCATTTTGCCTCGTTGCTTCGACTTACCGGTCTCTCTGGACGTCTGATGTTGAATTACGCATTCTGCCGCAGCTTCTGCCGCCGGGCGCACGCACGTTATCACCAACAAGACCAACAATTTCCGTTTTTCCTCTTACACTTGAATTTTCCACAATAATCACGATTAATAGTTCAATTTGTATTAAGAACGAATAAGTTCTAACATCGACGTCGATGTTTGTTGCGTTTGTTTGACAGTTAAACACTTCACTTGTTCTCCATAGCCTACTCTGAATTATCGAAAATAAATAACTCTACTGAGTGTGCATTTTTAATTCTTTTACAAAATCGTTATGACTCAAAATTTCGTACAGGCCCGTTTTGAGGGGTGGCCAATCCAGTGGCGTGCACAGGTTTTTCCTAAAAAAATCGCTAATATGATTTATTAACGTTTTGCTCCGAGAAACCGTCATAGTAGGCCTTGAATTTTGTGTCAACAAGGCCATGTTTGCTGGATCGCTTATCGAGCTCTATAATTTAAAAAAAATCCGAGCTAAATTGCACAACTAATAAACTATTTACAGACTGACCCCAATGCAAATGGGTCACACTGTATGTACAACATTTGTCAAAAATTAAAAATATCCTTCAGTAGAACCGCCCTTTCCTTTTAATCGGACAAGTTTTCAAACGATCGAATTAATACTTCGTGAAGTTATTGAGACATTTCGAAAGCTTATTTTTCCTTCGACCTTTACTTTAAATTCAATTAACTCAAAAATTTCATTATTCCGTGAAATTGGAAAATATTAAAACATTGAAATTCATTAATAACTTTTATATTAAAGTTTCTTTTCTAAACTTTGCGGTTTTTAAGACAAGCTAGTGGACAATCTTACGCGGACCCCCCTATACATACAACTAATGAGTAAATTTCGGGTAATTATAGGTACTGAGACTGAATTAAGAGTTTATGCTAGTCCTGGAAACTTGGAGAAAACCACTTACGCAGGGGAAATTGCCAAGAAAGTTATTGAGTATTACGTGTCTTATTTTGGACTATCTTATCCATTGCCAAAATTAGGTGCTTCACCCCGTCTCTAATAGAGAACAAAATATGTAAATTCACGACTTTAGATATGGCCGCCATTCCTGACTTCGTTTCTGGAGCCATGGAACACTGGGGTCTAGTAACATATAGAGAAACTGCTTTGCTTTATACAAACGTCACACATTCCTCTGCTAACAAGCAAAGAGTGGCCACAGTGATAGCTCATGAATTGGCACATAGTTGGTTCGGGAACTTAGGTGAGCCTTCACATAAAATCTTAATAAATTTTTCGCCTGACTAACCTAAAATGTAGTAACAATGGATTGGTGGAATGACCTTTGGCTCAACGAAGGCTTTGCCAGTTACATAGAGTACAAAGGGATCGATGCAGCAGAGCCGACCTTCCAGATGGTATTCATCAATTAAAATTCTAATACATTGTTTAAATTTTAAATGTCTAGATGACCCAATTTCAAACGGCAGATCTCCATCCAGTGCTGTCATTAGATGCCACATTGTCTTCTCACCCTATAGTGGTTACTGTCACCTCCCCAGATGAAATCACTGCCATTTTCGATACGATTTCTTACAACAAGGTACTTTGTTACATGGTCCTTCAGCGAAGGAGATTATTTTTCATTTTGTTTTCAGGGTGCGTCAATTTTAAGGATGTTGGAAAACACTGTAGGAGCTGATAACTTCCAAACTGCCGTTACCAACTATTTGAAAAAGTTTCAGTTTGGAAATGCGGTGACTAAGAACTTCTTGGACGAAATTCAGGCTGTGGTAAATCCTTTACTTGAATTTTAGGACGTACCTTCCACCCATATTGCTCAGTTTAAAAATAATCAGCTTTAAATTTAAGCGATATAGGTAGTGCTTCGGGGGGAAAGACCCGCTATCTCCGGAAAACACCAGTCTCTCTTAGTAAGACTGTGTTACCTTTGAATTTGTCGTTCAAAGCGTAGTTAAATCAGGAACAGTCATAAATACTAACCGACATATGGGTATTGTTTTCCATGGGCTTTGAGATGGTTCATCGCCCCAATTTTTGTTTATATTATTTATATATTTATACGTTTGGGTACTGGGACTAAATTAATAACTTCACTTCAATGAGAGATGTTCGGTATTGGTGAAATTAAATTGGGGTTTTGAGAAATTGTAACGGAGGCATGTTTCGTCAAATATTTCTGCAAATTACCTTAAAGATGTAACTGCAAGTCAAAACGACAAGAAAGTCGTAATTTCATTACCCACCTGCGTTATACGCGCGCCAATCAATGAAATTCTCCCTGAACAAAAAGGACTGCCATCAAAGAGGGAAAACGTGATTTTTTTTCCATTTTTAGGTCGATCCATCCTTCGACGTGTCACAAATGATGGATACTTTTACCGTCCAAATGGGTTATCCTGTTTTGAATGTAACTTACAACCAAAGTAGTCGTAACTACACTTTAAGGCAGAAGAGGTTCTTGAAAGACCCCAATGCTACATATGATTCTAACACTACTTACGGGTGAAGATCGAATATCTTTTATTGTCGTAAAAACAATAATAAACTGTCACATATTTTTTTATAGCTATAAATGGTCGGTGCCGGTAACTTACATCACAGACCTTGGGCGATCTGAAGGACACATTTTGTTCCCTTACGATCAAGAAAGTAGTAAGTTTTTGGTCTAATTATATGGTTGTATGGTTGCCTCATGAGTTATCTTTCCTTCTCAGTTACCGTACAACTACCGGAAAATGCTACATGGCTGAAATTCAACTACGACCAAGTGGGTTACTACAGGGTAAACTACGAAGAATCGGAGTGGCTTACTCTTGGCAACATTTATACTGCTTTACCTGTCCCGGATAGGACACATTTGTTGGAAGAAAGTTTCAGTATTGCAGAAGCAGGGCAGTTGTCATATAGGTAAAAAAATCCAACCACGTCTTCACTTACTCATACGCTATTTTAGTGGAAATATAGTTACGTGATCATTTTAGGATACCTTTAGATTTATCAAGGCAGTTGATATCTGAAACAGAGTATGCTCCCTGGTCAGTAGCTTCGTCTAAATTGCAGGCAATCGGTACCTATTTATCAGGTTCCTCACAAAATGAAGCATATAAAGTAACTTTTATACATTAAGACTCCCATAGTTCTTCATAGAAATATTTTCAGAGGTATGTAAGAAACATCGTCTCAAATGCCTACGGGAATTTCACGTGGAACGAGGGAGCAGATGACAGTCACCTCGTAAGGTAAATTTTTTGATAATTTGTTGTTATCGGTATCCTTCAGGTCCGAAAGGGAAATGCCGGTCATCCAGATTTGAAAATGAACCCCGGCCACCCAGGTGCGAAAGAGGTGCTCCGACTATTAAGGTCCGACAGCAAGTCGGTTTAAGTGGATTATAGGGATTTCCCCCCCTTTCCCGTTCGGAGTTGAAGGACCGGGACCGTGATCCCTCTTCCGTACCTCCCATCATGTTCATGAGATTATAAGCAATTTGATGCCGTTTTAGATTGACTCGAGTTGTAGTTCTGTCATTGTCCTGCTCAGTAGACCATTCAGAATGCCTGACGCAGGTCCGCGAGAAGTTCAATACCTGGATAAACGATACTTCAAAACCTCTTTCTCCAGATTTGAGAAGTATCGTGTATAAATATGGTTAGTATGAAGGTTTTGGGCAAATTCTTTGAATTTCTGGTAACTTTGTCCGCAAGATATTTTCCACAGAAGCAACGCAATTGATGAAACATCATCAGAACATTTTTAAGAACTAAAAACATACATAATTAGAATTAAGCAAAAATTGCATGAAGTATTCATGGTTCGGTCATATCTCGTTAGTTATGGGACACCCTGCGTAAATCGAGTTTTTATTCAGATCTGGATATAAATTCTGAGATTTGCTTGTTATTGAGAGACGTTTTCGGTCTAGAGATTATTGGGATCTGAAAGTGATATTTGAATTTTACAATTTGAAAATAATTAAGTTAAACTGTAATGAAATTGAAATCTTCTCAGGGGCATCCATCATTATGCCATGTTTTAGGTGTAGTAAATGCAGATACAGCAACTTGGGACAAATTGCTAGCAGTTTACCAGAAAGAGCCTGATGCATCAGAAAAATTGAAATTGATTAATGGACTGGCCAACGTTAAGAACCTCTCGTTATTAACGAAGTAGGTAACTGTTTGTATTTAAGTCAAATGAGAATGGAACGTCTAAAAACTAGGATTTCTCCTTTTTTTTTTCGTATGTGATGTGTTTGCAACTATTGTTCATAACAAATGGTTGTTCGTCTGTACACCGGAGTCGGTGATAAACGCGAATTTGGCATTTTTAGGCTGCTGGACTTAGCCAAAGATGAATCAATTGTAAGAGGTCAAGACTACTTTACAGTCCTGGGATACATCTCTGCAAACCCTACCGGCACCGATCTCGTATGGGATTTCGTCAGGTAAATATTATCACTTATCGTACCGCTTGACTAGTTAAATTAAACATTAGGAATTTTTTTAAATGCGTTAATTGATATTAGGCAAAACTGGGAATATTTAGTGGAGCGATTTACCCTAAATGACAGATATTTGGGATCGATGATCAGCACTATTACCAAATCGTTCTCTACGGATTCAAAACTGGCAGAAGTGAGTAAAGCCAAAAAACAATTAAGCCAAACACTATATTGCTTTCTGCAGATGGAGGAATTCTTTGCCAAATATCCAGAAGCAGGTGCTGGCGCTACATCCAGACGAACTGCTCTTGAAACTGTGAAACAAAACATCAACTGGCTAACAAGCTATAGATCTACTGTTGAGGGTTGGCTTGCAACCGCATAGAACTGAAAACAAATACACCTGTGTAGGGTCCGTGATATATGTATATGAAATAGCAATAACTTTTGAAATAATTTTTCTATCAACAAATATTTCAAGCAAAAGTTACAACGCCAATTTGTTGTCACTTTTTTATGACCTTAATCTTTCTTCTCATCCCGTAATATTCCAACTGAGTCCAACTTATATACACTTATATGTATGTATATAAGTTCCCGTTGTATCCTAACCGAAGATAACCAAATTTCAAACTATTTAGAGATATGCAGAATTGTTTTAGGCAAAACCGGATCTTTCCATCCGAAATGTATTAACGACAGTCCCAAAAAGTTTTTCAGTTGAGCAGGAAGAGGAAGTTTTGGTAAGAGTGACCGAAAATCCAAGTATAAGTAATCGTCTGTTAAGAAGTAAAATAGTGTTTTTAAAATTTTTGTGATTTTTGGCGTTCTCATTATATGAAAATCACGAAAGCGGTTAATGAATATTCCCAATTCTGAACGTTGAAATTCCTATACATGCTCGAGGTCAATGATTCTTATAAAGAACCATCAACCTGAATATACTAGAAAAAGTTTACTGGAAAAAATTCATTTTCGGAAAACTGATCTTACTGATCTTGTTACATTCTCGTGCTTGGAAAAATATTCTTTTATCTGATTGATCAAAGTGGACTTAAGGTGGCAGGTCACTTGCCTGAATTTTTGTGTATATTTTTGGTTTGCAACGATTTGAAAGGGTCCTGCACTCGTGTCTTCCGAACAACATAGATTCACCAGGCCCTTCCCCCATGGTTACATCTGGATTGTCAACAGTCTTGCTTTGACCCGAATGGGATTAATCAATCGATATTCCTTCAGCTCGATAAACTTGTGCTGACAGCACAAAAAGATGACAATATAGGACTACATAATTGGAAAAAAAAGAACACTTTGTTGAGCTCCTTAAGGGACAGCTTGCTTATTCCTATTCACTCGTTACAATAGCACACCTGCTGGTTAATTTTTTTGGTAATTTTTTTAGTTGCGTTTTTTCCTTTTTTATTTGTGTTCTCCCTTTCTTTCCCTAAATATATCTATTTAGTTCTCCACCCGTATTTTTGTGAAAATTTTCATTTTCTAAATTCTTTCTACTATTTAAAAGTTATTTTTTTTACAAATTTCCTCTTTGTCTCTCTATAACCTCTTCTCTCTTCTCCCCGCTCTCTTTATTTCTCCCTTTCCATCGTTCAGTTACTGTTCTAGAAAATGTTGGCATCCTCTGATTTTTTACCTCTTCCTACATTTTTCGCTTGATAAACATTTTCAGTTTTCTCTTCCATTTATGAATTTTCTCTTTTAGTTAATGGAGAAACGTAAAAATATAATGAATTTATTTCCAGACAAAACATTTATGACCTTTCAACAATAAGAGTTTACTCGTCGTATGAAGCACCGAATTCATTATTGTCAATTAATATGATGAACAAAAGGTTTAGGCATTTTAAATTGAAGCATTGCGTTATTCATTTTCTCTCTGACCTATAATGACCCTTTGGGTATAAGCGGAAGTCGTATTTGGGGCTGAAAGTGGGGCGTTCAATCAGTTTATATTAGTTTAGATATTTAACGTCTTTGGTTCAATTCGATTATTTCTGATCAATTCCTGGCCATTCATGATCGGCCAATAACCATATCCGATTTAAGTCTCTCTCAGGTAAGTCATTATCAACTTAAATCTAGCCATATAAAAATAATCTACAAAATTAGTAAATGCGACCTTTGTCGTGCATAAAAAAAAATGTGTATTGGGAAATAAATATTTACTTAGTACACGCAACAATTCGCATGTTAGATGGTATTGGAAAAGCCTAGGTTCACGGTACCACTTATTATAAAGTTGGAAACACACGTACTTCAGTCAATGCTTTAGTTCTTCAGTGCAAGTGTTTTTCGGGAGTCAAGCAGAAGGTAGGTTGACATTACCGCTCGATTAATCCCTTTCTGTATTTATTTAAATTTTGAAAATTTGTGTTAATTAATTTTTTTCCAATTGTGTGCGATCTCTATTTTATATATTCGATTTTTTTTCTATTCTATTAAAAACTATTTATGAATTATAAATAAGTTTCCAAAGAAATCAAGATGTTTAAAAAGAATGAAATAATTTTGTCGTGAGTCCACAGAACACTCACTTGCCTGAACTCTTATTTGGGAATTATTTATTTATGTTTTTTTCAATGCTTTGGTAACTGAGCACATTTCTCGAGACATCCTGAAAAGAGACGCTCAATTTTTGAGACACTGATCATCTGAGAACTTAATGCGTGTAATTATCCAGACGCGAAGGAAATCAAACATTGATACGCTCAATATCCTAATTTCTACAGCAACTTTCCGAAAATATTTTTCCCTGTTTATTCGCCTATCAGGTACAGGTCGTTACCTCAAAATTACGTTCGGTGTCTCAATGCAAAATTATTCAAATATATAAAACCTTTACAGTTATGAATTTACACTAAATCGTTGGCGTATCAAAGCTTTTTAATGTCTAGCAATTTCCCAAATTAACTTGAAAATTGCCTTCAACACGCCTTTGTTTTTCTGGCAATGAATAAATGTTTTTAAAACTGCTCTGAGAGGCCTTACAACGCTCAGTAATGTTAATATTAGCCATTTTTTTTGAGCTTCAGAAAAATGTCGCTCTCACTCTTACTTGTTCTCATAGGATCAGTTTCCTGTCATCAGCAAAATTTTCCGCACAAGCTTCACCTTCCCTCGCTCTTCTGGACGTTCCAATCTGAATTCAGCATTATAAAAATATAACATTCAACAGTAATCGTCATCTTCAAATCCTAAAAGACCCTGTATAATAAACAGTCATTAGTAACGAAGCAGATACTAAGCTAAGCATGATTTTTCCTGTTGTAGATATAACCTCCATAGCTTTACCCGAGTGTGTTTGCATGTCTCATGTGCAATGTGAAAAATTTGTCGTTTCACATACACTTAAACACTGAACACATACACTGATCAATGAAAAAATATCTACATTGCTTTGTCGTGTGTGTTAAGCAATGCGTGTTGCCAAATCGGCCCGCTCCACACGTCAAAATGCTTGCGTAAAAGGCTTTTTTTCTGCAAATTATTATTTTTAAATTTATTTACGGGGTGTTCTAAAACACGTGTTCGCAAATGGAAGGAGCAATCCCTTGGTTCATTATAATAAAAAAAGTTCCCATTAACATGGATCCGGAAACGCACTGTTTTCGAGATACAAGGTGTTAGAAATAGTTTTTTTTTTAAGTTTTTGAACTAACAGCTCAGAAATGGTTTAAGGTACAGAACTCAGTTTTTGTACAGATATTACCATGATTATCAGGTACTTTTGAACGAGAATCTAATGTCTTTATGGACCAGTGCGGATATTTAATAATTTATGTGATGTTTCTTGTCTCTAATTTCTACGTCATTGCGGCAACTGGCATTCTGAAATCACCGTTTAAACTGCCGACATATTGTATACGCAAAAAGTAGTGTTGGCTGAAAACTCCAAAGCGAATCGTATTCCAGAAAAATGCCATTTCATGATGAAAAACGTGAAAATAGTAGCAATATGTTTGCCTTAAAAAACAATGATCTAGTCGTTTGATTTAATGCGGTTTTCAACGGCAATATTTGTTATTTTTAAGTAGCTATTGTTAACGATAACATCTGCCCAAAAGCCGAGTTCCGTGCCTCAAACGATTTCTCAGATGACGACAAAAAATAAAAAAAATAAAAATTCTTTTTCACACACGGTATTTTGAAAACGGTGCGATTACGTTATGTTAATAGGAATTTTGTTCCTTAGCGTGAGCCGAGGAACCACACTCTTCATGTTAATCGATCAAAACTTTTGTTCGGTCCTCTTACTCCTCAGACATATCTTACATAATCCATGTCATATGTGTTTGCTCATCAATAGTGGCATCATTTTACTGGAAAAAAATAACGATTATTGACTGTTTCGATTGATGTACAATCATGGACTTCTTACATCATTTGAGAAATGAGTGAAATGTGCGTTTAGAAAGTGCCAAATATCATGCGACCGAGAAGAACCATGGACGAGTCAAATTTTGTTTAATTTGTTCATTTGCATTATCGCTTTTAAGGGTTTTATAGTTGCAAGAAGAGATATTGATAGTAAATAACAATAAACATAGACGTGACGATCGGTTGCTCCAAAATGCTTTTTAATTCATTTCTGTTGGCCTTCATCTGCATCTTGTTCTTAGTTAACCACGTTTTTTCTAGAAAATTCATCATGACTGCCAGGACCTTAGTTAGTTTTACCCATGAAGAAGTGAAGAATAAGTTTGAGGACTCTGCAAAGCACATTATCGACGCAAAACATAATAACAATAATGCAGTTAACGAGACGAAGAGCAATGACACGTACAAAATGGAGATAGTATGGAAAAATGTGGTGTTGTTCGTAACAATGCATGTGCTTGCCCTGTATGGATTTTATCTGCTGTATCGGGGTTACTGTAAAGTTGGTACTTTTCTTTTTCGTAAGTACCATAAACCTTCATAGCTGCTTGGATCACAAAATTTTCTCCATGTAAAATCTTGTTCATTCCATAACATAAAAATATTTCCATTGCTGCAACAGAACAGAGGTCTTCAAACTGTTTAGAAATAAGGCCGCATGTGAACATTATACGAGGTGATTCATTAATAACTACTTTGCCAAGCTAATGTAAGAGTAACTTAAGTGATACGTCGTTGTGTGAGAGAACTACGACCATCATCGTTTTTAAGGATTTTCATCGGTACGACCCGAATTAGTTTATGGGAAAATATCTCTTAAAGGAAAAGAGATATCGGGGTTAAACAAGAACACCTTTTTGAGGGAAAATAGGCAATATTTCATTATATCGAATACAATTTGACTTCAATTAAAAAAACTATTTAAAAAAAAAGTTGACACCCTTTGTCTCGAAAATGAAGCATTCCCGAACCAATGTTTATATGAAGTTTTCATCTCAAAAACATCACCCCTTTGAAATTTGACCACGTACTTACGTAACATTTTGTATAATGAATAATAGTTTATTTAATATAGTGCATTTTGTGTCGCGTCAAGGGTCGATTTTGCTCCGCGGGCTGTAATTTGGGAACCCCTGTATTTGACCGAAGATCTTTGATGGAACCAAATCTCGAGTGGCCTGACGTAGATGTTTACCGGTGTTTGTTTACGGTCAAAAAACTGCTACTTAATTCTATTCAAGAAATTCAATGAGAAATTTCGTGTTTCCTAATAAATCATCAACTCTGACCTTATTCATATTTTTGACCCGGATTTGCTCGTACGCACGATATTAGAAATTTGAAACGTCTAAATTTTGGATAAATATGAAAATGTTACTTGAATTTGTTATGTTAATGGGTCGTTTCGGTCTTTTGTAAACAATTATGATGCTTTTAGAATTTTCCGTAACAACAATCCGCAAATAAATGTGGTCACACGACACTTAATAGTGTTATTCCTTGATTCATGAATGAAACAAAACTATGTACAAATGGAGTGAGTGAATTTACTTCGTTTCCTTGTTAAACGACCTTTAAAACACAAAATGCACGTACGCACCATCGTCATATTATTTTTTTACTTCCTTGTCCATTCTTCGTCTATTGGCCTAATGTTTGTCGCGCAGCTCTTTGGCTGTTCAAAAACATCGACTGATAAGTCTCTTGACAGCGAATGAGCTGAAATAAGGAGACTACATAGCAAACATATTTTAATATCCTTTAAGTTGCATCCTAATTCCAGACTATATCTATGGTATCTATGGAGGACTTTCAGTCACCGCAGGAGCCCATCGACTATGGGCCCATCGAACGTATTCCGCCACCCTGCCCCTTCGCATATTCTTCATGATAGGGCATACTATAGCCATACAAAACGATCTTTACATTTGGGTATGGCTTCAATGTCGCAGCCGTGCTGGTTCTGATAAATAATATTTTCAGACTAGAGACCACAGAGTCCATCACAAATTCACAGATCAGAACGCGGATCCACACAATTCCACGAGAGGTTTTTTCTTTTCCCATATAGGATGGTTGATGGTAAAGAAACATCCCGATGTAATTGAAAAAGGAAAACTGATAGATTTGTCTGACTTAATGCAAGACCCAGTGGTTCGCTTCCAAAGAAAGTAGGGTATTTTCTTTTTTAATACAGGGTGTTTCAGAACTATGAGATCAAACTGCTAGGGGTTTGTAAGTGTGTTGTTACGCGCAAAAATGTTTTGTCGTGTTTTAGTGCCTTAATTTATTGTAAAGAAAAATACTACAGTAATGAAGTCTTGCTCTGTTTCCAATGGCATTTTTTAAGCCAAAGACTTTAAAAGTACTACATTGGGTGTTCTCGGGGGGCACGGAACTGGACGACATTTTGAACAATTTTTACAGTGTTATTCTGTACAAACAAATAAAAATAAAACGGGCTGAAACTCGATAACACGCATTTTTGCACATAATTGTCTTAAAGCATCATAAGGCCGTACGCCTTGAGAAGACATTTCCGGACGGGGGTTCTTATACATCGATGCCTGCTATCGTTGCACTGAAAAATCCCTAGAAGTTCGATCCCATAGTTCTGAAACACCCTGTATAAAAGCTTATGGTTTAACACGAAACCATTTTCAGATATTATATACCGTTGGTGCTCTTATTGAGCGTCGCATTGCCAGTTTTCGTCACATGCTACTTTTTCGAACAGTCTCTTTCGACATCTATACTGGCTGTTAATACTAGGTTACTAATAGGGCTGCACATTACTTGGCTTGTCAATAGTGGAGCTCACATGTGGGGCATGAAGCCATATGATAAGTAAGTTTTCGCACGCACTTGCCAGCTGAAAGTAACACTTCGCCACATATGCGCGGGCAGAAGTTTTACCACACGCTAATCAAAGTGTCACGTATCAATATGAAAACTTTAATGGATATTTGGCTGCGGTAAAACTTTTTATTGCACGTGTGCGTGTACAACCCCGTGCTAACGCTTAATGGGATTTATAAGCAACAATAAAGTTTAAGCCCTTTAAGGAAGCAATTTTGGAAATGTGTTTCTGAGAAAATTTTCTATTATTTTAATCCCTAGAGTGATCTCCCAAAATAGTTCAACGTTATTTCCGGACACCCTGTATAAGTTTTTCCAAACCGTCGAAACATTCCAATATTCTTCTAGATACATAAATCCTACGGACCACAAAACTATAGCTTACATGACAATGGGAGAAGGGTGGCATAACTACCACCATGTCTTTCCGTGGGACTACAAAGCCGCTGAGTTGGGCGACTACAAATACAACTTGTCGACATTCATTTTAGACTTAGCAGGCAAACTTGGACTTGCTTATGATTTCAAAACGGCCAGCGAAGTACTAATCAAAAAAAGGTTATTCTTTTGCAAAAACACCGTAAATACACTAAATATTTTGTTGGATGTAGGGCACTAAGGACGGGAGATCAGTCGCACTGGAGTACTTTAAACAAAGATGGGAAATCGGTGCAGGAAACCGGCAAGCACGGTCATCATCGCGAAGGCCAAATTTGGGGCTGGGGCGACAAGGACATGGAGGAAGATGAAGTAATTGAAGTAAAAAAGAGCTGCAGACATAAAGCTTAACAAACAACTGGATGTTAATTTTAGTGTGCAGGAGAAGAGTGAAAACATTCAATTAATCTTTAATTCTTTTTTTTTTTTTTATCTGATTTAAAAATGGTATAGTCAACTAAAGAAAAAATATTTGGCTCTACTAAGTTTTTGTTATTTATTTTGCTGTACTGTACGAATAAATATGTTCTTTAAAGTTATTTTTCAGGATATGCAGCGAATTTAAAATATTAAATCGCTCAAGAAAGAATGCCAGTAGCGACTTGTACCAAGATAGCTTTTTAGTGAAACATGTAAGAAAACGCAAATTTAGTCACAAATAAGGTTCATACCGGGTAGTAAATAACTTATGCCCCTTTAAAGAGAGTTCACCTGTTCCTTCTATAACATTCCCTTTTTTTTTTAATATTTATTTTGACGCCCTGTACAGTAAGAACCGTCCACTTTTGGATTGAGATTAATTGGGTAAAATCGTCACGTTTTCGCATCAGAAATCTGTGGTAGAATTTTATGTAGACCTTTTAGAGACACCCTCAATACAGCGTAATTAAGTTAGGCCTCGGAATGAAATCTCGAGATAGACTCTTCTCGGATTCTCCAGTGTCACGGATTATACATAAATTGTATAAATTTTGATTGTCTCAAGCACGATTTGAGGCTGGGACTTGATACCGGAGGGCAATTGTACAATAACGATAATGATGAAGAGTCGTTGCTCGGAACATAAACTCCTCCAAACTCATAGCACTGCAAACAAAGCAGTGACGCAAAATACAGGACGTCCGGTTTTTTTGTAGCAGGATTTTAACTACGTATTCTGCGCATAAAAATAATATCAGTTTGCTAGATAAACTATATTCGAGAAATCCTTGGTTAAGGATATACAGGACGTCGAAGTTTTATATTATTTCAATTTATCTGCTATAGCTCCTGAAATTTCTGAGATGTAGCTTAAATTTTAAGCACAAGTTACTCTTTACATGGTCAAATAATATTAAACGATTTTGGAAATCTACAGGGTGATATTTTTTGGAGGGTTACGCCCCATTTTGCCGCCGAAAAGTTTTTTCTGGTGTACCGTACAGTATGTAATTTTAGAAATTAAAATTGTCTCTGCAATTTAGACACTTTCATATGTACTCACCATTTTAACGTCTGTCCCCGTTTTTCAGTCACTTGGAAAATGCTGAAGTGGCCCATTTTACTTTTTCCATCGAGTAGGTTTGATTGGGTTCTGACATCCTACCGACATTGCAGTTTCTGACACACTACTACGGTGTAAACCAGAGAAAGAACTTACTTACTAACCATCCAAGAGTAAGGCGGATTTTGAACAGAACAGAAATAAGAAATGTTAGCAGACAAAAAGGCATCAGTAGCTTCGAGTACGGAATAAATCGAATAGCGATAATTTGAAATTAATATCAAACAATTCACATTACAGAAATTGTTCGAATTAATCGCCATTGCGTTCCACGCATAAATTAGAATGTCGCCATAAAGCCCGCCACACCTCTCTCAAATTCTGAGCGATCATTCTGAGAGTGGAATTGTTATTCGCCTTATTATTATTATGAGTTTGCAGTGGAATCGGCGTAGTCCTCCGTAAAAGCACAAAAATCTGGAGGTGTTAGATCGAGCGATCGGGGAGGCCAAGCAATTGTTCCGTCCACGACCTCCCTCTCTTTGTGAACAGTTTCCATTTGGCCGGGTCGTCACCACCAGGGAACGATGCGAAGGTTGCTTTTCTAATTTTGCTTTCCACCCCGATGCGCAAAAACATTCGCCGGCAACGCTGAAAATTTGCGCTAAATACCTGAAAAACTTTCGGAGCTAAAAAGATAAATTGAAAAAAAAAAAACTCCAACACCCTGTATCTGCTCGCCTAAGGATCTCGTGGATAGATTTTATGTATCAAACTAATATTGTTACGCGTAGAGCACGCGGTTAAAATGCTGCCACAAAACACCCGGACATCCTGTATAATGCGAGACACTTCACACGTTTACGTTGTACGTACATTGGTGTTATACCGCATGTAATGTTCGTCCACGAGTGAGGTAAGTCGCGAGAGGCCCAAATCTCACGAACTATTTTTGGTGTTAGTTGCGTAATACACGAATTAGTGACCGCGTTTACCTTCCTGAGTTCTCGTCAACGCTTTCATTTGCCTACCGATAAGAAAGCTGATTGTAGTCCTTCATAATGAAAGCTAAAACTCCACCTAAAGGTGCGTTGCAACACAAACAAAATCATCGCAGGCGAAAAAACATTTCTCGCGTTGACTATAGTTCAAATTCGGACTTATTCTAGTCTCGTTCTTCGTTCGAAGTGGAGAGTTATGTTTCGGATTCGGGCTCGAATTTAATCATTCCGACCTTTTTTTCGACATTGAATTTTACGGTGTTTCGGCGTGCCGCGAAATGTTTCTCGTTGGTTTTAGTTCGTGAATTTCAAATTGATCTAAGGCGAGTAAAAGTTGACCTTTTGTCCATGTTTTACGAAAATAGATAAATTGAATGTTGTGCAGCAAACGCGGTCATTTGGGCAACTTGAATACATTGTGCGTGTACGATCATTTTGGGCAAATTTGGTGAATGCTAGGAGGAAAATGTTGGCCCGACGCTGTATGCCTTTCAGACCTAAATACATAAAAACCTTTATCTTCACCACGAATGGTGAATAGCCACAGGCCGGAAGGCCCGTGCTGATAGTTCGGATTCAACTGCATGACGAAGAGTCTTGACACAACAATGAGGTTTTATTTTACAAACTGGTCTACGTGAGCCTTTACTTAACAGATTTCTGTTGTTGGTTGTGAACGGTTTCGACCGTATCAATTAGAGCCTGCTCTCGGCCATTGTTACCACCACGGATTTCCACTTGTTTTCGTTCTGTGTGTTGAATTTCGCCGTGGAAATCCTTCGAAGTGCACACGCCACGTGGTCTTCCAACGACTTCAAGGGAATCGGTCCTCTAATACTGCGCATACGATGCGGAGCTGATCTTGTCCACATTCAGCTTGAATCCAAATTATGAATATGCTACCAGTAACGTATCACTATTATTACCGTAAAATTAGCGATTAAACCACCGACGTTCGAATGCTCCTAAGGAAACAACGTTTTTTTCGTGAAAAATCGAGAAGATCGTACAGGGTGACTCATTAACAATGGGACTACCGGAAGCTGGAGATAATACACGTCGAACGGTCCTCTATCCCAAAGTTAATATACAATATTGAAAGATAACATTTCTATTTATTTTACGCCATCACTCTGATAATATCTAGGTTAGACACTTGAAAATGTGTAAAATTACGTCCTTTCAGGTGACAAGTAATGTTTGTTACGTAATTGCTGCGTTCTCAACAGAAGGCACCACTTACGATCAATTTCAGACAAGTCCCGGTTAATAACGCTTTACCCTGTATGTCTAAAATGAAATTTGAAAAAGCACTAACTTTTCCATTCATTACGTATTCTTGTTTCATTTCGACATCTCGATCCGTTTTCGAGACGAATCTATTTAACGAAAACTATGTTGAGATTTGCTTTGACGATACGAGACATTAACAGCAAAACGAACCAAGTGCAGTTTCATTTCCTCGAACGTATAATTTCTCGCTTAAAAAAACGTAACTTCGCAAATTTTCAAACGTCTAAACAGAACAGTGGCAAAAAATTGATTAAAATTTTGACTTTCAACACCCTGTACACAGAATTACTCATCGGCACGTGGAAGTGTGATATCTCGCGAAATACATATGAGTTTTAGAGGAAAATATCTCACATTAAAACCTTTAGTCATCACAAAGTGCGTAGTCAAAAATAATTTTCAACTTCACGGTTAGCTATGGAGATGTTCGCATTTTTTTCATTAACTCGAAAACGGGAAATTTTTGATAAAAAAAGGTTTTTTTTTATATAAAATGACGCTACGATTTGACAACAAACCTGAAAATGAGAAAAAAAATTAGGGGTTTCATTAAAAATGGAAAACATAAATTGGTCCTACCACACTTTTATGACGGTCCCTGTACATTTAAAAATAATTTTAAAATATGCACATCTTGATGTTCAAAAATTTCCACGTGAAACATTTCCTTGTAAAGCTGATATTTACTGAAATATCGCACTTTGAGTAACCTTGTATATTCGAAACTGTAACTTTTAGATAAGGCACGTTTTCGCCGATTGTCGCTAGTTGATGTGCAGTATCTCCGCGTTTCAGTTGTCCCATTGTTAATTAATCATCCCGTAAGAAAGGAGAAAAGCAGGGATTTTAACAGCGGATTTCGTAACTAGTCACCTTTAATATGTCTAATCTCTCTTTGCGCTACTAACGTTGTCTAAAATTTGCTACAAACATCTTCTTCAATTCAAACTCGATTACTTCTTCGATTATGCTCTGGTAAAGTTGCCAGAACAATCATAATTTGCCCCCTAAGATGGATCCATACGTGCGGGACTCGTCGAACTTCCAATAGTCGTTATTTGTCGAACTACTTGTCGAACTATTTGCCGAACCATTCGTTTCATGATGGTCAATTGGCGAGCCACACGTGGTCGACAATATTCATCCTGGCCCATTCGATTCGGTATATGTTACCGAGTTTAGGCGGGGATGACGAATAACATCACGATCAATGAATATTTATCTAGAACAATTCATCTCCAATCGGCAATTATCAAACATTGCCGAATGTTCGATATTCGCACGTATTCGAAGACTCTGCGAATCCCGCATCTGTGGCTCCGGCTCAGACCAAGCCCCACCCGTATTCCACCAGGTCTTTTTTATTTAACGTCATTTTCAACGTCACGATTAATAATATTTGTGAAAAAATATTTGCATTATTAGTGGTACCGTAGTTTTGTTATATCTGAAACTTCGCTTTATTGCATGTAAGTCAGGGGGGAGATTTTCCGTTAGTTTGATAAGCGTATCATCGATTGCCCCATCCAGCACTACGATCGATCATAATTGATCTCCGTGGCTCGTCTGCACTTCACAAAAGGTCCCCTTTTTAAATTTTCATTTTGTGCGTCTTAGACTCCTAATTCACACATTAAAATAGGAGAGATTGAGAGGGACGATCCTTGATTTCTCTGATATCCAACGCCCAATGAAATACTGGGATACCAAAGGAATGGTTTTCTCCAAATACATTGACGATGACCCATTTTCTTAGGGATAGTTCACTCCATTTTGCACGACCACTTGAGGTATTTCCTGACTTCACGTTGAAAGATTCCTCTGAGCATGCATAGGTGTAAGGTCGGTCCGTATACAGGGGCCTGGAAAAGTTGGTACAAAATTTAAGGAGGCGAAGATAGTAAAAAAAAGTTCCTGAAAACATTGATGCGGCGGACCGTTACTGAAAAACAGTCCTCCGAATGGGTCCCGTCATTTGGATATATTTTTTTTAATTACTCTTTCCGATTAAGATGACGAAATGAAAATAGTAAGTAATAATCATGTCATAACGGTTAGTTCAGGTAAATTTTTTTAACCGTTATAAGCTTCATCAAAATCAATTATAAACAAAGGTAATTTTCCAACTACCTTTAATTGAAAATTTTCGAATGTTTTTTTATTTATTTTTATTATCAAGCAAAAAATGTTTTTTAATATATTGAACTTTTTCGAAGAAAATACTTTTAAGGTTTTTTTCAAGTCTCCGTAATTTAATCAGAAGAAATGTTTTTTTTTTATCACTGTATGACTTACGAAAATTAATTAAATCCGATTTTTAAATTAGAATTTATTTTCTTCGATACATAGTTTGGAGTTTTGATTTTTGTGCGTTTGCGCGGAAGTTCCCTGTATCGGTTTATTCCTGCTCTTTTTTTACCTAATTATGATAAATTCTCACATTGAATGTGATTCTTTTGCTCAACATCTGCTCTTGGCGAATTTCTTTCACAAGTGTCGGTGAGTGGCTCTTGAACGAAAAGATCAGTTTGAATTACGAGTTTTATACAAGATTTTATTCAGTTTTTAGCATATTGCGACTGAAAAATGAGAATAAATATCTATGATATTTGATTCTAGAGAACATAATGAACCTCCCTGCGTAGCATCAGGAGTGTCAGTGGATTATTTCATTATATCACTAGTGAACAAATTTCTATTTAGAGCATCGATGTGCGTCAAATAATGGACCACTAATACGTTAAAATTGAATAAAAAATAATTGCTCTACTAACACTTTAACAGTGCGAAGACTTTTCACTGTCTTAATAAACAAAATAATTAAATACCCAGGCGGATGAGCGATGCCAGCTTACTATACCGGGTGTCTTAGGTTTTATGTGCAAAGCGATTTAAATAGAAAAGTTCTAAGGCTATAACCGATGGATACAGGATACAACTAAGAACGGTATGCGGCTTATTAAAATTGAAATACAAAAAATCCAAAATTGTGAAAATACACCATTAAAATTCCACTTAAATACAATAATTAATTTCGATGAGTGTTTTTGAGCCGCCAGGTATATTTAAAATCGTGCGGCTACACCTGTCTCCACCTCATAACTTTTATATTTAAACGGTTCGTCCAATTCTACGGGGTTTCCACATAATTTCTCTCGCACAAAATCTGGGACATCCTGTATAAAAAAATTGGCAATATTCATTGATTGGCAGGCACTTATGGAATAACTGACGTCTAATAACTTTACATTGTGTATCTAATTTACCAGCATTTCCTTTAATGAAAGAATGTGCAAAGTCCATGGCTAAAGTTATTTGTCGATGGTAATTAATAATTTTTACAATGCCACAGCCATATGATCGAATATTTAGACATTTTTGCTATTATTCTTATCGGTTTTCGTGGTAAAATCGTTGTAAATTCCTAATTTTGTGGTGGTTTTACGGTTTTTAATTAGACAGGTTTTGAGATATGTTTGAGTTTAAACGGAATGAAACAAGGTTAGCGTTGGGATGGATGGAAAAAGGCGTGAATAGCACGATGTCATTAGCTTTTCCAGGTCAAGAGCGTACCTTGTTTCTGTAGGAATAACAATCAGTGATTCGATATAGTTATTATTGTTAACGACTTTATAAGTATACAGGATGGTCAAGTTTCTGTTGCAGATTTTTTTTTATTAAAAAACTCGACTTTCTGTACGTTAAAAACCGTTCGTTCGGAGGTAAAGTTTATACGGTAAACTCGTGCCATTTTCCAAATCTCTTATCACTCTCTCAAGTTTCCGCCGTGGAAAACCGAATCACTCTATATAGCGACCCTAGTGTTTTCGTCTTTTCCGATCGATTTTAATGGCTCTTCAAAATTATTCAGTGTCAAAGAAGTTATTCAAAAGCCCTTCGAAATCGATAAAGGAAAGCAAAGCTGTAAGTTCGTCGTTGAATAATTAACAGACCTGTTAGTTAAAAGTTCTTTTGACTATACTGACGTCAATGTTATCTACTTGCCTAAAGCCGGAGTCTTTCAATTTCACGTGGAAAACACTAAATTACGTGGCCGTACAGGGTAATTCAAATTCGTTGCTCACCATTGGGATCTCGAAAACCATATAAGATATGAGGTCGCTTAAATTGGGACAAAGCTGCGCATTTTCGAGCTTTGTTAAATGCCGTTTTAAATTTTAGAAAATTTCGATGACTTCCGAACAGAATCGAAAAAACCAGAAGTTCCACAGATGACTTTTTCTAAAGTTATTTGAAGAAATTCTTTAAAATTAATTTCACTTCCTCACAGGCACTTTGGTTCCTTCATAAAATGGCGTCGTGAAATTTTAAATTCCACTTTTCGAAATTTGGGCACCTTCATCAACTTGTCTTTTATCTCTCCTTCGTTAACTTCTAACTTCTTTTAAGTGCGTACTTGAAGTTTTTACAGCACTTTTAGAAAGCCTTTGATGTTCTGAATTAAATGATGTCTCATACTTGTAGTAAAAACAAACCTGGCAACACTTATGTCTCAGTAAGGTTTCATTATTTCATTTATTTAAAATGTATTTTGCACTATTACGTTTACTTTTGCCACAAAGGTGATACGTCTTTAATTTCGGAAAATCAAATGCTTTCCAAAAATGCAATAAAAAATTCAAATCCGTTGATGTGAAACATGAATTTGATGGTGGTTCCCAAAATTCTGGAACGCTGTACTTAAAATCTAATAACGAAATGTAAAGAAACAAAGGTGTCCATGAAAAAGCGAGGTTCATTTTGAAAAATTTCCTCAAACAACTTGAAAAAAAGCCATTTGTAGAAATTTCATTTGTTTTTATCGATTATCTTCGAAGCAATCGGAATTTTCCAAATTTTCAAACGACGTTGCGCAAAATCGAAAATGCTCGACTTTCAAGCGAGATCGTATTTTTCGCAGTTTTTGAGATCCCAATGGTGAGCAACGAATTTGAATTACCCTGTATAGGCTTAATGCTTCTTGATCAAGTGGAAGGCGTGTATTGACTGTACATAGTTTTGGGAATCGATAAACGTTATCATCCGATAAAAGTAAATTCGGGCAATAATGTTCATAGATGATTCGGGGAATTCTGAAATATATTTTTCTGTTTACAGAATTATCCGAAAATGTTATCACTTTTAGGGCTGTTTAGATTGGAGCTAATTACAATTTTTACATTTTATAACATGCAATTTTGCATGTCAATAAAATTTTGCTAAATATTCTTCGATGTTTTCCCCATTTTTCGTACATTTTCTGCGTTGTTGATCCATATTAAATAGAACATCGCCGACGGTTTTTGATATGTTAATTGATGTTCTTAAGTGTTCGTTTGGTTAGACACTAAACGACTTGCTTGAAGCGCATTTTTTTCCATAGAACACTCTGTACATTAGCAAATGCACTGAAAGCCAATTAAATTTCCTTTAAAACGATGCATTACATCTCCGCATCTAAATCATGATGTTTCGCAAATAAATCCAGTTTTGTGAACAGCCACAACACATTGTGAATCCTGGTCACATCGAAGATCTCTCGGCCAAGGTAAAAGTGATGATCACGGTGCAATATCAGATTTGATTGGTGTTCGGAAATAACATTGAAACGTTTTGGGAAGTTATTTTGAATATTAAAATGATAAAAATAGGTCTTACAAACATACTCAAAATGTCGCTTCTTAAAGAGGTTAGTTCAGGTTAGTTCCCCTTAAAGGGGGATTTCTGAAGATGGTTTTTTTGCAGTATTTTCGAAACGGTTTGCGCCAAAATTGTGAAATTTGGCATACTGCAACCAGTTGGAATTGGGAACCTTTATTCTGTGTCAGCACGTAATTGAGGGGTCTAGTCAGGGGGCGTCTAACGTAAACGTTGCCCCAACCTTTTTGTTTACGGAAGAGTAGAAGTGGAATCGCTCTCTGTTCACGTAATTTGTACTCAGAGTTCGGATGAGAGCCCTTTCGAGACTTTGTCTGCGTGTTCCGGTCCTAGGGAAAAATAGCGGAAAAACAGGAATCAACGGCAACTATTATTATTATTTATTTCAGATTTAATGAGAGTTGTTCACTTGCCACTTTAAATAAACATTTCTATTTGTCATTCCTCATTTTATAAATCAGTAGACATTTTTGCGTGTCTTTCCATTCTTTCATACTTTCGAATCTCCACATTCGCACGCATTCCTTTCATTTGCCTCCTCTTTAGAGTGTTTTCTTACGCCAAACCCAAATGATCGATATCTCCAGTGTAAATGAAAATTACGCAATTATTGAGTAAATTGAATTCGAGGAGAAAAGCACAAACGTAAACAAATTGAAAGTCATTTAATATGATAATTCCTAGGAGGAAACGTGAAAAGAGGTGCTTCGAAGTCTGCCATTATTGCCAGCATTGGAATAAATTTAAGAATAATATTATTGTCAGATTACTCATTGATGGATCACATTTTAAGCTGCTCTACCTGCGTCCTACCTGCGGAGGAAATGTGAGTGGAGCAGGCGTATTGAAAATGCTTCTACAGATAAACTATCAACGCAAACATTGTCGAAGCATTACGGCTTGTTGATCTAATATTGTATAAATTGCAACATTTATTTGCAGCCGCAATCTTTCTATGTTCTAAATAGATTCCCTGAGGAGAACCACCGTCTTTGCTTTATGCACAAAACGTTCCCCCCTTTCCACGCGTATCGCGTATGCAAATACACAGCGATATACCCACCTCGAATCATCATTTCTAATAAGAGTTACTCACATGATTACATCACCAGTTTACAATTATTATTCGTCAGAAGTGTGTCACCAATTAGCGGTCAAAGGACTGTGAAAAGTCGCTATAAGATAAGATTACTTAATCGTGTAGAACCAGACAGAGATTAACTAGTTCCTTTCCGTTACCGCAAAAGCACCTTTGAACCAACAGACCCATCGACCTCGACCTCCTTTTTAAAAATTCGTTTTCTTTAAAATTTTCACGTGCGTTAGGTATCGTTTGAATAAACGAATTTTTAGTTGTTTTTTTGTGTGTGTATGTGTGGGAAGACAGGCACCGACTGGGTGAGTTTACTTGCCGCTGAAAAATTTTAAAACGGTCAATCCTCGGCATCGACTCTTAAAGAACGTTTCAATTCCAGATCCCTCTTCTTAGTGACCCACCGTCATGTGTCCGACAACACCGAATCCACAAACTTCCTCGTCATCTGCTCAACTAACTTGTCGCACCACTCCCGAGGCTCCGAGGAACGTAACTGATGAAAGTGACGAAAACTCGAACTCGAAGTTCGGCAGCGAAGTCTTCAGCGAAAAAGACAATGACATAAGCAGAACTGTGAAAAGATTAGCCGAAGAAACCAAAGGAAATAGCAAATTAAGGAAGGAAATAGAGGACTTCAAACCCACCATCAGGTGGCCTGATTTGATAGCGCAATTATTTATTCATCTAGGATGTTTGTACGGATTGTTCCTGTGCGTCTGGTCCGCAAAGATTTTGACCACAACATTTGGTGAGTGTCCAGCAATGTCGAGTCAGCGTGTTCAAATAATGAAGTGAATTTTCACGCACGAAGGTCGAACTGTTACGTCACAACGCCCCTAAGGACATTTTTTAGCGCAAACCAACTATGAAGTACTCTTTCGTTTGTCTCAATTGTGACGCTCCTGCGATCCAACAATGGGGTCAATTCATTTATAAAATGAAAAAGATTTATTTATTCTTTCAAATGAGTCCCGTCGCCTTCAAAATGCTCCCCATTCGACTTTCGTCTGTTCGATCGAGTCGAAAACGGTCTTTCGAGCTAGTAAAACAACTGGAAGTCCAACGGTGCTAAATCGGGCGAATATGGTGGTTCGAGTGTTCGAGGTTTTGACAAAGTGTTCTCGGGGAGCTAACTCAATTTGCATTATCCTGATTCAAAAATCAAGAATTGTCCTTTGAGGCGAATAGTGTCACGCGTTACGCTCAAACAATTTTCCCTGCCAAGATTTTCGCCTGGAGGAAGAAATTGGCAGTGGACAACGTCCAGAAGAACACGATTTTGATTTTCGAACCACTTCGGCGAGGTTTTCTCGGACTTTTTTGGACTTTTTGCGCGATATTCGTTCGATTGATCGGTTGTTTCCGGGTGCTATGCGTAGACTTAAATCTCATCTCCAGTAATGATGCGTCTCGCGATGTCCTAGCAGTTCGAAATCGTTTGACAAATTTCAACTACGAACGCTTTTTCTCGAGTAATCGAGTGTTTTTATTACTTGTTTATCGAACTCTGACCTGATCTGCATGCGAAGCTTTAAAATTTTGGCGTTAAACCGGGCTTTAATAACCCAAATTCATCGCTAATGTGTTTTTTCCAGCTCTAGCCTCCGTGATCGCCTCGGGATTCGGTATCACTGCTGGAGCTCACAGGCTGTGGTCCCACAGGGCGTACAAGGCGAGGTGGCCCCTTAGGTTACTCTTGATTTTTCTCTTCACCATTTCAGGACAGGTAAGTTCGATTTCGCCTTAAATCTATAAATTAATTATTGCGAAACGCCATCGGAGTTTGTTTAAATTACCATTTAAATTTGCATTTTATGGCACGGTAAATATGTCTTTGTGTGCTTAGGTAGCAAAAATACGACCGTCGAGTACCAATTCGAGTTTGAACGGCAGGTCAATAAACATATAATAATTTTGCACATATAAATTAAGTAAATGTCGCTCCAATCTTCATTTATGTCGACTGTAAAAATGATTTTCTTATAACACTTAGAACTTTCCCCAGTTCGTAACGCTCCACGTCCGTTACACGTAAACAAAAACAAAAACGTTCCACCAATGTTAATTTACCAAATAATTGTTACATTATGTAAGGAATATACATTTAATTTTATTCAGAGAATTAATTAAGATCTTGGCCGGACCACAGGTCATAACCCCTTTAATGGACACTCAGCTTTCCCCGGTCTACACGTGATACGAATTTGTGTCAAATGTGTCGCAGAGGACACGCAATAGCCAAAAATATACAGCGTCGGCCGTGAAATCAAGAACGACATATAAAGAAATAGTAAATAGAATTCCTGGGAAGTGAACTTTAAAATTTCATAACAACTTTCTTAACGGCTTTCATTACATCATAAAATAAGCCAACAAATTCCTCGGACATACAATTAGGAGCGATTTCTTTAGCCAAAAATTTAAATAAAAAAAAACAAACAAATAAAACTTAAAATAACTAGTTACGCGTGGGATCATCTCATTCTCTACTTTCAAACGACTTAGCTTAGACTTAATTAGTGCCTGACGACGTTTTTTAGGATTAAAGTATCTCGCTCGCTTAACAGCGTCGAATAAATCTGGAATATTTCTTCTGCTTTGTTGTCTCAAAGCTTTCTTTACGTCGCCCCACAAATTTTCAATAGGATTAAGATCCGGACTACGGGAAGGCCATTTCAGAAGAGACACAGATTTCTTGTCGAACCAAGTACGAACACCAGTTACACGGTATGCTTCATATCTCGCTGTCTTGCCGAAACTTTCAAATTACAGGCAAGTTTTCCTCGGCATACGGTAGTACTGCAGTCTCCATAACATTCTTGTATTGGACCTGATTCGTAATCTCCTCAGTTTCATTAATAGGATCTACCCCGGGATCGGGAAAAAGAATACCAAACTTTAATCGATCTACCTAAACGTTCACTGGGATCGTGCTGTATTTAGGATTGCATTGAAGAATGCCGCACATACTGTCTCCGATCTGACTGATTTTCCTTTCATTAAGCCAAATAAGTAGTTGCACTGGGACAAGGCCCATGCCTTATGGTCCTTAGCAAACTGTGTTCTAGCCCAGCGATTTTTTTGTATGTATCATCGATACAAAGTCTCACAATTTGTTTATCTTTTCCGCGTTCTTTAAAATGCTTAATTGCATTAAAAAAAAACATTGTTTTAGAGCATTTTAACTCTGTTACAATATTCTTATACAATATCCCAGCGCACCTCAAAGTAATCATTCATTCTCTAAATTGAGAGGTGCAACTTTTCGATTTTCCAATTCTTCTGTATATTTAATTAGTTTTCAAAATCAAAATTTCATAAAAGCTCTCGCAGATTATCACCAATAGTTGTGCTAAACTGAGACATCCATAGCTATCTTAATTTCGTGTCCGCTCTCCATCAGTGCTTGAAATGCACTGATTGGTCGAATATTTTAAAAAAACACGGGAATCCCTTAACTTCTTATAAAATAGAAGCCTCGGGATGCCCATAAATACCTTGAGAACATAGATTCTTGCAGTGTTACCAGATTATACCAGTATACTCCCATTTCAGTAAAAAAAAGTAGGCGTTTGTGAGACATGGGATTTGAAGAAATAAAGCTGCACCTTCGGTTTGCTGATGGATATTTGAAGCTTGCTTATGCGGTTTAAGAGTAGAATCGGCATTTTGTGGAAAAAAATGGAAAATATTTTCGCAGACAAAATCCTCGGGGTACCACATGTATAATTCAATTGAGCCTCCTGGGGATCCCACAGCATTTTGCTAGTCGTCACGCCTACTGACTCTAAATCTTGGAAAGCCGCCTGATTTTAGTCTGCATGCAGCCTTCTTCGCCCCGAACGGGTCAAAAATGGAAGAAGGTTGAAAAATCACTCCCCAGCAGCCATGGGTGCGGTCTTCAGATCCTCTCAAGCATGGCTGCCCCTGCAGGGATAGCAGTTTTGCCACCGTCGTGCCTAGTTTTCTTGGAACCAAACTTGAGTTCAAGAATCTTAATCGCTTCTAGGAGAAAAGGACGAATTTCAGTTTTAAAATATTTGACCTCAATATAAACCCCAACTGAATGTGAACAGGCTCACTGCCCCCTTTAGAGCTTGTAGGTACAAGTTCGGAATGAATATCTTATCAGAAAATTAAAAATGTGACCTCGTCAGACCTGACCCTACGGAAAAATATCATAACAGGCTCATTTTTGTTGTTTTATTTACGATTACGACCATTATACCACATTTTTCGTGTCTGAAAAATCGATCCTAATCACGCTTTCCACGAAACTTAATGTCCAGTAGAGCTTTTTCACCGATTTCGTGGAAATAACTTCAACATGTAAGGCCTTGGTCTATAGAATTTCTAATGATATGGCAAATATTTATTATTTAAGTTCTCGATCATGGAATTACAAACAATAGTTATATGAGGAAAAGAGTATGAGGGAGAACCTACACACATGAGTACGTAATTCAATACACAAATTTAGGTCAATTAATTGTTAAAGGCGCGCTTACGTCACGATTAAAAATGTTTTATTGAACCTCGATGACAATTTTTTACTTTACCATTCTTTTCATATAAATTTTCATATTCTCCAGAGGCACGTGTACATTTGGGCTCTAGACCATCGAGTCCACCACAAATACAGCGAGACGGATGCGGACCCTCACAATGCAAATCGAGGGTTCTTCTTCTCCCACGTGGGCTGGCTAATATTGACACCCCACCCTTTGGTGGTGGAGAAGAGAAAAATGGTGGACATGTCTGACCTGGAGCAAGATCCAATTGTCATGTGGCAGAAGAGGTTTGACCGCTTCCATTTATAGTCCGGCAAGGGACGACTATTTTCGGTCGTGATATCTTTTTTCGGTTGTGATTTTTTTTCAATTGCGATTTTTTTTCAGTTGTGTATTTTTTATGAGGAAAATCTTCATAGGTACCCGAACGCTTGTTTTGACCAACAGGGTTATGCGAGATTTATTCGCGATAGCCTCAACTAGCCCACCCACCAAAAACCTATCCCTCACCGCCTGGAACCGCCGTTAGGCAGTTCTTCAGTATTTCGACGACCAAGTCGGGAATGCAGACGTTGATTGCTCACTGGTTACCAAAACTTTTATTGGAATATAAGCTCTAGTGGCCATAGCAGCCTTTTGTGGACCGATGTTTTACTAACCGTTTTATGATCAAACTCGTAGTAGAACGCGTAGCGCATGCTCCGACCAGAATAAGTTCGCTTAACGGTACAAAGTAAAATCGCAACCAAAAATCAGTCGTTATCTTCCGCACTATAAAATTTATACAGGGTGTTTTAGTTAAAACTCGACACTTCGACTAACTTGTTTATCGTGCAATTTGTGAAAATTCATTAGGATGCGTTGATTATACCGGGTAGTTCATTTAAGCTGACAAATCGGAGCATCTCGAAGAGGCCCATTTCATGACAACGAACGCGACTCCGCGACCTTACCGCCTGGTGGTGGTGGTGGTGCCGAGGAACTTTCAACTCTTAAACAACAACTCTCATTTTTTTATTGCAGATTCGTATCCTACGGCAAAAGTCACGTGGGGTTTATCTGAATTCTTTTCTATTCGCGGCACATGGCGTTTTAATCAGAGAAGTATGTTTTACCCTGATTCTAGAAGAAAGTTTCGTATTTTTTTTCTTTTAAATGGAAACCATCTTCTTTTTTTTTGGTGTCTTCGATGAAGTTTAAAGAAAGAAAATCGTCTATGAAAGATCGATTTAATTTTACTTATTATTGATTTTTAAAATAAACTTTTAAATTCAACTTTTATTCCAACAAACAGAACAAATCAAACATTAAATTAATGACGGAACGAGTAATCTTGAATGTCCACCACTTTCGTCAATATGGTTTCTTAAGCGGATATGTAATGGTCGCGGAGTGGGCATTAAAACTTCGGGGATATTAGAGAAGCAAATTTCCCGAATTGTTTCTGTCAAGTTTTTGGGCGTTGTGGGTACTGTCGATTCGGCTATTCTTTGAGATGGCCCCATGAGAAAATGTCGAATGGGGTAAGATCGGGCGACTGTACTGGCCAATGAATAGGTTTATCACGCCCACTCCATCGATTGGGATATTCGCGATGCTTCTCGGGATACTAAGGACCAATGAACTGGGCGGGCAACCATCATGCTGAAGCCACATCGAACGACGAATTTCCAAACTAACTTCTTCCAATAATAAGGGCAAATCTTAACTCAAAAAGTTTTGGTTCTTCATGCCATTTAATGAGCCATCCACGAAATGTGGGTCAGTTATTTTAGCGTCCCTACTTCTGGTTTGCCTACCGACACATTTTCATAGCAAATAAATATATTTTTCGCCGTTCCATCAAAAGCCATCGGCATCAGTGATTGACATCATCATTAGGCTACTAAATACCCTTTTAAATTAAAAAAAAAATGTAAAAATCAATTTTTATGGATTGCATAATAAACAAGTTATTCGGGGTGTCTAGTTTTTATTTGGAACACCCTGTATAGACGCTTCTAATAACAGCATACTTTTCCAGACTATATCCTTTGTGGTTCTTCCTCATAGCAGTTCTGATGCCAGTATCCGTTCCAGTATACTTCTGGAACGAAACCGTTTGGAATTCGTTCTGGATTAACTTTAACGCTAGATTCTGCATCACTCTGAATATTGCCTTTTTCGTCAACAGCGTGGCTCACATGTGGGGCCAAAAGCCTTACGACAAGTACGTTTTTAGTGCCGTGGTCAAAAAATAAGGTGAATTTTTTTACACAACGAAAAATTTCAATTTACTCTCTTAAATCAGTTTCATCGTCTTCAAAATATTTCCCATTCGACACAATGCACTCATGCCATCGATTCTTCCAATCGTCGAAACAGTCACAGAAGTCTTCTTCCGGAATGACCTTCACCACTTACTACCGACACATATAGCTCTACAGCAATTGAACATAGTGACATGACACTTTCCATAGATGTCGTAGGCAGTGCTGCCAACCTACAAAAAAAGCAATTTCTTGATTTTATAGCATCCGCGTAATTTAAATGAAAAATTTACCATAGTTTTTGATCACGGTGAAATAACCAGTTTCCAGAAAAGTCCAGTGTACGTACACTATTGTCTAGGTATATCAGTCCGGTTGAGAACCTTGCAGTCTCCATTGCAGCGCTGGGAGAGGGGTGGCACAACTTCCACCACGTATTCCCATGGGATTATAAAACTGGAGAGTTGGGTAGGTAATTGTTTATACTCAAAGAATGAGTTGAAATTTTTCTTCTTTAAACCAGGAAATCGCTGGAATCCATCCACTAAATTCATCGACTTCTTCGCCAAGCTGGGCTGGGCGTATGAGCTAAAAAGCGTCTCAGCGCAAATGATTGCAAGGAGGGCTAAAAGAAGTGGAGACGGAAGCCATATTTGGGGCTACGGGGATGCTGATATACCCACTGAAGATTTGAAAGAACTCGAAAATATGAAGATGGAGAAGGCTGCCGAGGCTAAAGATGATTAGCTTTCGTATCAACCACTTGGATTTTTTCATTTGTTAATTATTTTCTTGTTTTTGTTGAAATAATTATTGTAGTTCAAATAAAGGATAAATTTTTTGATAACTATCGTAAGTTTGTGACTTTCGCAATTTTCTAATTAATTTATTATTCTATTCGATGCCGTTTAATTTTAAATTATAGTATTACAAACAATGCAAGTTCTTAATTTTAGATTTATGGAATAATTAACATTTCGTTGTTGATTGACTGGAACGTTAGGCGTACGATTATCCGACTTGTATGATGAAATATTAAAATTAAATGGAGGATTTTAATACATTTGTTACCTATATTGTTTTCGTTTGATTTTTATAAATTTTATCTATTTTACGGTTGTTCATAAAAATCTTTGGGAATTTGGGCGTCGTGGAAGTGAACAAGTGCTCTTTCAGACTGAACTCTACTAAAGCGCAGTGGCGGAGGGCGTCTCGATCTGAGCTCTTCCGGTCGCTGTATCGTTGAGCAAACATTTCGTGTTTTTTGTAGATTATATATTAATACGGGGTGCCCTGAAGCGGCAGGCTAAAAATGGTATCACGAGACCATTTGGTTCAAAAATTATTCTAAAAAAAGTCTCGTTTAGACGCTATTGACGCTCAAAATTTTAGGAAAAAAATAATGTTTTTTGCTATATCTGGAGAGTGCTCCTATTTTTTTTTTTTCGATTTTAAGGTAACATTCATGCTTAAATGCAATGTTCAAGTGATAAGTACGTAGCCGTTCTCGTGCAAAAATAACCAGAACTTTTCACTGGGTAGCTACATGGTTTTTTTTTTTCGCATAAGGATAAATACTCGAAGTTGTGTGCAGTAATGGAGAAGTTTTATTTAAGCCCACCCTGCTTCTTTTGCTATGCATTTACATGATATGTTTCGAGAAGAGTTTTCAAGTACAGATTAAATCTGAACATTCCATGTTCAATTAAACCTACGTGCCATCTACAAAAGCTGTCCAAGGCTTTATTGAAGGTTATCGGTTGGCATTATTTAGTTTCAAATTTATGCAAATGCACGTAAAAGTATTTAACATGAACAGTGTTTTGCACACAAATTCATACAAATTTTCAGAGAAAAAAGTTGCGTCTAGAGTATCTGAAAACATTTTGCAGGATCGGATTTTGCATATCCATCGAAAGAAGGGCTAAAATTTGAGCCATGTAAGATACGCCAACTTGAACACAACTTTATGATCCATTATGATTGGGACGAAGTACAAGAAAAAAGAAGACGACGATTTTAGAGTTAATGCTTTAATGAAATATTTACAACAATTTTGGTTTTTTACATCAAACTCAAAATACGATTCTGAATTATATCTTCTTCCTGGAATGCTGAAAAATGTTGAAAGCCGGGAAATGACTAATGAGCCACATTAACCATCAACTTTATTAACTTTTGAGATATATTAACAGCAAATACGAAGCTTTCCTTGAAAAATTTGTTGGAGATGATGTCAACAAGAAGTGTTCATATGTGGTTCGCGTTCTTGTGTGTAGTGTCCCTGATGGTTCCACCAGTTAAGAATGCTCCTTTTGGATTTGATTTGGTATGTTAATCTTTAATAAAATATGATAATAAATCATTTACTTTGTGGTACAAATCTTATCTACCACTCAAAAAGAAGTATACAGGGCATTCCAATATCGACCCTCGCCATTGGGATATAGGAAACTAGAGGAGATACACAAAGAAGTTTAAATAGGATTCAAATTGCGTAATTTACCGCTTGACCAAATAGCGTTTTCAAAATTTGAAACATTCGAAGAGAACCGGAAAAAAAATTGGAGATATCATTTTTATTTTTTTAGTGTTATGCAACTGCAACTTATTCTCAGCTACACGATCACGTTTTCAGATGCGCTATTCGACGTTTCATATTTCTGCTGCTATCATTAAGTTTATTTTTTCTTACGAGCGCTAGATTATTTTGAAAACGGTACGTGGTCAAGCGATGAATTACGCAATTTGGCCCCCTTTTAAACTTCTTCGTATCTCCGCGAGTTTTCGAGATCTCAATGATCGTCCTGTATAGCGCGCATGTATCAACATTGAGCAAGCTTAAAACCATACTACCATTAGTGCATAGTTCTTCTATGAAGCTAAAACTTAGAGTTCTTTTATATAATGTTACTGCATTACTAGAGACTAAACATACATTGAGTATTGAAGTTTCAGTGGCATGAAAGCGACCTTTTCAAATCAATTACTTGCGGACTATTCGATTACTGTGATGATGAAGACTACGAAGACGATTGTCAGAGCACCGAAGGTAGGATTTTTTGGAAAAATGGTGTTTACCAGAGAATAATCTACACATTATAGAGCCTCCGACTTTGACAACCACTACCGCGGCAACTCCAGATGCTACAAATCCCTCTTCTATAAAGCAATTAAACTCTACACCACCCACACCATTTATGACAACCCTCACTAGCCAAGATTAAATGAGATGAAGGAAAACCCAAATTCGCCGCAACAAATATCATGTTAATAGCTCAACCACTAATGCCATTTAATAATAAAAATATATTAAAATTGGTCGTTTTTAAGACACAGGAGCTAATAGCGTTTCATGTTTTTCACCATATTAATCTTTTTTTTTATGGAAGATTAGAAAATCATTTACCAGACATGTGGATTTACTTATAGCGATCTTGGGAGCCCACACAGTGTCAAGGTGTTATGTCCGTCCTGGATCGCAGATCAATTAAACTCCTTTCCTTTCTTCACCCTGACGATCCCTCTCGAAACCCCGTAAGCATTCTTATCTCTTCTGCACTTTTCTCTTCTATGTTTCTCATTCTTCTTGCTTTTCATCATTTCTTCCAGTGCTTTCATTATCGATATTCACAATATAGTATATTTAGGATCGTTCAATTTGCAGTACTACCAACACTAATAAAAAAAATCCTAATTTTTTGGACGACTACAAAAAATTGCTTTTTTTTTAATACACGAAAACTTCAAAATATTTTGCAATAACAAATGTTTGAGTATTTTCTTTTAAATATTTCTAGTAGCAGTATTATAAATCAGTTAAAAGTCTTACTTTACAAATTCTTCCCGTTATATTTTTTGAACCTTAAAATCGACTTTATCCGATTCGTGTTTTGACCGCAACATATCAAAGCTGTGTCGTACGCTTAATGCGAAACCCAATCTCGCCTCAATCGGACCACTCCATTTCCACTTATAGATTTTTTGGTGCAAAATCGTGTTTTCCTCAAAAAAAATCAATAAGTAAAAATTGGGTGGTCCGATTTGGGTGAGATTGGGTTCCGCAGTAGCCGTACGATACAGCTTCGATCTGCCACGGTCAAAATTCGAATCGGACAAAGTCGACTTTTTGGTCCAAAAAATACCAAAGGCTATACATCAGGAAAATTTTCGGTCGAAAAAGTCAACTTGCTCCAATTTCGACGATATTTGGTGTGGACGTTGGTACCCGAAATGCCAACTGCGGAACCCAATCTCACCCAAATCGGACCACTCGATTTTTACTTATTTTCTTTTACGCAATATTGATGTCTGTGCAGCTGGATTTTGAGTCGTTAACTTTCCATACAAATCTGTGAAAGAAATGAGCTCTCTCCAATCTGTCCATCAATAAAATGGATGCTTTGGCCAAACTCTCCCAATTAAAATTTAAGAGGTCGAGAAGTTGGAGACGTTTCAACTGAGGAGTAGTTTATAAAAGAAAAATTGAGAGGGTCATTTCAGATGTTGATGAGTTTATTTAAAGAAAACAACCATGACTCCATCTGTTGACCCATGTTCAAACATTCGCCGTAGCAAGTTAGATTCCATTATAAGTGTTATCTTAGCGATTTCTGCGCCCTCTATTAGCGGGTAGTGTTACTCCTAGTTTACGTGAGTTGACAACTATAATGGAATCTAATTTACTTCCACGAACGTTAGTACATGGATCGACAGATGGCGCTATGGATGTTTTTTTTTACTAAACTGATCAACATGTGAACTGACCCTCTCAATTTTCCTTTTATAAACTGTTCATAAGTTGAAATTTTCCAAATACCCCACTTATTAAATTTTAATAGGAAGGGTTTGGCTGTTAGTTCCAATTTCCTTCATAGATTTGTATGAATGTTTAACGATTCAAAAACCAGCTGCACAGACATCAATATTGCGTAAAAGAAAATAAGTAAAAATCGAGTGGTCCGATTTAGACGAGATTGGGTTCCGCAGTAGCCGTACGATACAGCTTCGATCTGCCACGGTCAAAATTCGAATCGGACAAAGTCGACTTTTTGGCCCAAAAAATACCAAAGGCTATACATCAGGAAAATTTTTGGCCGAAAAAGTCAACTTGTTTCGATTTCGACGATATTTGGTGTGGACGTAGGTACCCGAAATGCCTACTGCGAAACCCAATCTCGCCGCAATCGGACCACTCCATTTTCACTTATTGAATTTTTTGTGCAAAATCATGTTTTATTAAAAAAAAATTAATAAGTGAAAATCGGGTGGTCCGATTTGGGCGCGATTGGGTTTCGCAGTAGGCATTTCGGGTACCAACGTCTATACCAAGTATTGTCGAAATCGGAGCAAGTTGACTTTTTCGACCGAAAATTTTCCTGATGTATAGCCTTTGGTATTTTTTGGACCAAAAAGTCGACTTTGTCCGATTCGAATTTTGACCGTGGCAGATCGAAGCTGTATCGTACGGCTACTGCGGAACCCAATCTCGTCTAAATCGGACCACTCGATTTTTACTTATTTTCTTTTACGCAATATTGATGTCTGTGCAGCTGGATTTTGAGTCGTTAACTTTCCATACAAATCTGTGAAAGAAATGAACTCTCTCCAATCTGTCCATCAATAAAATGGATGCTTTGGCCAAACTCTCCCAATTAAAATTTAAGAGGTCGAGAAGTTGGAGACGTTTCAACTGAGGAGTAGTTTATAAAAGAAAAATTGAGAGGGTCATTTCAAATGTTGATGAGTTTATTTAAAGAAAACAACCATGACTCCATCTGTTGACCCATGTTCAAACATTCGCCGTAGCAAGTTAGATTCCATTATAAGTGTTATCTTAGCGATTTCTGCGCCCTCTATTAGCCGGTAGTGTTACTCCTAGTTTACGTGAGTTGACAACTATAATGGAATCTAATTTACTTCGACGAACGTTAGTACATGGATCGACAGATGGCGCTATGGATGTTTTTTTACTAAACTGATCAACATGTGAACTGACCCTCTCAATTTTCCTTTTATAAACTGTTCATAAGTTGAAATTTTCCAAATACCCCACTTATTAAATTTTAATAGGAAGGGTTTGGCTGTTAGTTCCAATTTCCTTCATAGATTTGTATGAAAGTTTGACGACTAAGAAACCAGTGGCAAAATAAAGGGGGTGAAATTACGGAATTGAAAGGATATTCAGGGAATTATTGTTAAGACATTTTCTGAAAATCGTTAAAAAATAACTACATGCTGGTCCAAGTTCACTTTATTAACTATACACAAATATTCTAATTACTTTAAATTGAAAAAAAAAATCATTAAAACCATTGTCCGATGCCACAAGCACTACTGAAAAATTAAAATTTAAAAACATATAAGACAAAGTTGAGATCGGGAGACATGTAATTAAACATTTATCCACGAATAGGATCCCATCGAAATTCTCTTCAGGGAGAGGAAAAGAAAAAAGTCCCCGTTTTAGCTTATAACTTAAGAGCAACTGCTGAGTAAGTATATGTCGTTGAAATAGATATGTGGGGAAAAATGGGAAGACTTGTTAACTTCACAAAAATAATAATCTCAATTTGTAGTATTGTAGATGCGAATTATAAGTAGTTACAGCACATCCTAAACTAGCAAATAAATATGACTTATCAATCTTAAAATACTTTGTACTTGAGCCCCCCTGGAGAGAAAATTGATAACGTGCAATAAGTGAATTTAATCAAACTGCAAATTGTGATAGTGCAAGGTGTTAGTACTCGCGTATAAAAAGTGTTCCTTCAGAATTTCATGCCCTAATTCACATATCACAGTTTGACTATAACAATTATTTCAAATTAAGAAACAACCTACGGTTAAAACACTTTGTCTTATTTACCTTATCGCTAACTGTGCCGACTTCAGCATACATTTCAGACGCAGGGCCGCTGATAAATCTACCAATCGCGCAATAGAAATTTTAGAAAAATACGCTTTAGTCAGATAAAATTAAAATGTGTACAATACCTTAAAGATTATCTACCGTTACAATCCGCGGGGATGTCGTAGTTTTATCAGCTAACGTTGAGGAAATGCCGAAACAACCTTAACAATTAAGTACCTAACGGGAAAGAGAGACATACCTAAGTATATAATGACATTAAAAACTACCCGGTATTTCGATTTTTTATATCAGAAGTTGCAGCAGACAGATTTTTTTATGATGTACGAATTATAGGCTTATTAATAAATAGTAATAACAAATACATATCACAGTTCGTAGGTACTCTTAAAACAAAGCAATCGAAAGAACAAAGGTAACCTTTCTGATAGGAAAATCGAAATTCCGTTTGCATTATGCTTACTTTCTCTGGATACAACTATTAGTCAAAGAGCTAAACGAAGAAAATTGAACACATTAAACACAGGGCGATCTCAGAAATTCGGACAGGGTCAACTCGAAATTATAATCTTTAAATTGTGTATTTGTTGCTTTACTTTAACCCTCCGTAACACCGTTTTATTTTATGTAATTGTACCACTTTTACATTGCTGTAAAAAGGCTCGATTTTAGCCGGAGTTTTCAAAAGGTTAAGTGAGAATATCCTAAATTTGCTTAATTATCTTATAAACTGATTATTAACAATTATTCAATATGGAAATCTTGTAATGCTGCAAATTATAATTGAATTTTCCATAATATTTTATTCACGGTTAAATGAATAGTAACAAGGTAAATGCACCAGTAATCGACCATCAGTCAAGCTTTGGCAGGATATAAAAGATGGAAATAACTTAATTTTATGCACCGTATCTGCCTTAATTTGGAGCTGCCAATCTCTTGTTCACAGTGCACATGTAAAGGGGATCAAAAGTTTCGCAAACATTCGTTGAAATTTAAAGACTTTTTTAAAAATAAAAATTAAATTTTAAATAAATATGAAAATATTGATGAAACAGTGTCAAACTGTGTCATTCCTCAGCGTTTGGAACGAGAAATGTTCAGTGCGTTTTATACATTTTAAATAGTCACATTCCATACACTTTATTTTACTACTTTTCGTTTTTATAATAATTTTTTTCCTACGTTACACAACAAGTTTTTAACAAGGGTTTTCATCCATGACCTCAGTAAATTTGTGAATCTTATTCTCGGTTGGTTTCAACTGAGAATAATGGACCATTTCCACAGCTTCAACAGCTCCCACCTATTTGTGAGGAATTATTTCCAACCAAAATAGAAGAAAAACATGAAAACTGTTAAATTAATTTCATAAAACCACAAAAAAAGAGTTGTGTTCTTGAGATTTTTTCCTAGTAAGGAAAAACTCTAAAATTCTAGATATTGTTAAAAGACAATAATGATTGATGCACCTCTCTCGCAAAACGTACTATTACAATATCCCTATAAAGCAAACATTCGGGTTGCTTTAGATAGAGCTTTGCGCAAAAACGCAATCTAAAATAGCCTCAACACATAATCAACTTCAGGCATAAAACCTTAAATACCCGCTGAAAGTTAAATCGGCGAATGTTTTTACTCTAAAAATTACGTAATACCTAAAAATGTGGCAACACCTAATAAACAACAAAACAGCGGTGTCAATGCACAATCACGATACACAATTCTTTGTTTGGTGGCGTGTCTTCTCGGTCAGCACATCTCCGTCCTACGACTATCTTACGTTGTACAAAGTTTCTTTACAAAGTCACTAAACAAACGAAAAATTAAAGTAAAAAAAATCACAGCAACCTAAAAAAGCAAAACCAGTCCAAGTCCAATTGAGTGTGCGTGTTTCTTAAACCTACGACGTTAAGTTTTACCTTTTCCGCCGACTTTTTGATTCGATTTTGAGGCCGTCCGTCAGGTACCGATTTATTTACAACGTTGAAATTACAAAATTACAGTTAATGATCTGGCTGTACCTACATCCAAAATGTACACGATGAAGATTACTTAACTAGTAAGGGGTGAAACAGTTCTCTCAGATGGCGTGTGGTGTTTTGCGACCGACGGTTAGTCGACAGATCGACAGGTACGGCGATGCGAAGGCGACAATGGCTACTTTCTAGTGTCACATCGCCGATTGCTACCTGAAATATAAAACTTTATTAAAAACGGGGAAAACGGTGAATAAATGATGTCCCACATAAATAACACAATGAATTTGGAGAAATAAGTTGCTCAAATAATTACAAACAATTCTCTTATAGAACACACAGGTATTCTGGTTCACCACGACGGTGGCTTATACATCAGACTTCCTAACATAGGCAAGTTAAATTACAGTTTAGCAGGTGATCACATAAATCTGATGGAATCATTCGGTTTACGGTAACTTTTTTGTTACACTTTACTTACACCCAATAAACTCAGGTTAACTACACTTCCCCAGAAAATTAACTCTCAGCCAAAAAGTAACCAAAAGGTGTAAGTAATTTTTTTAACTTGTTTATTTGCACTTTGTTTCGTCTCTTATTGTTGTGTATGGATATTCGTTTTCAATAAAATCATATTATGCTATAAAATGGTCTTTCTTGTGTAGTAGGGAAGATAATGAAATAATGTAAATAAGAAAATGTTTTAAAAAATATAAGGTTAAAGTGTGATTTCGATTGTAACGTGATAGTGTAACTGCTGAATAGGATGTTGGAAATATTGGAAAAAAACACGCTATAATTGCTACACCCAGTATTTATAAAAAAAGATTTTTATGCGAATACAGTTAATATACCAATTTTTTGGAAGATGCAAAGTCGATTTAAAAAAAAACATTACTCGAAACTTTTGATTACTTTTTGGTAATGCGTTAATTTATTTGGAAAAATGTAGATAAAAACATAAAATTTAATAAATGAAAATGATAGTAGGTTTTCTCAGAGAGAAAAAATAGAAAATTAGGTTTAAAGTTATATGATATAAAACGCACACAACAAAGACAAAAACACAAACGCTGGACTTTTCCATATTTTTTTTTGGAGCACTCCCAGGCGCTTTACTTTAAAACACTTTTCAAAATACGTCAAGTAATTAAATAATATATAATGGAATTACAGAAATACATAGAAAAACTGGTACAAGCATGTAGTGGTTTAATGGACATATTTGAATGGAGGCAACCAACTAATCACTGGTAAATGTCACGAGTAATTCGTATTAATCTTGCTGTGTAGATAACGATTTTGAAAAGTGTCAGAACAGAGATTACTCGACAATTACCTACTTACGACCAGAACTGCTGTAATGGTCACTGTCTTCTTAATTCAAATATACGAGTGAAAAACTATTGGTTGGTGTATCTAGGTGGGTGAAATCAAGCGTTATGTACATAAACATGCAGGCACTAAAGCAAAGCATAATTTAGAAATTTGGACGGACGTCCAGAAACATCGCCAAAGTCAGCGGACAAAATGATTTCGGTTATTTTTTTGATAATAATACTTTCTCACTTGGTAATTTGCCCTAAAAACAAAAAAAAAAAGATAAGCAATCAGCAAGCACTATTATACATAGTAGAGCAAGATATATGAAATGCAATAGAACATGCAGTAGTTTCGAAAAAATAAGTATGTACTTCTAAATACTTACTACTATAAGTATTTGAAGCCGATTTACTTAAAATTAATCTTGAAAATTCTTACCTGATAATCCCATTAATCGGGCCGGATATCGTGGGCACCATTTCCAGCTCAACTAACAATGGAAAATGGTCGGAATAGACGTGGGGATGTGGGCAGCCGATCACTTTGTTTTGGGCCACCCATTCCTGGGAGATCGGTCCCAACAGCCCCAAAGGAGTCATTGTGTTTTTTGCGTAGAAAATGTAATCAATTATGCCTTTGAACTCAAACCTGCAATGTAAATATTTTGTTGCAGATGACTGTAGTACATAAGAAGGAAAACTGTTCATTAAAATTACAGTATTTGCTCCTTTTGAATAGTTTGATTCATTTCAAACTCGGGAGAAGATCAGAATTTAGAGAACATTCAGGGAATTTCCAGCGGTTGAACGCTGTTGCAATTGAAGCTTGAACATGCTGAAAGTTATTTTTCTGTTCATTTAATTTGACAAGTTTCTATTTTTTTGATCTACTAAGAATTGAAAATTCATCATTGCAACGCGATGCGATGGAATCAATAAAGTAGCACTACTATTTTCTAAGTGCGCCCAAAACATCAATCGTTAGGGCCTCTTTTCTAACTTACGGTAACTTTACCAGCAAGATAATTTCCAGAGAAATGGAGAAATTTACCAATGTTCTGCTCTGATTTCGTCGCTTCTATGGAAATTATTAAAATTATTTTATTAGTAATTGTTGCACGAACTAGTAGATTACTGAAACCCCTTCTTAAACACTTACGTGTAATTGGTGAACGGCATGATTTCGTCGTTATAAGCCGATGCCAGTTTGAAGGAATGCGTAAATTCGTTCGGTTTATCACAGCTGAGCACCTTCTCCAAACAGGATTTGTAGCTGAACGCCTTAAAGTCTTGATGGTCTTGTGATACCCTGCCGGTACTCAAAAATTCAATCACTCCGGAGTCGGGTAATGAATTAAAATCGCCACATAAAACCTAAATATTATTATACCATAAAGGACGATTTTTGCTGCTTTTGAAACGTACCAATTGGATATTGCTAGGATCCGATATATTGACGTTATTGGCCCTTAACGTCTGAACGGACTCTTCCAAGATGGTCTTGAGCTCGTTGCTTAACATCATGGTTTGGATAAGCTTTACATCACAGAATTCCGGGTCCCAGTGGATATGCGCAGTGCATACCAATATTGGCTGTGATATGAACTGCGCATCCGGTGGAGCTACGTTTTCATATTAGTTTTTTTTTTCGAATTAGTAATTTTGATTAATTTAATTTACCGTTGTCCCACGCGTTTTCAGTTGTTTGCAATAGAGCAGCCAAACCAATATTATCCTTTGGCATGACCCTATTTAACATATGTTCTAAACCGTCTGCATTCGCCATGGCTAGTTGATTAAATTCTACTAAATGTTCTTTAACTAGGGTAAATCTGCAATTGAAATTAACCTATGAATTCAGTAAATGATCCTGAATGTGCTTACTTTGATGTTCTATAAAATATCGCACAACCGTCCACATACTTCCTCTCCGCCTCTCCCATGTGTTTTGCTCTTGATTTGGGCGAATAAATACCATGGTAACCATGAGCCTAGAACCAGAAATTACCAAGGGGTCTTCAAAACATCATGATTCACCACTACCTTTAATTCGGGCATGAAGAAATTGTAAAACTGCTCCATTTCAACTTCCTGCAAGTTGATGATGTCGGCGGCGTAATGCTGGATTTCCTCAAGGATCCCTTTTTTTCTATAATCCCAATTAAGGGCCCAAGATGGGCAGTAACTGTACATCTGACGAGTGGCATATTTATCACAAAGAACATTGTAGCACATCACAGTGAAAATACCTGAAATAGGAAGATAAGACATAACGATAATAATATAACCTAAGCCTTGATAATTTTACCGGAAAAAAAAATTACCCAGTTCACAAAGTTACCATAACTCTGATATATTGGTATCTAAGGCCAGTTTATCAAAGTATGGACACCTTTATCTGAAAGACATATTACGGCACTTATCATTCTTCATCGTCTCCATGCAAAATTATTCTTTTAGTGCAGTTAACAGGACATTTAAAATATGATCATACATTTTAGAACTTATTACGCCTTTTCTGGACTACCATGGCATTTTTAGTTTAATAGTACTATTTAGTCGACCATGTGACCACCTGACCTTTAATCAATATTCTAATGCTTTGGAAAAAATACTCCAAAACCAGCATTCGATGGTCAAGAACAGGCACCGACTCTTTTCGTAAAGGAGGTCAAGAACTTTTGTTATAACGTTTCAATTTTAGAAAAGAACTAATGTTGAGGCCTTTAACTAGACCTTTAAAAAGACTTCATCAAATCTATAGCTTTTTCCGTATAAGGTACCAAAGAAAAATAGTATCAATGAATTAGATACAACTTCAATTAATAGCATTTTTCATCGTCCGCGTTGTCATGTGTTAACTTGAGAGTAATAGAAGGGTTGGGATGATTTCGCAATGGGTTGGTATGGCTACTGTTTTACTGAACGATAATGAAATTACAAAGAAAAAGTTGCAAATTTGAAAGTGCTCAAGCTGTGTACCACATGTGTAGAACTATACGAAGGATTGTTGTTACTAGTCGAATTTGATAACTTTCCTTATTTGAAATAAACACCAAATCAGATGAGTTGTAAAAGAAAGCTGGAACTGTAAATTAACTACGTAGCGAAACCAAATTGTACATGTATAGTGCTAAATAAATTCAAACACAAAGTGAAGTCAAAAATTGCCATTGGTGGAGTGTACTGTGTGTGTATATGAATATCCAAATTTATATTTAATTGAAGAAAATTCAATTCTCAAGGCAATAATAACTTCCTACACTAAAGAAATTATTTAACAGTGATTATACTTACATGCTGGTCGACTTGCAGTGGGTCTAGCTAATGGTATCCACGGCCTGGGAGGCGGACTGGGCGTTGTTACTGCAAAAAAAATAATTACATTCAATTAGAAAAAAATTAATTACACATATCTGGCATCTGTATGAATTTACTACAATACTTAACCCAATAAAGAAATGTTGTTTTAAGGCACTTTATTGTTTCCCAAGTAGAACATAAAAATTTGCCTTTTTTACTAATTGCAGCGTTAACCTTGTAAATTCGATTCAATTTACAAACACTTCTAGCTCCTTGGCATATTTAACAGCTGATTTTATTTAAATAATTTTTTTCTGTTTACATACATTAATGTTATTCTAAAGCGGGTTATTGAACTTAGTTAGAAATATTATTTAATAATCCTTGCTTTGACTTTACGGTTCCATACCCACAATCTGCATATACATACTGGGTCTTGGTAATGTCTCAATTCAGCTGCGTTCGTAAGCTTTCTATAGGTATGTACCATTGGTAATATATCAATGGTTCTCTGAAAGATTTACTATCTGATATCTATATTTACTCTCTTTACTAGGCATAATTAAAGAGACACTTACGAGCGCGAACCATGGATCGAAATGGATATTGATTAGCTCCACATAAATCATGAAAACGGTCCGACTGGGAGAGAACAACAATTTATTATTAGGTATGACACTGCACAATAAATCCACCTAGCGGAATTACCCAGTAATATCAAGATGACCTTTAACCCGTCCAATTTACTTTAGTACAACTATCTTAGACTGCTTTTTGACAATACATGTCAGTGGCGGAGAGAATCGAATTTTATGAGGGCAACATGAAAAGATAAAAGAAATGATATTGTATGTGCCAAGAAAAGAGAGTGAGTTTGAAGTTTACAATGATCAAAATTAGAAATCTTACAAATGAGGATAGTTGTGAAGATACTGAAAAAATGATTTAAGTAGGTGTCTCAGAAATGACTATGTGCATATGTATGTACAAGTTTGACCAAAAATTCCTTAACCAAAAATAAAGCATTCCAGACGAACTTACCTATATTAGAAGTTGCTTCATTTTGTCGCTACGAGGTGCCAAAATTTCCAAATTAATATCGTTTTTTCGAAATGACCGCTCAACATTTTCATCGATTTTCACTAATTTTAGAATTGAGAGTTGCTACATAAATTGGCGTATTTTAATATAAGTGAGATCTTTTTTTAATGTGCGAAAATGTGAAAAATGGCGCGCGGTTCATAAATAAAAGTTTGTATTTTTGCACGGCCTGCACGAATGACTTTGATTTTTTGCTGCTACTAGTTGACTTTATTTTGAAACGTTTTTTTCTCTTGGAAAATATCCTCCGGATATAAAGCTTTTATACAAAAAAATTATTTATGATGCCTTGCAATTCCAGCATTTTTCAATTATTGTCGGATTTGCAGCGGCATTATTAGGTCCGTGTCTCGATAAATCTTAAAACGTGACCGATAAATCAGTGGACCACGACCGAGGATTATTAATAATATTAACTCAATATTAAAGGTGCCTCGTTTAGGGCTGAACTGTGTAATGCTTTAGACATAAACAGGAAGGATGACGGTAATTAAAGCTAAGACGGATTTATCGGCACGATCGTAGCAATGTAATTCACATAATTGATATTCAGTTTCGGTTTTCGATAACAAACTTCAATAGTTGCGAAAGCTTTGCGCAGTTTGGAAAAAAGGCATTGCTGCGCGACAAGCTCCATAATGATAGTAATTGTCGCCCAATGGGCAGGGTGGGAACATAAATTGGATTTTTGAACGTGTTATTGCAGAAGCTATTAAGGCATCCGGCTTAAGACTTGTGACAGACAGTACCGACTTGCCTCAATAATTAAGGTGGCTCCCACATTAATATTAATGAAGATACAGGATCGCACACGGGTTTAATGACGGTTTATATAACGATAGATAAGAAAATTTTGTTAACATCAATTGCGACAATATCAGGTAATTAGGGGCTCGAAACAAATCTGACAGGTCTGAAAGCTTGTAGATTTATGGCTGAAATTATGCTTAATATCAGACATTACATTGTTGTGTTCCACCATTTGTTTCATTAATCAAACCAACCGAAAAAACCTAATCGCAAAACGTAGCATTATTTCACCTTGGGCGTAATTAGACTATAACTGTATATACGCAGATTTAAGCGAAGAAAAAAAGTAATTAGTCGTTGATTAGAAACTTAGAAGTGGTCTGTTTTTTAACGATGTTTATTCATTTCGTGCCTCCAGATTGAAATAAAAGTAGGACAGCGCCGGAAAAAATAAAAGTGCATGCTATTGTCTTCAGACCACTTTCTCTTTTCTATACTAAATTAAGCGTGAATTGTCTGCACACAATAGAATATCTCCAGCCTAAAGCAAAACATACACTAAAGGCATTCAATGTACAGTCAGCTTTTCCTTTCGTACATGCATAGTTTGGAAGAAGGGCGAAAAGTACGAACATTAAAAAAAAACGAAAATCTATTAAATGCCACAGGTTCATATGCGAGAGACATTTTCATATATCAAATTTCAATTTAATTGAAAAGAAACTTTCAGTTTTAAATATCCGACCAAATATAAGTCTCGAATTTGCTGAGAGAAGATACAGACCTACAATCCATATGATTAACTGGTTTACGTCATTTCATCGACACGCCGTTAATTCTATTTCCCATATTTGACAATTCTGAACTGGAAAACAAATCTAAGAGAAGGGGCCGTTATATGGACACTCTGTACCTTCGAAATAACGTGAAAATTACGTAACAAAACAGTCCACCAATCCCCTCAACTTTGACGTGATTTTTAGGGAATGTTGTATGGTTTCCAAAATCAAAACTATTATTTTAGAATCTCGTTTGTGGCGAAATTAAAAAAAAATAACGCTAAAGAGAAATAATACAATAGTCCTGCATTCTACAACGTCAACAGATACACATTTCTGAGGAAACTGAGAATGTTCGTGTAGAACAAAGAAGCCATTAGATTTCTTGTTAGTTAATCCAAGATGGGAGTTATTTTCCTGAATGCGTGAAATCATTGACTACTCAATTGGCGCGGATTTCTGGACCCTCAGAGAGGTTTCGCGCAGAAATTTGGAGACGTTATAACTATGGTTGTACATGTTACTAATTGCACTGTCATCAAGACGACAACGACAATAATGACAATCGCGAATGTCACGAGGAAGAAACAAATCCTTAAGTGAATTTTGAAGTTGGTCATCTAGTTTACCTTAGTCCCGTCTTCTTTAACCTGTAGTGCTGGTCTCGACGTTGATTTATTTAATATCATTACATTGCAATTCGCATTCGTAGAATACGTTTTCACAGTAATTTTGCTTGTTGAATCGTCTTTGATCACCTTTACCAGACTCATTAGAGCTTACTAAAGCCGGGTTTCCGCAACACAGCCTCAACGGGCATCTGGGTCAACGCAACGTGTAAGAAAGAAATAAATGACTGCATCGGTGGCGACGAATGGAAAGTTAATGTTGTATCCAATCAAACTGAGATCCTCGAACCGATCAGTCGCTTTGTTCTACAACCGAGTCTACAACTCATAGTACCAATGGATATGTCGTGCCTCGAGGGGATGTCGGATTAGCATAACCGATTCTTACTTTTACTTGGTATTACTGGAAATCTAGGTCGTATTGTGCGAAATCCATTAATCGTTCTTTCGTGGTTCTACCAATTATCGTAGTTTGCGGTTTAATGAAAAAGTGCCATGCTAATGGCTTTGGATTGAAAATACATAAATTTGTTACAACTTGGTTATTAATTCATTATAAATATAATCGGCAATAGTTTTTGGTATTCTCGTAATTAATTTGCACTTTGTTCGTGCGAAGATAGTTAGAGATAAAGTACCTGACCTAATACTAAAAAAAAAAAAAAAACAAGTGGAAAATATTAAATTATTTCTCGATAAAGTCTGCTTGGAGATTGACACATTTTTCCCAGCGATGTTCTAGGATTTCTATACCCTCTGTCTATAGTAAGAAGCTTCGAATGTTTCAAAATAGGCATCAACCTCGAACATTATTAACGAATCTCTTTCAATCGAGCCATTTTTCCACGTTACTACTATTTTGTATATAAGCTTCTTAATGTTAGGTCTTTCGAATATAAGGAAATTTTTAACAAAAAAAAATCACGAAGTATATGTCAGGTTGAGTACTTCTGGGACTATCTTAATAATTTAAATTTTAAATTGAAGGAAAATTGTCAATTCGGTAAAATTAGAAAAGTTATTTTCCTAAAGAGTGCTAACCGGAGGAATTCGGACAAGTCATCCAGGGCAAGAAAGAAACTTTTAAGCAATTTCTATTAATTCTTGATGCATTTTCTTCTTTGCGTATCGAGTACAGAACTATTAGTGCATGATTTTATCTTCGGATTAACAAAGGATCACTGTTAACCGCAGGACAATCTCTACATGCATCTTCGCCCTACCCAACGTATTAGCATATAAGAGACATGGATGATAAAAGACAATGATCTTCACAATACCACCATGTGGGTGTTATAAACGGGGAGACATAATTATCATAATAACAATGCACGAGGAAATCATCGGCATATAGAACACCAACAACGCTTTTGTGCATCGAAATGCAACAAAAATTATCAAAGTGATTGATACATAATGGCCTAGCACTACAATGATAATTATAAATCAAATATTTACAGACATCAAGATGGGAAGAAATTAAAAGAAACGCTCGCAAGGCGTCTTGATTACATCGCCCACATGGTGTATAATGTGGCATAAATCGACCAACTCTTCCTGGTTGGTTCATAGGAAAAACGTGGTTTGTTAATGACCATCTGGCATGACGGCTCCATTTTAACTTCATTCATAGATATTCGTTAGCTACATCACTTCACAATTGCTAATAGCTACACATCTATTACAAATGTTCTTCCAATTTCAGTGCTCTCGAGAAGTAATGACGAATCAAATTGAGAAATCGTGCGGTAACAGGCACATGTCACACGCATACTCACGGATTAATGCTCTATCTTCCGGATAATGAAGGTCGGAAAATCCCAGAAGAATGACAAATAATTGAAAAAATTCACTTAGTAATTATTCATTTACAAGTTTAACGAAAAAAAAGGAAAGTTAGGACTTTAACATAGAGAATAATTGATTAAGTATGACGATGATCCAATATTTCAAAAACGTTAAGAGTTGTCGAAATACATAGTTTAAACGTAAAAGCGGCATGGTTTTCAAAAATCGCTCTATCTAATCCATAGTTCTGGTTAAAAAACTACAATTTAGTTGCTCACAATAGTTGGTAATTAATTGTTCCCAGATCTTCAACACACTTTGCCTTAGAAGTCATTAGAGGAATTAGTTTGAAAGGAAAAGCAACTCATTCATTTTGATGGAGCACTTGTTAATTAACCGCAGAGGCTTAATAAAAACATCGTGACTTTTTCAATACTAACTCGACCGAAGGTATAATAATAAAAACCAATTTCGATAATTGCATTATGCGATCCTTTAGCCCAAGAAACCCCCAAGTATAGATTTGTAACAACCTTGTTGCGACACGGGTAATCCGTTACACAATCGTGAAACCGCGAATGTTCCACCATAAAGCAATATAAAAACTACCCGACACAAGGACATAAACAAAGAAACAAGTGGATACTCTGGGACAAAAATCTGCGATTTGCATTGGATTATTAATTATAGTATGACTTAGAAACACCGGACAATTGCTCTCTGAGAATTTCAAGGCTGCTTGGAACATGCGAAGAGTACCAAGCCCAAAGATATGAATAATGCTGAATTAAATTTATCAACGAGTGTTTAATACGAGGATAGGCCCAGAAGTACCCGACCGGATATTGAGATGATGGCTTTTTTTAATTAAAAATTGACACGTACAACACATTATACACAAAGACCTAACCTTAAAGAGGTCACATCTAAAGTGCTACGTTGATTTCTGTTAGTTTTGGAGCCGTTGTCGATTAACCCTTTTAGAGATTGTGAACATGAAAAAAATTTCTCGTCGATACGTGATTCGATACTTTCAATTGAAAACTGGCGATATGAAAATTAGGAAGACTTTTCGAAAATGGCAAAAATCGAATTTTGTTTATAATACGAGAACAAGAAGCTATAAAATTTCTTTAAAACCGGTATTGAATTTGTCTAAAAAAAAGACATCGGGAATACCTTATTAGTTTTTTTTTCAATCTCTTACTGTTTTATAGTTTTCCTGTACAAGTTTCTCCTTTTTCAAACTTTCGTTAAAAAAAAAACGTATCCATACATGCTACTTATTTATATTATCACCCATAATAATGATAAGCGTTGGAACATCAGACTTGAAAATTTGTTGTGTAAGAGAATTGCACACGTTGAAATAACTAGTAACAACTACAAATGCATTCTTGTAACCCAGACTAGGCAGGGTTGCTTGGTATAAATTGAATACCTACGGGTTTGGGGAGGGGAATTGCTCAAGTTAAAACTAGGAGGTGTTAAATACAAAAGTTTGAGAACCGACGGAATAAATTATACTCCAAAAAACGATTTACGACACATGGTGTTTTCAGACCCTTTGCAAGCATACTAAAAACGTTTTTAAAAGTATATGAGTAACTCTTTCAGTTTCTAAGATACTAATTTATACCACTGCCACAGGTTAAACTCTTGAATCATGTTTTCTTAGTTAAGATTATTTGCAGTTTTTTAAATGTAGCTTTGTTTGGGCCACTTACAACTTTCAAAGCTCAGATTAATAATATGTTCTATACATTTGCGGCGAATCGTTTAATATTTTTCTTTTATTTTGTATGATAATAACGCGTCGTGTACACACAAAGAAAAGCTGTCGAAAGAATGAAATTGCACACCAATCTCAGTTAAAAACACTCGCTATTTATAAAATCATCGGAAAAAATTCCTCATTAACAATTTGATGACAAATCTGTAACTTTCTGTACAAGTGAAGGAAAAATTAATACAAAAACTAACCAAATTAAGGTATTTAGAATGTGAGTATGTGAAATATGTGAAATACTTGCCTCAATCGCTAAGAAATGGCAGTTTTGACGTATGTCAATGATTGGTGTTGGTGGTTACTCTAAGTGGTATTTGATTGTATTTACTTTTTTCTTTATGTGTCCGATGTTGACCTCTTGCTCATGCAAGTATAGGTAATCAACTGCTATCCATGCTTCGTGAACAAGAGGCCACACAGCTTTGTATTAAGTACAATATATGCACCTTCTTTGATAGTGATTCCTTGGTAACGATGCAAGCATCATTCCGTTTAATTCCGTGAACGTTATCTAAGCATTAAAGGAACTGACACCTTCCCTGAAAATTCCCGTCTTAGCAGCACTCCGGTCTGTAACTGGAGGTGCCCCAAGTACCACTCGAGATATAGCCATTAACCGCAGATGCAAATATGATTAGCATGTAAGGCAGGCACTTGTTCCTTAACCTCTCGTTTCATTGTCCAATTAATTTTGCAATACACTACTTGTTATGAAACCCTCTGAACATGCAACGCTTCTTACTTGAGAATGGATAAACGTAAATCGTTAGTTAACATGTTTAGAATGTAATGGACCTCAAGGCCAGTGGTTCCGTCAATCCCCGAAGCCTCGGGCTTTTACACTGAAAATGAACACAATGAAACGTGATGTGATTTAAGAATTGCCGGAGAGAACTTTACTATTAGTGCACTTTGTAGATTTAACTCAATTAAAGCAAAGTGATAAAAAAATGGAAACGCATTAATGGAGAAGATGTGGATATACGACACTTTCCTGTGCCTAAAACTGCCTATTAAAGTGGTTTTCAATTGCTCGGCCTCACGATACTTGTGTTGTCTTTGTGGCTGTTTAAAGCACGTCCTCGTTCGTCTTCGTGGCTTTTAAAAAACCACCGCGGCTCAATAAAATAGGGCTAAAAAGCAGTTTTCCATCACGATCGTGCGACAGACAGCGGTTAATCTGGATCTGCCATCTCGGTTTAAATGGTGTTACACTCTCAAGATAAATTGACGCAGATAAGTGTAGAAAATAGTTTAGTTTGTTGGAACCTCCTTCATGTACCCAATTTAAATACTCATCTAAAATATATTTTAGTTTACCGTTTATTTTAGTTTTTACTAGTAGGATATTCTTTCGTAGATTCTAAAGATGGTGACACGTTGATGACCGAAACCGCTCCGAATGAAAATCATCCGCTATCAAAAATCAGAAGACTTATTTATTTACATATTAAGATTATATAAGACAACATGACATTCATCAAAAATTGTATTTATATCATCATGATCTAAGATTCGCATTTTTGTACGCAGTTCGAACCTCGCTTCTTGGTTTAAACTAGTACCAAACAGTTTTCCAGAACAAGCAGTAATTGACCGTTCCCTGTTATTATATCTCAAAGGCTGTCGTTCAGTCTTGTACGAAATCCTACAGTTCCGATTATCAACTGTCTTATGCTGGCTGCATGAAGTACATTTTTAGGCTAAAGCTGCTTATAAGTATGGCAAAAATCCCTTTTCCCATATACGGCAACTTCCATAATCGCCGTTTACAATATCCCACCGTTCAAAGTCAAGTGATTGATGTAATGATACATTTTCTTCGACTTAATTGTGAGTCTTTATTCGCATGACGAATCCATCACATAAAATGCTATCGTCCGATCTTGAAATTATTTAAATTTAGATTTAATCGCACGGGAAATAGATATAGGTGCATAACAACATCGAGACTAACTGCCTATGAATCCGTCAGTGAATAAAATAAACAGCAGTGTAGGAAACAAAATTATAAATGACACAAAACATACTTCAGGGTCTTGTCAAAAAATTACTTTTCACTTCTCTGGAGTAATTTAAAATAACCTGAAATATCCTTAACAAAGCGAAAATCACTCATTATTTTATCAAAAATATTACTTCCTTTCTTCTTCTTGAAATCGAACGTGTCTAATGGATGTGCTTTCGAAATGTTCTTCTATGATACACAAGGGGTTCCACTATAAATTTTGCACTCGGCTTATTTTGATTTCGTAGTCGAATATATACAATGAACACGATCTCTAATTTAAATAATTCTTGTTCGTACTTCAAGAATTTCCTCGATAACTTTCATTCTCTCTGTATTCTTCTATAAAAAATTAAGTTCTTTGAGTCATTTACCGACACAAAACATAAATAAGAATATCGACACATAAAAAAACTCGGATTTCACGCCTAAAATCAGCAAACTCCTTTATCACCATTTTTATTGGTTAAGAATGGTTCAATGAATTGATTTTTTTATCTAATCTGTCTAGTCGAAATATGAATGTTGATAGATGACGTTAACCAAATGCCAAAAAACCATTTTGGAGAAAAAATTAGACCGCAGATAACGCAACACTTAAAATCGGGGTCAGTGAATACCTGATCAGTGACTCTCCCATATTAATGTACATCAACCGAGTCGTGTAACTAAATCTCTCTTTTTTTTTGTTTATTTCCTCAAGATTAATGCAGAATTTTACAGAATACTAACATGAGGAGGTATGATTGCAAGGAAATCCATAAATTCTTCCCAAATGGGAGTTCAGAAATGCTGTCTTTTTAGGTACCTATAAGAGGTTTCGGATTTCATTTCTGCATTTACAACGGCGAATAGCAATTATTGTTATCAATAACTTTCTAAATTCAACAGCGGCATCCTGCAGCTCTACTTAACTGTAGGCTGCGATTCAAGACATTTATAACAATAAATGCAAACAGTTAATAACAATCTAAACTTCATTATGTCGAGCAGCATCCAATTGAGAATAACTGAATCAAACTGCGAGTAATGTGTGAATAACCCTTGAAGGCGAACAAAACACTGCTTATTACACTGTTAATCACAGAAAATCACAACAATTTATTATGATACTCCTTACGATCCGATTTATTAAACGGTTCTCGGGGCCAAAGACACCAATCACTATGGAATCGTGATTTGCCATACTATGGCGGCTGTCGGAAGGAACGTTAGTAATAACTTAGAATATAAACTGAAGGAAGGAATTGACATTTAAAGGTGATACTTATAGGTTTGAAGCAAAAGTGCCTACGGAATCGCTTACGAAATCTACGATCGTGAAAAGTCGCCGTGTTTGGGCGCGTCGTTGGGCAATTATGTGCGAACACAGCCGCATATAAAACGAGAGGCCTTCGCAACGTAACGAGAGTGAGAGACGAGAAATAGGAAATGCATAACATGAAGTTGCAGAAATAATAGATGATGAATGCGATGTCGTAACGGAATAATGAAAATTCCTAGATGACTCGATATTACGCGAACAGAGTGCATTTCTTGATTCCGGAAAAAAGCTTTAGAGATACAGCCGTGATTATGCCACATTTCCAATACCTTCCTTACAATCAGAGCCTCCACTGTTCGTTCACATTTAGAGTTATCCATCTTTACGATCTGCAACGATTAAAGATGAGCAAATTATGGTAAATAGCCGCATGAACTATGAGGGTAACCAAGTTCAGACGCACTAAAAAAAATAAACGAACGACAGGGAAGGGGTCACGATTCTGGCATATGCTTGAAGCCATGAATTAAAAAAAAATCGGTCAAATTTACAAACCTTCCCAAAGGAAAAGATATGACGTGATTGCTCCAGTAATAACCAGGGTTGTCATGAAGATACCTGCTCAACTTAGTTCAGGGTATTCCAAACCGAGTTTACCCCGTGGAATTTTTAGTGTTTATGTAGAAATAGGCACAATAAATATGAAGTTAGTAATAAGATTGCCTAATGGAAATTCACAAACAAATCTACTTTGCGGTTATTCCATTTATTGCAATCGACGGAATAGCCGTCAACCAGATCCACTTGCAAATTTCCATTTTGTAATTTTATTGCTTAATTCATATTTCATTGTACCTAATTCTAACAATATACCCATTGCCCATAGAAATTGATTGTCTCTTGCGATGAACTTAAAAAATAAAAATTTTTTAACAGGGCAGGCGGAAACAATTAAATCATCATGAAATCTTACGTTCTTTGATATAAAAAAGCCAATACTCCATGACCTCCAATGCTTGTAATAACCGATGAAAGTGCTTACGAGCTATGAAACTGAGAATACCGATATCCGAACCTATTATTGAGTAGTTCAGTTAACGTTTTAGGTCTAACGTAATGGTAGCTCTAACCCTGGCCATTCCACGTTTTTCACTAGTGGGTCACCTAGAATATCCATCCTGTTTGACCCTAACTGTGAACAAGCAGTAGTTTGTCAAAGATAACGACCCTTTGTCATACCTGCGTCAAACCTGAGGCAGTTGTTTCACTGTGCGATTTCTGGTCGATCCCTTTCGGACGAATCCGGAATAAATTGGGTGCTGCACTCAAAGCTCGGATTGTGGTAACTGCAGTGCGTACGAACGTTCTCCCCAGAGAAAGAAGGAAAAGTGCAGACAAACTACCGTTGTCCGCGATATTATCGAAGAGATTAAAGCAACACAACGTCACTCTTAAGTGGACAAAGCCGTCCGACAAAGGTCGAATTAACGTCTGCGTCATTGAAGACATCAGCGATGCGTGGCAGAAGGCGTTCTTCTTAATTATTTAAATAAAATGTTCAATTTTTACTGCAAGATCGGTAACGGGGCTTGCAACATTCATAGGAAACGGTACTCGGGAATAGTCCATCCCTTAGGTGTATCTAGGTAATTATTATGGTTTCCATCAAGATACAAGACTGAGATAATTTCATATTGTTGCCATGATTCGGCTTGACGCAAAAAGTGCGGAGATAAATGCGCTAAACGTAGCACTTGCCAGCAATAAATTATTATTATTCCTAATGCAAAATTAATGGCATGATTAACGGTTCTGCAATGATACCGAATTTATCTGGGACGTGATCGTCATAACTTACAGCGAGTGCGCCTTTTCCGGTAAAAGTCGAGATTTCTTAGCTCTAGCGACAAAACATCGCGATATAACTGATACAAGAGACACCTGACAAATTGATTTCTGTCATGGGATTGCAATTGGTGGCAATTTGGTGTTTTTTTCCTTTGAAGGGAATGCAGAAGTTGAGAATATGCTTGATTGATATAAATCATTCGTTTTTGCTGATGGGAGAAAATTTATATTGCCGCGTAATTTTGTATATGAGGAACGGCCAATATTATTATTTCTCGCTTGAATGACAACACTGGTTCTTCTCATGAGACACTTCGCTTCACTTCAGCGTCAAATGTTTAGATAATAGCTCAGAAACTCATAGCTTTGTTTTCTCAATTTATGTTAGTTCTTATTTATCTATTTCAAAACCAACATCACGTTTTTTGAACGTATGTAATAACTCGCCCAATGCCTTACTTTGGCCCTCCTTATTAAGCGTTGCATTGTATGCAAATCGTCTATTTTCCGACTGCTCTATTATTTATTCATATAAATCACAGATGAAAAGTCCCGTGGACGTTATATGCACATACATAAGTAAGATTATGGTGATGTCACGTCGTGTGTGGCTTTACGGTGATGAATTAAGTTGAAATTACACATACCATTGCTGATCGTTCCTGAGATATTGTAAGAATGTGGAAGAATTTGAATTTTGTACATATAATATCTATACCGGTCATAGGGCATAAAGTGGAAATTAAGTTTATGAGAACCCGGCAAAAAGAGCAGAGACATGCCAGAAATACTGGGAATTAATTTTGAAATAACTCAAGAACCTGACCAATAAGTAAAAAGGTGCGGTTCAGCAGCTGGTTCTACATCCAGGAAATTTTGCATTTTAAATTATTTAAAGATCAAACGCGTGTCAAATACAATGAAGGTTCAGGTTACACCATATAATAGTATCTCTTCTTCAAAACCTTTTTCCTGGATAGCGCTGATGTAACCATTTTCTCACCGATAAGACAGGTGTCGATGCGTAAAATCTCATTTAAAATGCAAATAATGGAAAGTTACATGAATTTTCTTCTTCTTCTTTAGACGAATACAAAGTACGACTATCGACACTAAATCACTATGCGCTGACGTCATATGGACATATTGAGCCATATTCAATTACCGAATAAACAAACGTAAATTTTAGGTGTATCTAGTAAACAGACCACTATTGGAAACCCCAACATCGACAAGCAATTGCACAATTTCCTAGCACCACCTAACTGATTGTAACTCGAATTGGGGTAACGCTCTCATGCTCACCTCGTAATGAAGTCGATTCAACGTTTTTAGCCTACAGAAAGCGTTAATATGCCTTTTAATCAAAAAGGTCAATATACCGGTGCTTCCCTGGAGGTGATACTCCTAACCCCTCGAATAGCTACAATCATCAACCGGTACCTCACGTATATGAGGGGAATAATCGTCCCATTACGTACCAACTCTTCGTGTTATTTGCAAAAACGGTACCGATATAAGGAAGCGACAGTCTACTTAACCTTGCCATATTATGGGGGTGAAGGTGATTATATGGAGCTGGCACAATCTACGTGCCGACTTACGGTGTTGATTATTTTATATTACAGTAATGAAAGGTACCTAAGTACCGGTATGAGTACATATACAAAGCGCCTACAAGGAGCAAATGAACGCTGTGGTTAGAGAAGGTTATTCGCATTGGCTGTTCAAATCATTTCAATGATTTAGCCCATGACTTTTAATATAATTTGAACAAAAAAATGAGAGAAGAAATGTATTTAATTACAGTAAGAATAATAAAGCATTTGATCTTGAATAAAATTATATGGTGTAAAAGTAATATGAACGCACCGCATACGGTAATGTTACTTTACCGTACGTCAATTTATTTTAAAAAAATTATGGTTGTAAATAATACTAGTTATCTCATGGTACTCAATTTTATTTAAAAAACTTTTCTGAAAATTCCTATATACATTACAGCGTTCACATCTACAAGGTCCTGAAATAGAGCGTCACATTTTCTTAGCTTCGATACCGATATGAATTAACAATTTATTTTTCCGCAGGATTACACATGCACAACGGCGTATTTTCAGAAATTACTTTCAAATGTACAGGATCGTCCCAAAATGTAAAACAAAATATAATTTCGTTATTTTAAATGGGGACCTCCAATTTTATTCATTATTTTCGGATTTCTCGTTAACTTTTCAAGTGAGTTTATGTAAGGTATCTTGTCTTTAAAATTTATCGTTTCCGAGTTCTTTGGAAAGATTTGAAATTTATTTTAACTTTAAAGTGTAACTAATTGTATATACAATTTAACCCAAACTGTATCAGTTAGAATTTCTAATATAACAATGGCGAGTCTCGAATTTGGGCCGCCTTAGAGGTAGGTAAAAATACTTGAATTTATGTTACGTAGTTATCCAAAGTCTCGCTAATCATACTCTATGCCAAAAGCACCTTTCTATTCGCCCATATTGCATATTAATAAGAAATCGAGGTTAATAAAGACCTTAAATTGCATATCATCAGTTTGAAAGAGAAACCGCCTCGTCTTACATTATAAACTTTCTCTTGGCAAGAACTAGGTCGGCTAAAAGCGAAGTTTACGTGTAAAAAAAATAAAATAAAAATCAGTACCCGATTTGGTGTGGCGACAATGAATGAATAGGCATTATGAGTCTTAACCTTGATTCTTTCGCCACCGAGGAAGCATAACAAAGGAACCGACTAATAATATCTATAACGAGCAGGACTCATCGATTTATCTTGTGCTCAAGAATAAGTCAATAAAAACTTGGAGTTATTACGATCTAGCCAAGCATTAAAATTTTCATATTTGAAATAGCAGTTCCATGACTAAAGAGTAAATTACGATTGGTTTAGACATTTTATTAACAGTAAATTATTATTTTATCTTTCACATCTAACTATAATAACCGAGAGAATTCTAATTATGCAACCCGATTGCCTATGAGTTGGCAAGAAGGTTTCAGTATCTGAAGAATAAATTATTTCATCAGGAGTATTACCAATCGCAAAGGAGTAATAACACAGTAATGGTATATTAAGAGATTTTCAGCACGACATTGACGCTAATACACGGCGTGTTGTGATAAGGTAGATAACTATTTAGGAGGCCTAGAAGATTGATGATTATTGCGTGAATAATGCTGATATGCCAAGAAATATGGGTAATGAATAACGACAAAGATACATGTATAAAAATTTAGTAATGGTGACACAGGTTGTTTATAACATTTATCAGCACGTGCAATGGACCAACACATTGACATAAGAGAATCTAGAAGGACACACGATACCGAGATACTTTTCCCAGATTCTCATTTGCGAGTTCGTGATAGAATCAACGGAAATGCCAAAACGATGCAATATTCGACACTTGGAACGTACCAGATTTCCATCGACTAGACCATTAATCTGAACATTAATGTATTGGTCGATAGATGAGTGAAAGTGCGTTTGACCATTGTTAATAAGTGAAAGTCGAAAATTTCTCTATATAGAAACTGTTTGCTTGCTCGATATATGAATGCATTAATTAAGTTAACTGACACACTCTCGCCGAGATGATGGGCGATAATGCGTTTACAATAGACAATGAGTGACCCGCAACCCAATTACGATCCTTTCACGATGCAAATACCTCGGATTTAATTGCGAAAACAGACAACATCAATAAAGACCTGTAATTATAAAATTACAGCTTCTCATCTACCAATAATTATTAATGATACCGCCTGAGGATGGAGCAATTTCAGCAACAATCGTACCTTGGAATAAAAATGCGATGGAGAGAATCAAGGACGACGTCTTCCTTATAAAGATGCTGTAAGGATAAACCAGAATTTGTCTGATCAATTACAAGATTTTGATAGTGAAACTCGCTATGATACTCGAATATGTACTTAACAGATAAGTAAGCCTGCAATAATAAATCAACAGTAGATGGACAAAAAGGAAAATTAAGAAAGCTGGCGTGCTAAATCTTTTAAGAAAATATCGAGTAGTATTTAATTAAATTACGTGGTACAGTGAATTACTGAAAAAGCGGCACCACGGGAGATTAACCAAGCTTTAAGAGAACTGACGTAAATTATGAATGGAGGGTGTGTGTATGTGTGTGTGTCTGTGTGCTTTATGGCAATCGCTTTATCAATAACCATGTTTAATGTTACTTATAATATGAAGAATTTTTTTGAAATTTAGCTTAGCATCCCCTTCCCCTCAGACCGTTTTGCATCATTAAACAGTATGAACATCCGTGGAAACAAACTCTTAATACAAGTCCTATTTTCCTTTCCATTTCCGATTGAAATATGCTCTGCAAATTCTTGGAGGCACAGCAAAACTCGCATTGGCTCATACATAAAACATGCCATATTGCGCAGTTAAAATTCCCTAACCGTCTAAACTGGAAGTCAGTCAATCCTCTTGATGAATAATATCTCACACACCAACCTTCGCAGAAAACAATGAACCTATCTGTGGTCAATCATCATTCGAATTCAAACATGTCCGTGTCACTCTAAGTATTATTTAGATTGGATTTTTTTTTATCTAACATGGAAATATTATTCATTTTCATGGTGTTTCGCTCAGGTGGAAACGATACCTGAAATTATCATAACAAAAAATGTGTAAATAGCTCGCACAATGCGATTAATCCGAGGATTAATCACGACGTGACGACAATATAATTGAAAGTATCCGCCGAAATTGTTTGCGTTGATGATGATGATGATGATGATGATGATGATGGCCCGAGGAAATTATCGCACATAGTCCGGCAGCTTCGCGTTGTTACACCGAAGAAACCTTGACATTGGCCTGACAATGCAATTGGTTCGGTTTGATAGAATAATAAATTTGATGGTCTGCAGTATGACGTGGGGTTTTACAGGTCGCGTTGTCAATGGCAAGAGGCATCACAATGAATTTGTTTATTTCGCTAAATTGTAATATGTAAGGGTTTCCCGTACACCACCGACTTCTTGAATTCAGAGTACGTAATCGTGTGCACACTCGCCTATGTCTTTATGTGAATTAAGAGAAACCAACTAAATTGTCGACCGCCAAAAATTGCTGGTCTGCTTGGTATCTGAGATCGGACTTAAAGCAAACTAGGTTCTAAATTGACAACAGCGAAAGGGAGTTTCTTTAAAATAATATATACAGGGTATCTCACAAATGTGGGCTTGTATCCCTATCTTAAAAACTATGCCTACGAAAAAGTTGCAATTTGGGTATCATACTAAAATGGAGATGATGCATTCGTTAAAAATATTTTCATGAAAGTACCACTTCTGGTTATAACGTAAATGGACGTCACGTCGGTTATTTTAAATGCAACATTCCGATTATTATAAAAAATTTCAATTCTGTAGAACATCACGAACTTTTTTTAAACTATAATGTTCTATATCTAAATTTTACGGTTTTCGAGATATTCGTCAATATCGGAAAACCGGCACTTCACTAAATATACAATTCACACGCAATTCACTAGATTTATCCTAAGCATTTGTCCACAAGGAATTCTAAATTAGTGGGTTAGGTAAGGTAATTCAGATAAGTCTAGCCTATAAGTCTTCGGTTCGAACAAGTTCCACTACCAGTTGCTTAATGGACAGTTATCACGTCCTAGCTAGACAACGGTAGAACGGGCCCTTAAATCACATTCATAATTGACTCCAAAGAACCGGCCCTTAGTGACGAAACTCTTATTAATTAACTGTTACATAAATGCAATTTTTTCCATTCGTGACGATTTTGATGCAGTTAGATTAATTTATATCTTGAAAGGAGCGTTTAATTAAATACAGAAGTGCCGTTTCCATTATAGCTTGTGCTTGTTCTAATGGCCTTTAAACATCTGCTCTTAATTCCAAATTGATCGAACACGTTACCGATTTACGATACACTCATACTGTTTGTACATGTGAGAGTTTGAAACTGCCATAAAGATCGGTAATTTCGATGACAATTTTAACGCCGTACCAAATTAAACGGTGTTTGTGGAGTACATGAAAACGTTACAAATTTTATGGGTGTTTTATTTTCCTTGGAACTGCTAATTTAACGGCGAATAACGCTCTTCAATCTTCCTTGGGCAGTTTAGAATGATCTTTTATTGAAAAACGAATCCGCACTGAGAATAACGCCATAAATTGAGTAATTTCCTCTTCTGCGCCATTTCCTGAACGCACGCTCATAGTGAACAACGACCACCTGGGATACATAGATCATAAATAGGAGAAAAAGTTAATGGTTATAGAAAACAGAGCTGCCTCAATTTATAAGTAACCCGCTGACTGAAAACACATAAAACAGCGTGTACGTCGTGAGAATGTGAAGTGAATTAATCGTTTCTTGTTGGTGAAATGTCTGCACCTAACAAAAGAACGTTTTAAAAGGAAACTACAGCACTAAGTATGGGAAAATGGTAATAATAATAATGTTGCTCGGCAAAAAGGAACTGGAAAAAACTCGTCAAAGTATCGATTCGCAGAATGAATTCCCTTTAAAGAGGTTGTAAAGATGGGTGGCTGCAAGTAATGAGATTGTTCCGATATTTTCTCCATCTGTGGCATAATTTTATGGCGAGATTTTAATTATTTTTCCCACAAACGTGCTTCTATCAATTTAGATCGAAAAACAAGTTCCAGGCGAACCCGAGTAGCCAATTAGGCATCTTAAATCGAGTGTGCCATAGCTTTGGCTTAATTAAAAAGATCTTGCTGTTACATAATGACAGAATAATTGATTGAAAATCACCCTTCTTTGCATATTTGAGTATTCTTGCAAAATGGGTACATGAACACTTCTTTTTCAGGTTAACAAGCTTGATTGCCTACTCATATTCCCAAGACCGTTATTAGCTCTGAATTACTTTTCTGCAGATCAAATGGCAGAAAAAAAATAACAAAACAAAATTAAGAAAGAAACGAAAAATCCCTTTCGAACAAATATGTATTTAGGAACAGCGAGTTTTTTTCTCGTCTCCTGTCCTGATGGACCGTTTCTCATTTCCTGAAATTCACTTTAAATTACTGGAAATTTTAGAAAATTTCTTTCAAAAATGCCAAGTGCAAGAACTGTTCTTGTACGCGCGAAAACTTCTCAGAATAAAAAATTGAAAAAAAAAATCACTTTTCCAGGCAGTTTTGGAGTACTATTACAGAATACAAAAATATTTAAATGCTACCCTTTGCGATAAAAAATAATTACCCTCGTAACATCCGCACTCAGGATGTTGTTTCCACAAGTATTTTAGGTACTTTAACGCAAGAAGTATTCAGAAATATTTCTCCGTTAAGCAAGACCGGATGACTCGCAATAAATAAGAAAAATACGAGGTTACTGAGTCATTAATTGACAAAGTGCAGCCTTTTATGGAAAATTGAACAATTAAATTCGCGATCAAGATGCAAACCTGTTACCGCCTTTGTTTTACAAGTCTACATCATTCATTTCTTCAAGTTCGAATCGCCAGTTATTGAGGGTTCATTTCCTTGTATTAATCATCGGTTTTTGTGGAACAAACACGGTTACATCAAATTGGTAATCAATTAATAACGAATTAGTACTGAGTGATTCATTGACGATTCTTGTTAAGTGAAATTATACACGAGAAATAATTATTTGCATGCTTTCAAGAAACTTTTCGGGGTTGTTTCGTGTTTTACTGGTTTTATGAGAAGGAAGAAAACACGTGTGGCAAACGACTCCAAAAATTTTACGTGTGATTATTTCATTATAGGTTTAAGTCCATGCAAAATCGATGAAGAATAACTTTTTTTCGTAAAAATAATAATTAAAAAATGTTCCCATATGATTTCAACTTAAATAGGCACACTGTTTAAAATAAACATTTAGAGGCTTATTTATTCATTGGTGGTTGTGCGATTATATTGACACTGTTAATGATGATATTTCCGACGATCCATTATCATCTATATTTTGCCACGCAATATCAAATATATCACGTTATATCTTGCCCAGCTTAACGAAGCTATTTCTAATGAAAAAAATTAATCAAATCTCCATCTCCAGTTCGACAAATCATCATCATAATGATACAGGGTGACTCGTCACCGGTAGATTGAAAGAAGTTGCATTGGGTGGCCTTCTTAAATCAGAAAACCTGACCGACACGCATGCCTGTCGAATTAAGATGACCAACACGTTCGTCTGGACACACATTTCATACGCGATACGAACACTTTGCGTGCCCCGTCGGCCATACTTACGCTTGATTTAGTGGGAAATTAACCATACAACCGTGAAAGTCTCAAACTCACGTCTCAAGGACCTTGAGAGGAAGACCTGAAGTGCCCTTGAGCTTGGCAATTTAGAAAATGTTGGTTCTCCAGACGCCCAATGGGTGTTGAAGTTGAAACACAACTCACAAAGCAACAGAGAATACCGAATTAGCTTTACTGTGTCTTACTGATTAGCGACAGTGATTTTCTTGTTGATATTTCTAATTAAATGGAGTAATTTAGTGCCGAAATGTACCAGACTGGAATACAGTACTCCAAATTGAAATGGGAATAATAAAATAGCAATTTTTCTGTGGCATTTTTTTTTTATTTCGAAAATATACAATTTTTTTTAAATAAGTGCCAAAAACTTGTTTTAGATCTCCGATTAATTTACACAATGTTTTTACGATATACACTGGTGAACAAACCAATAGGTCACTTGAGAGAAGGGAAATAATTCGTTTTCTAAGAAATATAATCTGTCATATTTTTTAATTGGCACGTCTTGTCAGGGTGGTTACTGCTTTTATGAAAAAACATAAATTCGACTTAATTCAAAATGTATATATATATTCCCCCCCGCTTGTTGCTATATGAATGCGCGCATATAACAAAAATATCCGGGAGACTCCTAAAACTTCAGAAGACGTGGAAGAACAATCCGAACAACTCAACTATACTAAATATACTTTGCTTAACGAGACAGATGAGGCAGTCTTGGCTTTTTTTTCCTTCAACGATCCTATAGGAGTATTACTAAATATAAGTAGCTAAGTAGTCGATAAACAACAATTGCATGTATGCATATATAGTATATTTGCATTGCATGTTTAATAGTTTAATGCTGTTTTTTCTCTCCAAAAGCTATCAATTTTACCGTGTATTATTTATAACATCTATTTAGTACGTCGTAAGGCCTTTAGACCCTGTTCCAGAAAATATAAGGATGAAACAAAAAATTCAAATTAAGTTGCAAAATTTTTTAAGCGATTTAATTTTTTTTGCTCACTAGTGTACATTAACTGTTTCTTCATTGGTGTATGGTGCAATAACCCCGGCAGTGACTAACAGGTTCCTGAGATAATAGAAAAGTAATTAAAACTTCTAAATTTTGCGAATTTACGGACGGTTGATCAATAAGGTAATTCATACCGTTCGACATTTGCTATGTTTGGAACCGGAATGGATTAAAACGCCGCAGCCGTAATACATTGGGTAAAAACATCAAATAATCCTTTAACAAAGATATTCAACGATGATGACACGAACGCGCCGGTTAACTAATCAACAAGTGAGATATAAAAAATCCAAAAAAAAGACCGGAAAGGGGGCAGATGCAGAGGAAATGAGCTGCAAGCACGACAACATCATTATCATCTTCATGGAAATCTCCCCATTATCTGCCTCAATTAATCGACTTGGTGTGAATGAAGGCGAAATCAATGAGACATGGGAGCAGCCAAAGTGATTCTTTAATGACCACAGACCTGCACTTTGAGTCAGCAAATTGTAGAACGTTTTAAATTTCGCACAAAGGCAGTAGATTTGTCATAATAAATGACCTACTTTTAACACTGGAATGCGGGTGAATGGTACTTAATATAATACAGAGGGCGTTTCAAGTACTCCGAGTGTTCGCTTTGATTAAGAAGGGAAATTGTTAAGGGAAAAAGAATTCACCAATAAGGTGTCTGTGTGTGTCTCGTGTGTTTCACATTGTTCTTCACCCACACATTTTTCTAGACAAATTCGAATTTCAATAATAAGGAATTCCCCACAGATTACCAGATGCTCAAAACCGCCAAGGAAACCAATCAGTAATTGAATATCCACTGAGGTATGTAATTAATAAGACACAAGCCAACGTATATGATTTAATAAAATTGCAATAAAAGCAAATCCGCAATGTGCAATATCCACATGACTATGGCATTTTAAAACCGACTAAGGACATACATTTCTGCAAATTAACATTTATTATTTTTATGGACATCGTCTAGGCACTGATCATCCCGTTAATAAAGAATATCTTTTTCTATGCTTAATTGCCTTATTTAAATTCATTTAGAAAAATAAATTTCTTTTTCAAGATGCTTGCCTACCTAGTTGCTTACGACCCGGATATAGTGACAGGTGATTTCGATTGATAAACGACTGATGAAGCTCAAAAGCAAATAATAATTACTATGTTTATGCAGCATTTGGGATCATCCTTCTTCTGATTAATGAAAATAGGAACGTTCACAGCGTACAGGTGGGGCATTGAAAGGAGGTCCCCCGATAAGAGTAGACTACGAATGGAGTATGTCATCTTCGTTAGATAACGGTATTGTTCGAGTAATGCATTATTGAAGAAAACGAGAAAAAGAAAATAAACAAGGAGTGCGAGTAACTGATGCTAATTCTTTGTTGGTTCAGGTTTACTAGTATTTACATGTAAAGTGCATTAGAAGACAAAAGTGGCACCGATTTCGGGAACTGCTTCTTTCGAAGGCATTGTCAAACGTCTTTCAGTGTCTACATAAACGAGCAAACAAATAAATCGAAAACAAAAAAAAAAAGCAGAAAAGCATGAAGTTCCTCCAAATGGATTCATTATCTTAAAGTGCCGACTTTACGATAATGAATATATCGTTCGGACAATTTCTTACTATTAATTGTCAATGGTTTCTGGACAGAAAGATCAAATTTCTTTCCTATCTATTAAAGATAACGATTAAAAATTTATTAAAATACATCGAATCCCTTGAATAAATGCCGAACGTTGAAAACGTTGAAAAAAATTACCGACCCACCATAGCAGTCTCCACATGGCGAAATATTTTTTGTTTCCTAAGCTGAGCAAAGACTGTCGTGCATTGAATACAATTAACAATGTTGAGCTTAACCCTCTGGTAACCCACGAATTAGTTATCGAACTCGTTGACTTTTGCCGTAAGGCAATGAAGCGCAAAGTCGCTTCAAGTCAAGAAAGAACTATCAAAACATCGGCTCGGGGTGGTGAGGCTATTGCCCTTAGAAATCGCCAGAACAAACTTTGTCCTATATCCAGTCACAGCAACGACATCACTTCAGGACATTGAGATTCACACGACGCTGTATGAAACATCTTCTCATTATAGCAAATTAAAAAAGATCAATTATCAACTTATTAGAAACTCAAACCACACGAGACGTCACACTTACATAAAGTGGGTAAATAGTAACAGCAAAACTTGATTAGTACGTGTCTGCAACGGCCGACGAGTCTGAGAAGAATCATTAAAAAACACAATTAGAATGTAATAACACTGATATTATCGACGGTACTGCATCGTAACTGTCTGGCATACTTGCAGTGGTTGTTTCTCAGACGCCGAGAGAAAAATTGGGTTTTCAGACCTTGTACCAACATTAGACAGGTGCGGTAAAGACTTTATTCGATGCGCGGACCAGCTGAACTCGAGGCTAAAAAAATCTGGTGTAATTTTGCGGTTGCTAGTGTAAGACCTGTTTGTTTAATCACGGGATTTCTATTGGAACTATGCGGTTTCGGCATTGATTTTTGTCATGTTGTAATAAAGTTGGCGAGAAGTAAATGGAAGCAAGAAACGGAGATCGAAAAATGTGGTCGAAAAACTATAAATGAAGTGAAATTAACCATTTTAAAAATAGAAACTCAAATTTGAAACATTGAAAATGAAAATAGAAAATAATCTGAAGGGACTAAATCTGGCGAAGGGGGTGGACGAGGAAAAAGTTCGAAACCAAATTGATTGATTTTGACCATCACGATCACAAGTGCGGACCGGTGCGTTGACTTGACGAAACAAAACTTTCTTTTTCGCCATCGTTGCAGGCAAATCATTTTTAGCGCATCTTCAAAATAGCAAAAGATATCACTGCGACCCCGAATCTCGGAAATTAATTGGACAATTCAGACGCGCTTAATATGAGACATTTTCGAAGTTTTAAAAATGACAAATATTCGACGTGCTAATAAGTAAGTTTATCAGAATTTGGCGAACTTACTCGCAACCAGGTACGCGTTACTAAGAATAAATGAACGAGAAAAACATATCAGGTGTAATTCTGCCATCGACCCACAGACTTTCCTTCAAATCCGACTCAACCAATAACCATTAAGGTAATGGGAAGGAGACCCCAGGGCCTTATTTGTCTTTCTTTGATCTGTTGACTGACTGGTTTTTTTTTCTAAACTCATCGGTAGGTTAACTATTGAAGTGGGTCAGTTCCATTAAGCTCTTTGCTGTTGAGTCTGACAATTGCAGTGATTATCACGGATGCTCTCGATCTGAATGAAAATTGCTTGTGACTCGACAATTTTCGGACTTATACTGTGATAAATGTGCACTGACACGTATTTACAGTCCGCCAGATGAATTTTTGATCTAGGTTAACCGTAACCATACCTTTCATAGTCATGGCTAGTAACCATATTATTTGGCTAAATCAATATTAGATCAGAAAATGTCCAGAAATTCAATGAACGTAATTCAGTCGCATACCCTTCCTTGAAATAGTATATTAAATATCTAAGAGAATAAGGAAGGTTTACTGATCGAAAACAAAGTTTGGAAGCTAAGCGTGGCGAGGCTCGAAAGTCTGCTGATAAACTTAGAGTCTCGTTCAAAGATTATTTACACTCCTCCTAAACTCGGATTACTTGTAGATATCACGCTTTATATCGGTATCGACACTTTCTAAACATCTCTATCCTGTAGGTATAACAATCTAATATTATTTTTCGATACAACTAAAATATGTCGGACTTCTTGGCGGACGCCGTGTACAACATTTTCTTTGAAAAACTGATGATGCACTATTAATACTTTTCTAGGAATCCAATAAATTAATGAAAAAAAAAACGTGGATTTCCATGGCCGATTATGCAAAACAAGTACTTTATCCTCGTTATGCAATAGGAATTCAATAATTATTAGTCTCAAATCAAGACTATCTTTGCTATGCCTATCCCAGACCACCTGAACACCAGGATAAATAATAAAAAAATGGTAGTAAAACCAAACCCCCTTTAGGGGCAATAAACATGGTTCGAAGACGCACCGTCACAATACCTTTTTATGGTGATCACCACAAACCATCATCTATCATGCAATGCAATTGGAGAGAAAGGTTCTGGTGCTTAAGATGCAAGTCACGAAGAAGAAAGCTTGTATAAACAACCGTTGCAGGGTATTCGTACCGGGTTAGAACAATTTTTTATTACACTTTCACTGTCTTTATTGCTTATTATTCTTATTTTCTGCACGCAGTATCTTTATAAACGTTATGTTATTATTATAGAGGTATTAAATAACTCGAACCGTTTAACGGACAGAAATGTGTACGCAATTAAGCAATTCGCTTTCACTTACCATTTTCTACAAAGCGTTCAAGTGCTAAACACGGAATCGGGTTTTGCCGCAAATACGGTTATGAGTCTGGCTGCAGTGAGATTTAATACTGAGTGACTGGCTTAATAGGCACTTTCTATTTTAAATTGAAAAATATACGCCAAAATGTAGATCTAACAATAAAGACAAGAAGTCGTGTTTGCGCTTAAAGAAAAACAGAGTGAACGTTTTAAGACATTATAATACAATTACTCTAAACTAGTTTAAAGTGAGTTGAAAAAATTTAACAGGCAGGCTATTTTTTGAGTCTTTTGTCGGAGCATTTTGACATTCTTTTGAATTATACAATGCGAGCAAAATTGTGACTACAAGAACTCTTTTAAATGGAAACCTCTCTTGCAGCATACCTATTTAGTATACCTAACTTTAATTGTTGACAAAATTGCGCCTAAACTTTTACATTAATTACATTTTAACGATATGTAGTTGAACGATTTGAGATATAGCATAACGACGACTTGCACTCTTCAATTTTAGTTTTAACAGATGTACTAACCGACGCTCAATTGTGGAATTGTTGTAAATGCTTTTTTCCGTCCGAACAGCATGTAATTGCAAGGGTCAAAATGTGCGCCCGTCAACTACAAACAAGTCTGCCAAATTTTAACAACCTATTATAAATTGGCTTAAGACTGCTTTATAACCCTTTAAAAATTTATCACATACATCAAGTCTTATCAGCAATTAAATTAACATTGTACATATCTCCCCCAAATAAGTGTCAATTCGAACGTTTCTTCTGTCGCTTTTCGTCTTAGGGGAGTTTATACACTCACAAACTTCTCTGAATGTTCATTGTAAATTCGATAAAACCAAGCAAACTCTTATCGCAGTACATTTGCGTGTACAGTACAAGTTCACATTAATTCCAGCATTCATTGCTATCGTCTGATAAAACACCATTCAAAAAGCCGTTTGTGCCCTACACAGAACCATGACCGATAAAAGTTTCTTGAACCCGATTCAGACCTTCAAAGGTGCAGTTACAACATGTTTTCCGATTATGGACCCGCAACTTGGACCTTTACTTAAGGGGACGTTGACCTGGAACATGTGGGTTTCGTAAAAGCCCTTTACGAACAAATTGCATATATTGTTGTTGATACACAAATGAATATATATATATATATATATATATATATATATATACGTTAATGTTAGCATTTTCATTGCGACATTGATTTAGAGGACACAAAACACTCTCATGTCGTTAACGTAAAAAAAAGTTTTTTGATTCCCTAAAGAACTTCCAGAACGCTTTTACATATCAGAATGGATTTAGATTCTACCGTCGTTTTGGTCTATAGGCAATATGGCAGCTTTAATATCGGATCTATATTACGTTAATTTGACCATCTCTTGGCGAATACTTCGAGCCCGTGAGAGCATGGTAACCCTTCATTCTGGAACACCGTAGCATAAGTCCCAAGGATATATTGCAATATCTAGACGAGTTGAGTGTTGGGAGAAGAGCACTCGTTATTTTATTCACGACCAACAGAAGATCGCTCATCATCTCTCATGTATTTTCCTTCGATTTAATCATTGGAGCCATTCTCACGGCCAGAGCTCCGGTTATTCCAAGGCACACAAGCTTCTGAACCTTGCCCAACAGCACGCGTCCGTTGGCTTCACTCTAGGTCATCACACAATGGTCTCGTATACGAGAATGACGGACATAATCACTGCACAGTAAAAAAAATGCAGGATTGAGGACCCAAATACAGCCGAAGGCCCTTTTGCACGTTCAAAGTGCATCTGATTTTGCTAAAGACGTGTTCCCGATAAGACCGACTTTTGCTTTCCGTCAATATCTATACAGAGTCCAACATATCATAGAGATATTTCAGTGAGCGATGGTACTTCGCAAAATAAAAAAAAAATGCGTACAGATCCATGGCCAAAAACGCACCATTTTCAATACACAGGATGACAACGTTTCAGGTTTTTTCTCATATTTTACGATTTTGTCACATATGCCTTCAGTTAAATTTTTAAAATTTGGTACACCTGTTTTCTTTAAAACCTTCATATTGCTTCAGATAGTTGATAACTAAGCCAGATTATAATTCTTTTCCTTACTTCCTTTGCATTCTTATTTTGCATTAACAAATATTTTTTTTAATTCTACGAAAACGGTGAAAGATACAAATATACTGCAAGAAAACAAAAATCTAAATAATTGAAGAAGGGATTTAAATTTGGTATCAGTGTTGATACAGGATGTTCGAAAAAAAGATAAAATTATACATGACCCAAAAAAAACCTAACGCCCTGTACATGGCCACCGACAATTTTGACATTTTATTATCGATAGTTTCAAAGAAAATAGGTGTACGAAATGTCAAAAATTTAACTTGAACTCAAGGTCTACGTGGGAAAAATGCAAATTATAAGAAAAAATGTGAAACTTTGCTATCGCTTATATTGAAAAAGGTTTGTTTTTGACGATGAGCCTATTAGCATGTTTTTATCATTTTCGAGAGTACTATCGCTTTCCGAAATGTCTCTATGACGATATGCTATACCCTGTATAAAAAAAACTGCTCATTGTAGATGAATCAGATAAGCAAGATTTTTTTTATAATTTAAATTATTTTTTTAGATATTTCAATTTATGGCAAATTATACGAGTCTTGCATTGCTGAGGACATTCCCACGTCGACGTGGCCAAATTGAAAGAACTGGCATAAGCCCGGTAAACAAGATGTAGCAAACATTTTTGCCAATAGAACTATTTCCCCGATTATACTAAATGAAACGCGAATTGACACACCATGAAACGCGTCTAAAGAGATAATAATTACCGAACACGCCTTGGAAACGCTAACGTTATGCTTTTGCAACACGTTCCAGTGACCTTTAAATCGCCTTTCACCCGTCGCATAATAAGCCTACTAATCAACAAAAAGAAAAAAACACAATGTGGAAAACGAATTATTTTTTTAAATGATAAATCTCATTTGAACGCCGGATCAGGAGAAAATAAATTAAAGAAGAAAGCTCGAATTCTTAATCTTTTATTATACAAAACATTGGGAACTTATTAAGTTGAATACGATCGTATTTCGGTCGAAATTTCATTGAAATAATATACAAATTTTACTTGAAATCTGCACTTGTCAGAGTCCTTAAAACTTTAAATAAAAATAAGTTAACTGCTCATACAAATCCTAGAAACATTCACTCAGCACACTGATTTATCCCGAACTACCGGAGTTCCGAGGTGCACTTTTCGAGTCCACACTCCCACTCAACCAAAACTTGATTTCCAAGTCTCTATGCCCATTGGGCGATGTCACAATTTCCGTAGAAACCTCCAAGTCCCCACTGGAACTGAAGCTGCTCGAAGACGATGACGACGTGGACCTGGAAAAGGGCGGTTTACACTTATCCTCATCGTTCAAGGACAGCTCTGCAAGTTGATTCTGAAGATTATCGTAAATGGAAGGTTGAGACGAAAAAGAAGAGAACAAACTGGAGAAATCGAACGATTTCGGAGGGGTCAGGAATGGGGAGTAACAACTCCTGTCTACGTCCCAAATTTGGCCCTCGGGATCACAATAGCGACACTGGCACGTGCTGATCGGCTGGTTGCCGTTTACATCTTGACCCTCTTCGACGTCTTCGAAGGAGTGATGTAGTTTAGGAGTTTCGGAGATTTCTCCTAGGAAATCGAAAGTTTGGGAAGACGAAGCTTCGTCATTAAGATTATTGTTTTGAAACAGTTCGAACGGCTCAAAGTAGGGAAAGTAGGGCGACAAATTTGCCAAAGAAGTTTGATCGGGTATGTTTGCGGTATCCCCACTCTGATTGAGGTGATGGGAACGGTTTACGTGAGGCAGAGGCTTTCGGTCCTTTTTCCGTCTCTTCCTTGGTTTTATAATCCGAGGTAAACAAGTTTCCGAATTCTGCGACGCAGAACTCTCATCACTAGTAACACTAACAGAGTCCACCCCTTTAACACTATTACTACTTCCTTCACTCACAGAGTCTGGACACGGCTTCCTGTTATTTGAATTTTCGAAGATTTTAGTCTGCTGCACCACATTACCGCTTTTATTGGCCCGATGTTTCCGGTGATGGTAATACTTTGTAAGAATGAGCGGAGCTCCCTGGGTATGGACGGCTAGCTGAGCCAGGTGATGGTTGGTGGCGGTTTCGTCATGGTTCTGCCTGCGGTTTCCTCTGTGGCAGCCGGCAAAAGATATTAGGGGTGCACCACCTGCCCATCTCTCTGCCGAAGGGCCGTTCTGGAAGTTCACGAAACCATTCTGGGAATAAACCGGAGAACGTGGAAACGCATCCCGATCTTTGGTGAAATTTTTGGAATGGTTATGCGAAAAAAGACAAGCGCCGATGTATCGCTCAATTTCTAAGGCATCCAGCGACGCGGGGCTCATGGTACCGGCCTAATCGCACCCATACCGGTCGACGTGAAAACCAACCGAAGAGCCGATGTCACCAACGGGTTCCCCTCGCAACGATCAACTGAAACAACGACGGACAGGGGTCTTCCACTTTGCGTGTTGTACACCGGCGAGAGAATGGTAAGGGGCCCCACTACACGGCTGCGGAGACGGTGTCGCGACTGCACTAACCTACTTCTGCTGGGAGTCGAGACTATCGGAAAAAAAACTACAACCACCCACATAAATGGGTCAATAGAATATAAACATGGGCTTATAGTTCTAGAGGAACCAGCATTTCTAATAGGTGTTCTTCAACGATAGCAATTCTATGACATTTGCTTCGTCCTACGGCAAATGTTGGAACAAAAGTAACGTACGAAACTAATTAGAAAATAGCATTTCGTGTGATTCGTATCGCAAACCCCACACGTCACAAGAGATGCATTTCCTAAGCGATTTTATAAATAGCTCTTATGATTCTCTCGTAAACGCCAAAAAAGAACGACATGGTACCAAGGGTCATCAATGCATATGGCGAACGGCTTACACACTTTTTCTTTTGTGAAAGTCGGTACAGCCAATTCTTCTTGTTGTATATCATTAAGAGAATCTTGGAAAGCACTAATCACAATAGAAGACACTTCGTTTACGATTCTCAAGTGTGGAACCTGATTGCTTGAGAGAACCACTTCTATTGTTCAGTTGGGGTTTTTTACAACATTCAGATCGAGATCATTTTTAAGTTGGTTTTCGAACACTATTTATCACTATTTCAAAAGATAATGACGAGTACGATGATGATGTACCTGAAGAAATGTTATTTGCAGTGAAAAGTATCGTTCTGCAAGTATTTACTTTCATGCTGATTATATATAAATAATTAAGACGAGCCAAACACAAACACCTAGTTAGGCATCAATATCTCAAATCATGTGGGTACGGTGCCGCTTATTTTGCCGTAAAAACATTCATTTTCAAAACCCATTAATATACCGTTGATCAAGTTAGTTAAATTGGCACTTTCCTAAGCCCACATGCACCGAACATCTACTGCGACTTTTACAAACGGTACTTGCATAAATAAATGATCATCGTAATGTTATATTGCCTTTAAGACAACTTTCTCCACGTCTCTTTCAAAGGTGCGGTTGCTTCTTATCCCCACAGGAACAAATCAAGAATAGTTCCTATACGTTTCTGTGCCCGACCATGCACAATACATATTAAATTATCCAATGACCCGATCTTGACATGTCGCAATCATGAATAGGACGTTGAAAATGAGCAATTAATTTCGATGCATTACTAGTGTGTTTTACGACCGAATTGAGAACCCATCAGATGTCCGTGATCTCGATTATGGTATTGTTCTTTGCATTCCGACTGTTACTCGATTTACTTTCTCCTACTTTCCCTTATTTGCGCGTTTAGCATGAGTCTTGTCAGTGATGAATTTCTAACAGTGACAATTTCTAATTGTTGGAACAACTGTGGTTGACCACATGCGTAACATTATTTGGCGCATAATTGCCTCAAGTAGTCAACCGCTTATGAACAGCTTTAAAATTTTCCGCCCAATCCAGAGATATTTCAGGTTTGAAATGATGAAAAGTACATCTACATACTGCATGGGCAACCCTGTATAAATGTCTATTACGTCAAAAAATGTGCAACAAAAAAAAATTATTTGACGCGTTCCAGCATTTTTACGAGAAATATTTCCTTCAATTTTTAACGATTTTATGCGAGACTTTAGTCTCCTCTAAATATATACACACGCTCTTTTTGTTCGTTTTTGTTTTTCTTTCTGTATATAAAACGGTCACGGTTTTTCTCCGGTCGAAACGCAACGTAATAGAAAAGACGTGAAAAGAACATAAATCACTGTTTATGATTCTTTTGCCATATCAGTCAATAATAAACGTTCTAAATTAGAGAGTTTATATAGCAGAACAACTACATAACGAGTAAAAGACCTGGAAGTAATTAAAACTCAAATTAGCTCGTTTTCGATAAAATAAAGGGTCAGTAAGCATAACACCGGTATAAGAAAGTAGTAGCAACTCCCATATATTGAAAATGGAACTTACCTGTCACTAGCAGTTTTCTAAATATCAATTAAAATTCTAATTTTTCTTGTTTCGAACAAGGCCCAGGTAAAACCTCAGTTATGATGCGATTTCAATTTAAAAAAAAGTATAAATTCGTCATATGTATAAAAAGTGGAACAAAATGAATGATTTCACGATGAAAGACAATTAAATTTCCTTAAAAACGTTGTATCATGTTCTCTTACCTAAACCGTAATATTTCACAAATAAATGCAGTTTTATGTATGGATTTTTTTTGGCTTTTTGGTAAAAGGTGCCTTCGGAACACCGTAATGGTTGAAAATAATTTGATCATAAACATTCGCTTGTAGTGGCATCGAAGGTTTCTGGGCTACGTTAAAAAATGATGAACTTCAGCATTAAAAGTACAGTGGCTCACCAAATCAGTGACGCAGATAACAAATTAAGTTTTATAATAATGTTGTAAATCCAATGTGATTTCCGACACAACAATCCACTTTTTTACTTTAATATAAATAATAAAATATCTTATGTAGAAAAGTTCAGAGTATATAAATTCGTAAAAATATTGAAGCTATTGAAGCTTGTTGCTGATAAAGAATCAGCAGACATTTGAAATAAATTTATTATGCCCAAAAACCTCCTACCCCCCTCTATATTTATTTCTAGTTACTAGAATTTTATGAAATTAAAATGTGAAATCAATGCCTTGAAATTAAACGCTCTTATTTCCCTGGAAAAATTTTGCTTGACAATTTCGATTTATGGATTACTGTGTTCTACAAAGAAAGAAAATTACTACCTTCTGACTTTGAATTTTTCATTCAAGCCTACAAAAAAACTAAAACTTGACTATCATCAATTAGAAAAATTGAGTTTTTCACGTGACGACTTAATTATTAATCGTCGTCGTTTCATGAGTGGATATAATCGAAGAGGCAAAACGGAATGCATTCGAAGAAAGCGATTTAGGCTTGGACAAAAAATCAAGGGCACTTTCTCCGACTCCGAACAACCATGGGAGGCCAAATTCGACTCGAGTCAAAGTTATTGCCAATTTTTATAAAGGAAACAACTTTCTTTCGCTGGTTAAACACATATCGTGACTGACCGCTTATGATTCATCGTGAATTAAAAAGTCTTTTGAGCCAAGCCAATTACAATTCATTGTTTCACTTACCGGAACTTTGCTTTGTTCTTAGCAGCTGGAGTTTCAGATTAGCACTCACCTGAAAGAGCAAAATTCATTTGAAGAGAAAATGGATTTGTTTTTAAATCGCATTTATAAACACAGTAACACGAATTGTAACACTTTTTCATTTTAATACATGCATTTAGCATCCCTAGAATTGTTTTGTTATCTTATAAGAATTTATGTTTTTCCTAATTTTTTGAAAACTCGAATTGTCCCGAATTTCTACCTCCTCCTGCAGAAATACTATTTAACATAGTACAGGATGTCTAAAAACAAACGAAGCTATTTTGATAAAATAAAAACCAAATAAAATGACTGGTCAGTTGTAGTCGGACACACTGTAGATACGAAATTATCTCTAAACAATACACTAAATATATACTGGAAATTTAGTAGTTCATAAGTTTCAATATTGCAGTACTAGAATTAGCAGTAAGATGAAGACAGACAAACTGACAGAATCGTCTAGGGCTAAAGCACTGTCGAACAAGGTTACTCCTACCGCCCTTACTAAATAGCTTAGTGCCGGGGAATCCTATTTTACTGGAATATCTCCTGGAAACTAAAAAAGAGAGGCAAAAGCAGAAAAACGATCAAAATATAGAAGAGGTAAAGGTGCAGTGAAGCAGTGGTAAATTCGTTAGATTGCCTTTCTATATTTTAACAATATATTAACATAAACTCTACTAATAGTTTCTATGTATCGTGGAATAAATAGGAATGATTTCCATGTTTGTCGTACACTTCGATTAAGGAAAGAAAAGAGAATGATATCCCTGATTTATCTGAAATCTCGGGAATTTCCAGGTATTAGTTTTTTTTTTTTTTTTTTTTTTTTTTTTTGAATAAGCACTGTTCTGTTCCAGACCGTCAAACCTTATAAATATTACGAAAATTTAACCATCAAAAAAATTTCCACCTGTTCTTCTTAACATTTCCCTATACTTTCGCAAATGCATATTTATAGGACTTCAACATATTACCGGAACAAATCCATCTTTGAGGAAGACATCAGATGAAAGTTATATAAACCTCATTTTCCGTTGCTTGCAGCCAACTGACCTGGATATCAAGATTTTCCTTCCGATAGGAAATACTTATACAAGCGCCTATTGCTAAGCAAACAATCGTGGTTTGTTGCACTGAGAAAGGGATACACTTTCTAATATATTCGCACATTATCAGGATAATAATGGAAACGACAATTAAAGGCTTTTTGTATTGAGCACGCCGATGTTGAAATTTCTATTAAAACAAAAGATAATAATAATTATTATAAAGCCTCTTATTAAGGACAATGCCGCGTCCTTAGATGAGCGATAGGTGAATACGATTTAAGATCTCGCAATAATTTCCCACTATACATATCTATAATAGACGAGGTGGCACTGGCACCAGCATGGAACCACTGGGTTCTTGAGAAGTGTAAGATGTGAGAAATTAGAGATTTTATCAACTGATTATTGCCGGTAACGTTTGATTTCTAAGGTATGGCAGTGAGAGTACGAAATGAATCGCTAACACATACTTCATATTGTGTTATTCTGATAATGTTTGATGATGAACCTGAACTAACCTAAACTATGGAATTCCATTTGAGACAACAACAATGAACGTCAGAACGTAGTGCAGTCATCCTCCCGTTGAAGGAATGAATCCCCTGTGACTAGGAAAAAGTTGAAATTTGGATATCATGCTAAAGTGGTGATCCATCGATTGAAAATATTTTCACAAAAATACCACTTCCGGTTATACTCGGAATGACTGCCGACATGCTTATTTTAAAAGGAGCACCCTGTGTATTATATATAATTTCGTTTCTGTAATATTCGTTAGACATCCTGTATAAGGGTTTGCTTTGTTCTTGAGAGATTAGAGCGGTGATTGATAGATGATAAATTGTTGAAATCCGCTCTTACCCAATGACCTAACAATATTCGAGGCAATGGCGCAGTCTGAAGAGCGAAATTTCGAACTGACTAACTTTCATGTTATTATCGTAAATGGTGATGCGAATGTAACTGGGGTAACTCTTGCAGAAACGACCAATTTCATTTCGGTTTAATTACCGTCATCCATCTGAAAATTTCCATAAAACCAGCTCGAACATTCCCGTTCGCAACGCTGAAACGCCCACTGGGAGATGGTCAATTTGTCTAATTTCCATAGATCACAGCGGTGCAACTAACGGTCGAACGGTCCACACTTATTACTTATTCAAGCGTGCGACAATAAAAGCATTAAACACCCACGCCTTAAGACTTGCAGCCTTGCATGAACTGAAAATATCATATTTATAGGGTTTTACCGCCTCGTAAGACAGGTGATATTGAAATGTCCACACATACCAGACTGCAAATGAACGCATATTTTACCCGCTTAAAGGCTATCTAGAATATTAACTGGTGGCAGTAAGGAGGAAGGTGTATTTTTGGAGCTGATGCAACTTTCTGTAAGAATACAAATCAGAACCAGTTTGAAGTACTCGAGTTACCGAAACATATATTCAGGGTTTGATGAGGGGAGTGCTATCTCGAGCGGAAATCTGAATTGGGGTCATCTACTGCGAGTAAGGGGCCATTTAGAAACCAACATGACAATTTCCCACCATTACTTAATTTTCGTTATATCTTTCAAACAGTAACAAACAGCCACGACGGAGATCGCTGATAACCGCGTGAAACAAGAAAACAGTCGTAGGTAGAAAATGCGTTGGCCAGACCAAACTATGCATTATTCTACGGCCTCAACAACTTCAGTAGAAGCAGCCGCAATAGGAGTAGTATATGTCCATACTGCCCTTTAAGCCTTGAAGGTAAATAAGATCTCTCTCACCAAAGATCCGATAAAGATACAAAGATCGCGGTTTGGCTTAGATATACAGAAAAGAAAATAAAGAAGCGCTATAGCATCTTCTAATTCAAAGGAGATAAGGGCCTCCAGAAAGGAAAATATATCGCCGTATTCATGGGGCAGTGCACGCAATAGGACGCTCTTTCATACCCGCAAAGATCTTTATCTTTTAATTCCTCTATACGGGTCGCAGTGATGCGGCGAGCATTATCACCTCAGTACCGCCGTGGTACCGCGGAATACACATCGGGGATTCAACCATAAAATTTTACAACTGGAATTAGTACTGCATTCTTTCTCATCGGCGCAGTTAAATGGTAGTTATCTAAAGCCCAATTAAGATCTCCATGGGTCCGCTGGATTTTTTCTTCGCTGTCGCCGAAGAACGCACCTGTGTACAAGAGTACGTGGTATTTACAATGGAACCTCTCATGACTTGAAGCTTCTTTATGGCTTTTTTATGGCGCATCTCTTACGGCCGTTCGAATATGGAGAATTTAGAAAAATGCAGATTTCTGATTCTCGACAGAAGAGCATTGTTAAGAGAAAGACCTAACCGTGAGAAAAAATAATTCGAAAATCAGGTCTTTCTCAATGACTATCATTATCAATTTCTTAATTATTTATGTCCCACATTACCACAATTAACAATTCATTGTTAATTATTGCTGATTGCCGAGCACAAAAGCACTACGAAAACAAATAATTCTTCTTCCTATATTATTTCTTGCCTCTTTCAATCAGAGTGAAAGTTGAACAATATCCGGCCTTCCATTCTTCTTCGCAAGTGATTTCGTACAGGTAAATGGATGTACCGACTCGTAAAATACACACCATAATCAATCTTGATTTCGAATGCCTGCGGCACGAGAGAAAGGTCTGTGGTAACCTTATTTTGCCTAGTTTGTCGAATTTACATAAAGCATATTTACAATGAGAATACCTGCGTTTTCAGAGTTGTAAACAGTCACCTATGCTCTTTCGAAGAAACTATTACGTCACCGACAAAGATCACAGTTGATTTTTCCTGTTGGATTCGTTGATGTTCAGGCAGAGAATTTTTCAAATTTCCAGCTGGAATAATAGCTGGAAACGCACACAACTCACGTTCAACAAGTAATATTCTCTGAACTGGACGTATAAGAGTCGTTTATACTAAAACACAAAAATCAAATCAATGTTGATCATTTTTAGACCATGATAGTTAGTCCACCGGGGATCTGATAATTAGCTGTCCACTGTTAGCTGAATGACTGCAGAAGAGACTTGTCTTATTGTATTAGACAAATTAAACAGCTAACTAATCGTAAATCGTAAACCCCGATATTAATCGTAATCTGCAACAGTTTTCGCTGTGGTTCGGACCGAACAGGAAGATTGATATCGTGTTCGACAAAGGCCATTGAAGTGTGTCTGTTCGAGGAAGTGAGTGTATTGAATTGGAACCGGGAGATGCAAGGAAAGCTTTTCCGCAATGCTTTTTCCACATTGTCTGGTGTGAACCAATTGCATTGCAAATGCACAATTCAGCTGATGGTCGTTGATTAAATACGTTTTTGCACCCGATTTTTCTATAAAACGCGTCAAGATTCCATGGTCGATTGGTAGGTTCAAGACCTTCGACTTTTTACTCGTGACACCATCGAAAGTAACTCAATTTTGTTCCGTTCTAACGAATCGATTTAAATTAACATGTTTAGGCACCTCAAAAAGCTTTACGGAGGTGTAATGAATCTCCTTTCTTCCGCGTAAATTTGTTCTTTTTTCCTTAATCTCTTCATTTTTTTCTTTACAGTTATGTTAGTCGTGTTTCGCTTCCTTTAAAGAAGCACTAAAAAATGTTTCTGCATCCAATATTAAATATATTATAATACTGTCATGCATCGGTTACGCACCAGAAAAAACGAAGAAGACTTACTGAAGAATGAAAAACCCCATCAACAACCCTTTCGTCCTTGTTCCTCTTGCTAAATGAAATGAAAATTGTCATTGTCATGCATCGTTAATCAGTTATTGAACTGCTAGAGGGCGCAATAGATTCCATCGCATACAATTGTTCAATGGACAGAATTAAAACTAAAAATTGTGCAGATCAATTGTACGAAATATAGATAAAATCGACTTTTCGTTATAATATAAGGAGCTTCATCTTACTCGGAAATCAACCGAAATTACCTCAAAAACGACCTAACACCGGCTTCCAGTCGCGGCTTATTGATTGCTCTTCATAAGCGTTTACATGGTTATGCGTTCGAAGTAAGGTTAACAATAACTATTAATTATCGTAAACCATTATGAGTGACAAGCTCCTCGACGGTGACTAAAAATACGCGAGGTTGTGCGTACAATTTTCGAAGAAATGAAGAAACAACAACAGAAACAGTTAAATACTGTATTATTTATGTAACATGTCATAATGAGAGGTAATGTTCAGCAAATTCATTTTTCGGTCGTTTACGCCGAAGAAAATCAAGAGGGCCGATTAATGGCTTCTTCAGCTGTAAATTGCCAGAACAACTTGCGTGAACACGTGGTTTGCATGGTGTGCAGATGGAAGATTAGGAAAATGAATTGGGATTCCGAAGATAAACGTCGTTTTGGAATTAAGTGTTTTCGTCGACGAGGAAAAATTTTAATTAACCGTACATGCGATGCGGCTTGATAGTACCAGTACATAAAATTGCGCCTGCCCTATCGGTTATTAGTCATTGGTTTTTCGCGCTTTTCGAAAATTATGCGTGATAGATTAGCGAGTTCCATATTAAAAATCTAATACGCTTATAACATGCAACCATTCCTTACTGTTTCTTTGTCGGGAACGATCAAGAATTCGCGGCGGAAATGTTCCAGGAGTAATTAAATTTTACCGCTGATTAACGCTAACGTTAATTTTGTCATTCTAATTTCGTTGCTTAAATGAACCCAGTACTTAACAACAAACCTACTTGCCCAAACTACTGCAAAATGTTCATTAAAATTTAAGCCGTCACTCGGAAGTTATTTTCACCGTTATGATATTTCTTATAGTCTAGTTACTTTTAAGGTAGTTTAATTAAACATCACATAAAAAAACCTAATAATTTGCAGCTCTCGTATTCTCACGAAATGCCAGATGCATGAATATGCTCTACATGTTGACGATAGTTTACACACGTATTTCAAATTGTGCCACTATTTTCTAAAAAACATCGATACCGCCTCGGCATATTCTTCTAATTACTCTTAATTCATCTTCATCTCAATCTCAACTCATTCATCCTCATAATTTTCCTCAATCTTTTTTTTTCCTTCCACATCTTTCTGCTCTCTCTCTCTCTCTCAATTAATCTTCCCCAAATTTCTCTTTTTTTTCTATAAGATATTTGCGGTTCGACATTACGAGCTCCTGGAAGTTTGAAGGTTTAAATGCCGTCACTTAAGTTAGTCGGCAAAAAATGACGCTCGATGAGGTTGAAGGTGTCATAACAGATCTCTCGTTTAGTTTTAAAACGTTCCCTTCTCCTCCTGCGGTGTTTTGACATTCAACTGAATCTAATGTGATGCGTCTTCTAATACAGTACTCAGAAGATTGTTCATTACGACCGAAACCGTTCCAAATGTCGCGTAATTGTAATCTTGTTGTGTCCACCAAACTAGTTTGGTTATGTTCGTGTTATCGCGAGTCTATGACAATGTCAGATGACTACTGCGGTTTGCGTGCCGGTTGTAAACGATGATTGCCGGCGCAAAGCGCCTGCTTACAGTTTCATTAATACGGTATTATTACGGAATTTGCATGGGAATATCTCTTTTTCGCTTTAACTAGTCTTAAAATTAATTATTACCAAGTCTAGCTGTTTGTGGTACCTACTCATAAAAACCTATGACACGTTAAAATTTAGTTTACTACTCCGCTATTCCTGGTAATTTACTACTTGTCTTTCTTTCGCTTTACCCACAAGTTATTCTAAATCTTATCATTAACTCAGTGCCTCGTTTGATTCCGTTTATCGGTCATTCTATTTATTTGCTGCACGCATAACTCCCAAACAGGCCTATTAGGATGTTGACTTTTAACCCGTTAAGTTGAATTAAATTGTGAATATTACCCTATCTCACCTGGAATCGACACGTTTTCTCGTGTTTATTGAATAATAAAATATTGCCCCCTTTGGGGCCTACCCACCATCTCGCGAAAGGTGTGTTTAAGCACACGAATTGTTATTGATGTCTAATGTTTGCCTTGGTTATTGGTAAGTCCGTGTTTTAATACTTAATTAGAGTTTGCTGCATGTAATGAGGATGGAAGGTTGCACTCCAAGCAGATTAGTTTCGGTGCAGATATAGTTGACGTCTTCAGTGGACGTTTTACTCAGATGTGCCAAATTATTATTGCACTAGTAACGTTAAATGTAAATATGTTTTAGAAAAAATAGAGACCGGATAATGATTTGGCCCTATAACCATAAACACAACTGTTTATTAGAAATTTCATGATATTTTCGCACGGTTCTCTCTCATGTCCTTGAACCTTCAATCAACACTTGGTTTGGGATTTATAAAGAAAAAAAAAATCGATGTTTTGATTTTTTATAGGAAATCAAGCGGAGTTTAGAGAAACGAACGACCGAAAGGCGTACGAGGGGAGACGGGCTTGTCCATACCAACGTAATTATTAAGCCCGAGTCTTACTTTGTACTGGTTTAATTCAGCGTTAAAAGATTTGGTACGCAGTATTTATGCCATGTTATTCAACATGTTTTCCTCACGTGATTGAAATGGAAATTAAGCAATAAATTAATATTATGTTAATTATCATGAAGCAAGTTCCGATATCATCGCATTATCCGTGTTATCTAGATTTTTTCCAACAATAAAAAGCGCTTTAAGAGAAAGGCACGTTCCCTCGTCTCATTTCCGAATGAGGTTAAAGTAATGCGTGTGTTCTTCTATTAGCAACCAGTACCTCGCAGAAAAAACATACGACGACATACCTGCAATTTAATTGGACTTATTAGCAATCCGCAAAAACCACGAAATTACTGCAATAAATTCAAAGTTTAAACTAACAGGATTTAATCACTTCCGACGTTCTGTGCCCATTGTAAGCCGATACACTTGGTTTGTTTTGGACAGCTCAGTATATGCCCTCTCCTCGAGAAATCTGAGTGTTACGGGTCAAGGGTTCCGATACTAATTTAGATTTCAAATTAATGAACGACGCCAAGCCAGCAGCTATAATTATGTTCATCGTTCAACTAACACGAGAGGAAACCGATATTTGTCAGTTTCGAGAAAAATACGTTAACTGTTACAGGATTTCTTCGCAATTTTTCAACATTCGATCACTCACGTAATCAGTAATTAGATAGACACCAGCATTAATTACGCCTATTAAGCATAATTACACGTCATATTAATAGTTTAATGCAATTAAGAATTTAGAAAAGGAATCGTAATATATTTGCCAGCAGATGAAGAGCTGCACTTACAAAGGTCTTAACACAATTTTCATGTGTTTCTTTTATGTACAGTCGCTATTTAACTAATAGGACGAGTAACTAAACCCGAGGTTCGAAAAATTATCACGAAAAACAGCATTAAAAAACTGGCTCTAAAACAAAAATATATAATAAAAATAATACAAAATAATACTTGAATATGATAATGATTAGCTCAGATATCTAAAATGTATGAAATGACAGAACTTTACCGGCTGTGCCGTGCATAAGCTCCCCACATGCATAATGACAAGATGCTAAAAAGGTCAACAATCCAATGACTCATGATGTTTATAAATAATAAAACAGCACTTGTCATTCTTCTTACACAAGTCTTTCTACACATCAAAATTTTAATTCGACGAAATGGCAAAGCAGTCGAAAAGGTCATTGAGTGTTGTCTTGACAGTAATAATCAAACACTAAATTTGCGACATGTAAATATTTCACTGAGTAACATGTGTTTATTACTGGTGAAAAGCACAGAAAAATTATTTTTTTTGCAATTTTGTAGTGTTAATTGAAGAAAAACTTCTATATTCATAGACTTGACAAATACAAATTATCAAACCCAAGTTGACCCCTCAGCAAATTTATCACCTCACAGTGACGAATTCTTGAGATACCCTTTAAAGTAGGACAATTAAATATTCAGTTTTCAACGTGAAGTTTCGTAAGTTTAACCAACCTTCACTCTTTCGAGTGTCAAACGAGGCCGACTTTATCCATCGTCAAAATCGACAAAGTCTACAAATATACAAAGAAAATGCTCTTATCGACATGCAAACCAAGTCCCAAATAGAAACCCATTATTTTATCAATTGGAACGTTAAAGCCGTCATGCCCAATGATTTTACCTAGCAAAGTCGCGCGACCAAAACGATCTGTGTCATGAGATATTACTTAATGCAACAACAAATTCAGGCTACCACTATGCAACTTTCCGTACCTACTCATTGTCATTGTTTTGCTATAAAAAGTCATTTTGATCATACAGTCGATACGTAAAAAAATTCAAATAATTACCATTAAAATTAGTAATGAAATTAATGTGCTTTGCACGTGAATATATGAAAATATTGTCTTTTTTTAATGATGAGTAAATAGATCAAGTGTACTGGATATTGTAGACCAACTCATTAATCTCCTTTATGACCGTATAAGGGTCTTCGAACTTTAAGCTCACTTTGAGCAACTACCCCACCTTCCTGAAAACTACGAGAGTTAGCTAATAAGTCATATCTCGTCTTGACTCGATTTCTGGAAACGACAACAATTTCTTTCTGACTTGCTATGGGCAAGACTTAATCTCACCATTCAATCGTCCATTAAGCCCTTCAAATTGATTAGATTTTTTTCTGAAGCTGCATACATCAAATTCGTGGAATGCTATATTTTACCTCCACACTCCGATTAAATCTCGACAAGCCATTAATTGAAGAAATGGGTGTCAGTCCAAATCACGCTGATGATTTGCCACCATTTTTGATAGATATTGTTCCGCGGCAGCATTAAATCTCTCCGCCATGCCATCTGGAGTTCTTGTCTTAAGAATTTCGAGATGTTCCATTATCTAGTGAAAAACTGGGGACTCGAATTTACAGCTTTTTTCGAATTGAAGTTCGAGGGTGATTCTAAATATACCGAATAATACATTTAACAGCACCGCTGCCACAGTATGCCTCTTAATTTGGCATAGCACAAGCCGCAAAAATTTCGTAAAATAATGTCCTGACAACCAAGATATATCTTCTCCTTGGCTGAGTACGTGAAAACGGATCGGCGACATCAATTGCCACCCCTTTGAATGTGGCACAAACGGCTTACGGTTTCCCGTAAACCACACCGTCACTTGACTTCTAACTTCAACCGTTCAATAATGGTTGAAAAATAGGGTTTGATTTGCCTAGGATCATAAAAATCTTCCAGTAGCGTCTTTAAGTAACTTAAAATAAATGAACAAAGGAAGAAACAACGAACTGGAGATAAACTTGTAGATGAAAATATATTTTCTAATAACCACTATGACAATAGTTACGTTTTAAAATAATGTAAAACATGGGTCGAACGGCTGGTTCTACAATAGCAAAATAAATAGAGCCACGCCTATTAATATCTGCCTTTCATACAGACGCACTACACAAATATCAAAGGAGAGGTGTGTACCAAACAAGGCGGTACCACCATTAAACATGAAAGCACAACAATTATTACGTGGAAGATAATTCAGTTCTGCACGAATACAGTAACAAACCTAAATACATTATGAAGAACATTTTGTAACAAAGGGAGGTTTAGTAGGCCAAAGGAGAAATTTTATACGATGTTCATTGCCTCATCCAGTATCAATCAAAAACTTTGGCCATTGTGAAATATAGGCTTCACTAACACGAATTTATACAAAAAAATATATTAACGTTAGGTTCCTTAAACTGTATAATTACCTTTGCGAAAACAGAATTTTCCCAATTTCCAACAACATCCAGGCTGTTAAAAAAATACAATCCCAACAGTAAAATGTTAGACACAATTAAAACATTGTGTTTCAGATACTAAACTACAAATTCCCGTACCACCTCTACTGATTTGACAAATACCAAACTAACAAATACTTAGGAAGCAGCAGAGTCCGATGTCTTGAAACACTCAACAAACAAGAACATTTATTTATTTAAATTAGCAAAAAAAGAAGATTAAATTAATAATAGGATGAATATTTCGTGTAAAAATTATTAAAAGTGAATTTCTAAAGTCCCCAAAACCTTTCAATTGGGTCTAAATCCCACGAAAATGTCGACCATTCCAAGAGGTTAAACTTATTCTCCATAGAAGAGGCAACTCTGGAGACTGAAGTGTTAAATCATTTGATAGACAGTATGGGTTTCATTTCATGGTAATATAACTTGTTAAGGTGGTGGTCTCAAATTTGCGACACTGTGTATATATTTTAATACATTTTAGTAAATACTTAGCAGGCAATTACTGAAGCCCATAAAATTAGCAAACTAGCACTATTAATTGAATAGAATATAAAAAATACCTTAAGAAGGAAACATATTTAATTAGATTATATGTAGATGGCACGAGTCATTAATAACAAAAACGGTTGCTTTTATTGGTACCTGGACTATCAAGGCTCTTGCATGCATTTGCAAAATTGCAATGCAAATTTTTATAACATAAATGGCACGAGCATGACAATTAATGTTTCTAACTGTTGGGAAATTGTATTTTTCTGTCATTGCTCTGATAAAGAACAAAAAAAAACCTATCTATTAACCTAACAAGCATACAGGGTGTCCCAGAAATAAGTGCCATAATTTTAACAAGTAACAGAACTCATCAATAGTAACAACTTTTGACAAATAAGTTTTTTTTTAAGTTACGTTTACTTCCGGTATTTTTACCTATTAAAACAACTCTATAGCACCGCTTATGGATAAAAAAAATCCAAATACACACTGGATATTTTGTTATTGTTTTCTTATCGTAAAATTTTTTTTACTAATCGGGAGTCAAGGTCGATGCACCGCAAGTCTTGTATTGTTTACGATTGACAGTATTGAGAAATTTCCTCGTGTGAAATGCCGCGTTTTACAAAAAAATGAATGCACTGATATAGTGTTAGTTTATGGGGAAACCCGTGGAAATTCTAATCAGGCTCATAGGATTCATAGACATCGTTTCCCGGATCGTCCTACGCCCAATAGGCGCACGTTTGTTCGTGTTTATCGAGGACCTCGAAATAGTGGAACTTTTGCAGATGCATATCAAGATCGTGTCAGACAACGGCCTAATCGTTTTGCAAATGTTGAAAATGAAATTTGGAAGGTGTTGAAAATAATCCTGGGAGTAGCACTCGTGAGCACTGACAATAGAGTACAATGTCTCAAAAAGTTCAGTTTAGAGGACTTTAAAACAACGATAATTATACCCATATCGTGTACAAAAATTTTAGTGTTTACAATCGCAGGATTATCATCATCGACAACGTTTCTGCAACTGGGTTTTAAGAAAACTAAGACAGGTTCTAATCTTTCTTAGCAATGTATTAGCCACATATGAGACGGGATTCACCAGGAAAAGAGTATTTAATATGCACAACACTCGCATTTGGACAGATGAAAATCTCCATAGTATAAGGCCTCGCAATTTTCAAGAGAGATTTTCAATAAATGTATGGGCTGGAATAATAAACGATCGGCTCATCGCCTCTTACTTTTTACCAGATTGATTTGACGGTAAAATTTATTTACATTTTTTAAATATTGAGCTAAATCATTTATTGGAATATGTTTCGCTGGAAATTCGTGGAATCATGAGGTATTTTCATGATGGTGCTCCTTGCCATAGCGCCCGAATTGTACGAGGATAGTTAAACAAGCTACTTTCCCAGTACGTGGATTGGTCGAAATGGTTCTGTTGCGTGGCATGCTCGATCACCAGATTTAAATCCTTGCGATTTTTATTTATGAAGCCACATGAAACAGTTAGTGTATTTTACTCCAGTTGATGCAATTGAGGAACTACGAGAACGCATTTAAAATGTCGCCAGAATGATTCAAAACGATGGGGAAACGTTACTGAGGGGAGAAGAAAATTTTTAACGTCGAATACAATTATGCTTTGAGAATAACTATTGAATTTGTTAAATTACAAATCAATGTAGAAAACTCGAATCTAAATAGTAATAGATCAATAATAATTTCGGCATGGTTGACTCACATTGTATACGCACCAAGCTGATTCACGTGTATAAAAAAAGGGAAATATTTCTTGTAATCTTTCACGATGTTCGTACTGCAGTAGTACCTTTGCCGTCTATGAGTAAAGTCGGTCGGTTAGTCCATTCTTGTTTTATTAATCCCAATTTTCACTAAATATACTCATAATTTCCAACAAAAATGGAAGACATTTGGTACTCTTAATGTAACCTCTCTTGTAGGTAAGTCAAAAATTTAAATTATTTTAATAGTAAATAACGTAAAACTCCAATAACTCCTACTTAGCTGTACGCGTTTATTGATTATTCGCAAAAAAAGATATGCACATTAGAAAGCAGGCAAAAAATTTGGTAGGTATCTATGCGAAGGATTCGAAATGGAATAAACAATTTTAAATACCATAGGAGGGTAACAGAATTTTAATAAATCTTCTAATGAATTGAACTAGAAAACTATACCTCTTACGCAAAAAATGTACTTGAAAAAATTTTGCTTTTTTACGAGTTCTATTGATTCAAATTATAGAACTTATTTCTGGGACACCCTGTATATACAGCGCGACTCTAAATTTGCCCCCTCCCCCTGTTATTTTTCAAAAAATTAAAAAAACAGCATTCAACATAGAAAAAAATACAATTTTTTTCTTTTATTTATTTTTTTAAATATTGCTTTGGTCACGCGTAAGGCGGAACTGCCGATTTAAAAAAAGACATAGGTTAAATGATACCTCAAATTAAAGGTATTTGAAAACTATATTTAATGGTGTAATGCAATTTCAAATCAATCTATTAATTTTTGCAAAAACTGCTATAAACAGAAATAAATTAATGTCAACAATGCCACATAAACTCAATTTCATAATACACAAACAATTTTTAAAAACTGGATTGTTGAGAGGAAATTTACTAAATTGAATGTTTGAATGGGCACCATTTGGCTCCTGACAAAAAAGAATTAATCTGAACTAGCCTGTCAATAAATTGCTATTTTACATTAACGAAGAAGTGTGGATTGATGAATCTGCAAACTTCTGTACTTCGACGTTTTTATTAGCTTAAAAAAAATTATTTTATTGCACTAAAGAACTTATTTGCAATGATCTGACTTGCAATTGCTCACAGAAAATTACGAGGAAGAATGATGTGGTTTCAATGGTTAAGGGCGATTTTAGTTTTGTGGTGCTAGTGGATACCACTTGTCCATCATACGAAGCGACTTTGCACAGGGCAATAAAATGGGATAAGATTGGCTAAATGCAGATGACCAAAGGATGACGCAGATGGTCGCATGACTATACAGATGGCTACATAACTCTTAACTGATTGACTTGGAATCATATTACATCGTTACATGTAATTTTAAAATACCCCTAATTTTGTATCCCTTGACCAACGTTTCAATTTTAAAAAATTAGCCGCCTTCCCCTACCGGTAACGTAAGCAACATTGAGAAAAATAAACAATCGTTAAAACAAACTACGTTTTTATTTTATTTACTGCTTCATTTGAGTTTTTGAAAAATAATTTGTTAAAAAGTTGGGGGAATGGGTTAATTTAGCGCTGCACAATATATTTATTCAATCGTATGTTTGTATTTATAGCAGGATATCTTCCAACAAATGAATAGAAACGTACAGCCAAGTTGTGAAACACGTTTACAATTCAAGCTCGATCTACTCTCAAAATCTTCGTCTTGTTGATCCAACTGGTAGGCAACGCATTCATTTGTCACTGCAGAGATTTGTGATGCAGATAAATCACCGAAAAAAAAGCACAAAATCTCGACAGAAGGATGACTGACTCACAGAAGAATTTTCAAAAATTTCATATTACGGGCACGTCTTCGATCCTATCGCTGCGCTCTCTTGTAGTTTCATTCTCTCACACTCGCGATACATATTGTGCAAAACAAAAGTATAAAATTTTATTATACCAAAAGGTGAACGTCATGGTGATAGTTTATTGTTTTGACGAACTATATTGTTTGAACGGTGGCAATAACAATTTGTATGTGCCCGGTAAAGCAACGAACCAGTTAAATATATGCGTAAAGGAAGACCGCAACAGGATTTTTGCTGGGACTTGGATCATGCATGATACGAAATAATGAACTGATTTACAAGCAAATGGCTTTTTTGTACTGTAAAACGGACAATGCATTATGCTAAAATATGACATTTTCCAGCTAGTTCCTGGAATTTTAATAGATCGAGTGCTAAAACTGTTCCTGCAAAGAACGACATAAACAAGTCAGGTATAGGGCCGAGCCCACAGTAAACCAGAACAGACTTTGACCAACATACTACTGCCTACTACCTTTCGCCATCTGAAGTGAAATATTCGTGACTGATTGAGAGTTAACAACCTTAAATATAAACGGTGAGCAACCAATACCAATCAGAATGGAATTCTCTAAACTACCAGATGAATAACGATAATCCTACACGACGGCAATTTGTGTATTGCCTTATTTGGAAGATACTCATGGCCTAGTAAATTGAAGTTGGTAAATTTTCTTGTTTTATTTTGAGAATGTGATATTTTGCATTCTTTACAGCAATGGTTCAAGTAAATTTGAAAGGTTCAAGTTCCTAAATCGCGGTATTTTGTATGTTATTGAATTATATCAGTATTATTATTCTTGATGGTAGAAAAAATTAATTTTACAAACTTTCCATCAACAGGGATATCATGTGAATTCTGCAACTCACAAAACTCAAAAGGCAAGCTTTACTAATATATTTAAAGTACTAAAAATTAATAATTAATTCGTTACTTTTGCCACAATTATTTCATTTATACACCACGTACATTCTCATGATATTGGAATATTTACTCCCTCAATATCATTAAGCTGAGCTTTATAAATTATCACTTTCACCTAGCCTTAAGTTCTAGTAGTGCCAAATTGAGAGACTTTGTCACCTATTTAATTTTTACTTGTCTTTTTTTGATTATTGTAAATGAGTTAACAATCTTATTGAAAATGTAAATATTCTTAATTCACCTGTTTAAATTTTTTAACATGCATGGTCAGAATCAATTAATGTTCAAAACTAATTACCACATTAATATTTTCATAAAAATTCAATATGATTTTTTTCTAGATACATGCAGATTTTTATTATCTCCTTATTAACAGTTATGTTACTCCAATATTAAGTATTTAAATTTGATATTGATATGTTGCAAATGCTAAAACACTAAATAATAATCATAACAGTGAAACATTTGATGATCCTCTTTCAAGACATCATTATGATAAAAAAAATTCTTAAATCAAAAGCTTTCATTGAAATTGTCCAAAGCTCAGTAAGATGTACAGAAAAAAAGGAAATAAACCCACTTACCTTGCAGATTGTCCAGCATAAACGTCAGCAGCTTGTGGGTCCCATTTGGTTCAGTATAGATTGACATGATATCCTTACTGAGAGGGTTTCCCATCAGCCCTAACACCATCAGATTAAAGAGCCTTCCAAGTTCATATGGCAGCATTCGCAGATGGTTATTTCCTAGTTGTAATTCCCTAAAAAATCACATTTAGATATAGTGTCTGTATTTACTATACACTATGTTACAACAATTAGTGTAAACCTTAACTTACAAGGCACATACATATTCTAGGAAATCAGGAAAGAGGTGATAAGGAAAGGTTAACTTGGCCTCTCCATGAAAATCTTCAGTAAAAGGATCCTAGAATAGGTGTTAATAACACAAGTTTTCCTTTGACACTACTCACCTCAAATGAATTAAATCTCCTAATTCAGCTGGCAATGATCTTAGTTTATTATGACTTAAATCCAAATTACGCAGGTTCACCAAGTGACAAATATCTGGTGGTATACGTTGTAAACAGTTATGTTTTAATGTCAGACCTGTAAGAAAAACTGCATTAAGTTTTTGCTTCAATTCATCAACAATAATTATGAATTTATAATAATTCTTGACATGTGAATAATGATGATTACATTTATGATCCATTTAAAATTAAATAAATATGAAACAAAGAAACTGGAGAAATTGTCACTTTATGCAGCCAATCATTGGCACTTTCAAGTTTCTTTAACTTTATTTTTAATTGTATGCACAAACTATGTCAAGTATATTATAGTTTTTTTTAATACCTGTTAAATGTGTCATCTGAAACAGGCTGGTCGTAAGATTTCGAATAGTCCCTGTTATCTCCAACTCACTCCAAGTGGATTTTTTTCCACTGGCTTGATCCTCGGCAGACATATAAGTGGTTGTTTTCCTGAGACTTGATGGAGAGTTATAAGATGATGCACCTTGTTCATACTTGTCTTTTGGGTTGTTTCGAGGCATAATTTATCCTACAAATAACATTAGTGCTTACCATAAAATAACATAATAATTTAAAAATATTTTAAATTCTACAGTGCAAGATTGCTAGGGAAAGGGTTCAAGGAACTCATTACTAAAGATCTAGCTGACCCCATAAACAAAGAATTGTGTTGAGGAAACAAAGAATTATATAGAGGAAATAAAGCTCAAGTGGCAATTAAATATATATACAAAGCCAAAGGTGTAAATATATGAACGTGGTGTAAAAATATTTATGTGGTAATTTAATTAGCTTTTTCTTGTTGTTTACCACAGCCATGACGCAGATTTGGTAGAGCTTAACTTAAAATGGAGTAGAGGGAATGCTAGCTCAATTCATAATGAAATACTTTATTCGCCACGGAGAACGGAAGATATGGTATTACATTCAATTTACCTGCTACCTACCTTCATCTACTCCTCTAACGGGCTAAATTAGTAGATTTATAATAGAAGAAAAATTATAAAATTCACAATCGGTACCCAAAAACAATACAGAACACTCACGACAAAAACTCAAAGTAAATGACAATGACAATGACAATGACAGTGACAGTGACAAGCTACAGGTTACTGAAGGTAATTTGACTGACAACAAAAATGCAGCTCCGGCATTGTCTTCCTTCATAACGATTTTAATGGAAAAGAACACTGTATTGGTTGGACTTGAATAAGAGCAACTTGTCGTTTGTCATTAAATCAAACATAACCTTAACCTTCAAACTTCGTATTGTTGATGTTAATTGAATTCCTATTCAAATCAATAAATGCTTATTGTTATCACCACAGAGAAAATTTTTTCGGTAAAAGTTATTTTTTTAAATTAATCATCTACGACTGCATGGTACTGGGTTTTAATCATTGTCTATTCATAAGGTAAGACGTAATGTATATTAAAAGGTGATGATTAAAAAAAAAACTTGTAGTATATGCAGCCAAGATATTTTCAAATAGGAGCTATCAAAAATGTGAAATTAGAAACATCAATACGTCGCCATACAATGATGCATAGTATTTTTTGCGTAATATTAAGTTATTGATTGACCAGAAATATAAAGGTACCTAACACAGAGTTCACCTTGTCACAAGTGACTCTGAACCACCAAACATATGCATTTACTCATATATTTCTTAAACTTACTTGACAATGATTCTATCACAAAATCTTAATTTCAGTAATTACTTTATGCAATTAATTCAGCATTTGAGTTATTTTAGATCCGGCATACTTCCTCCTAAATATACCCTCAAATCATCAAGAGTAGATTTAACCAATTTGACTTTAACAATTTCAGTTTTAAGCCTTTTATGGGCTTCAAATCTGTGACACCCTCCAAAAGAATAATAGTAATTGCCCCCCTCTCTCCCAGTAATCCACAACACATCGATTGGGGGCACTTGGTCTTGAGTTGCAGGATTCAAAATTGTCCCCATCAAAGATTCCACTTTCTTTTCATCTAGTATAGGAGGGATTGGGCGGATTATAATGGCTAGGGGCATGTCATAGACTTCAGTTATACCACTGGCATGGATACTAGTCATGGTTGGTGTCTTTTTCAATAAGTCTGAAAATGTATCATTGATTGAACATAAAGAGACATATACATTTAAGAAAATAAACCTAAAAGTTCACAGGATATAAAATTATGATATAGGTATATGATTCGAAGTTTCCTTTTGAATTGAGAAGCAGGTCTGTTCTTAAAAAAAAACAAAGATTTAATATTTTTCCAAATGGGAAATAATCTTGGAAATAGTAATCATTTGTTTTGAAGTGGTTTGATGTTAAGCAAATACTAATAACAGACGATGATATTAATAATGAGTGTATTATACTCTACATTCAGTATTTATTACATCTTTATTTTACTTTTTATGACGAAATATTTAAGTTAACAATTAAAATAAAAATATATTACCAGCAAAATATTTGCTAAGTTTGTTATTAATGTTGATGCTATATCGTGAAAACTTTACATCCACTCCGAGGTACCTCGTCAAGCGCAAATGACTAGGCATATTTTTATCTTTAAATGCAGCATGAACTTGAATTTTAAATTAGTGGATAGTTAATTGCTGACGTGAATACATTGTTGCCATATTTATTAGTTGTGCTTATAATAGTTCTATTAAGTTTAGACTGCATTATGCTATGACTTTGAGAGTGTCTTTATAAGCTTTTCCTTAAAAGATGGATCGGTACAAGAGACTCAATACAACGGTCGCCGAAATCTCCAGATGTTAGGCTGTTCGATTTTTTTGTTGGGTTTCTTCAAAGATTTTGCTTACAAAAGAACACAAAATTTAGACGATTTAAGTCTTAGAATTCAAACAGAATTAGAAATAATAAAAAAAGCAAGACTAGATAATTGCATATGGGTTCGACGAACGACTGACTTCTTGCAAAATTGTTACTAGAGCCCAATTTGTGCATTTATTGTAGGAATTTCAATTTTATTTGATGAAACAGTGAGTTACTTTATTTTATATCTAACAAATTAATTTTTTAAGGAAACAATAAATCCAATTTTAGTTCCGAGTGCACCGTTGTATCCCTTGTTAAATTACCTTTCATTTGATATACTACAATGGGTACCTTTCCATTTGAAAATAAAAAGTTAGTAGGGCTAGATAGATTGAAGACATACATTTGAACTTCGAAAATAATATAATAAATGCGTTTTTTAATATAAAATTATACGTATTTAATAATAAAAAAAATATATCTGGTTTATGTAAGTTAAAAACATGTTACAATACTTTTTACAAGCGTTGTATGGACATATAGAGGTCAAGGAAATAGTCCTTTATGTACAGATAGACTGGCAATGATGATAGAATGATCTTCTCTTCTCTGGATCTGTTCTCCGTGTTGTAACATCCATACTTCTCTTGTGTCTCTTCATTTTTTTCCCTTTATCATCTATTCTGATGTCTCTGGCATTTTCCAATTTATTCTTGCTCCACTTGCTCAAAAGGGTGGGTTGCTGAAATTACAAGCTCATATCAGCCCGAAGTGTATCAACGCCAGGTACTTCCCGGTTTGACTCGTTCCTCATTCGTTGGTATTCTGGGTCTTCTATCTCCTTCTTCTTCTCCCGGGCTTGGTTATCTGGAATCGGGTAAAGAATCATCCAGGGGTCACCGCGTGAAGGTGCAAGTAGGACTGTGACCCCCAACCTGAACTAAGTAGGCTGTCACTTTAATGCAACAATAAATAATTTCCATTATGCGTTATGAGAAACTAGTGGTTTTTCGGTATTTTTGTGCTGCAAGTCCTTAAAGTTTCGCTTTTATTTACATCATCCTTTCTTTTTTTCCAGTTTGGGCAATTATGGAGATTTGTAGGCTTTGTCTAACACGTAGTACGGATTTCAGTAATATCTCACAAAACAAACTTTTGATTTCAAGAATCAAACAATGTGTTTCTATTCAGGTAGGTTATCTGTTTTTAATAGCAAAATAAGCATAAATAAGCGTAGTAAGAATTCATTCAAAGTGTATTTAAAAAATGCTCTATCATCCCTAATTGTACTAAATTTCTTAAAAATTCATGATTTTTCTCTCATAGGTAACGGTTATATTTTGTTTAGATAACTCCTATGGATGACCTCCCCAAACACGTTTGTGCTCCCTGTATTGAGCAAATTCAACGATGGTATAAATTCAAAATAATGTGCCTGCAATCAAAACGTACGCTTGAAATTGAGGGATTTAAGAATTGTGAATACTTAAATGATGCACAACTTGATCAAGATGTAACTAAGAACAGCCACACATTCAATAAGGACATCACAAACCATGGTCCAATGATTGATAATGCCAATGGATTTGAGCCAAAGTATCTATACAAAGTTCTTTCTGAAACTTATTTAATAATAGGAATTTTTAAACTAAAGGATGAATTCTGCAGGCAAATTGGAAATATTCATATTTGCAACTTTTGCTCTCAAACTTTTGAGTATTACACTGATTACTTGGATCATCAAGTCAGTCATAATGGAAAGATTGCTATTCAATGTGATAAATGTGATTTAGTAAGTGTTACATCTATTCATAGTTGTGCAATATTATCAGATTATTTCTTAGGCTTTTCCCTCAATGCAGTCATTTGCTCAGCATGAAAAGAGCCATAAAATCCACGATAAAATTCCATGCCATATTTGTGGCACCGTGTTACAAAGGCAAAGTATGAAAATGCATTTAAATAAGCATACTGGCAAATTTCAGTAAATCACATTTATTTCTGTTCTATAACGTTATTCACATAGGAGCCTTTTTAGGTGCAGTGAATGTCCCACGTCATTTTCAGGCGCTCAACTCTTAAAATCACATGTTTCAGCCAAACATTTGAAACTAAAACAATATTTCTGTGATTTTTGCGGGAAAGGATTTGGCACGAAATCTTCACTAAACCTTCACTTGAAAATTCACAATGAGGAGAAAAGTTATAAGTGCCATCAATGTGATTATTCAGGTGAAAAAATGTGTAGTAATATTGAGCATTTGGATGAAAGAGCAATTAATTTTAGGAAAGACATCAGGGGCTCTAAGGATGCACATGTCGAAGCATGAAAGTGGTACTTACGTGTGTGAATATTGCTCCAAAATATTCAAAAGTTTTAAGAATTTGAGGGATCATCTAAGTCGAGTTCATTCAGAAGAGAAGAAACATTCCTGTGATATTTGTAGCAAGAAGTTTAAATTGAGGTAAGTTCACTTGTTATTTATGTCGTTTGAGTGTTTGCTATTGGGTCAAAAAAATTGGATAAACTTCTGTGAATTAACGACCTACAGTTAACAATGAAAATATTACAGGTATCTTTTAGAACATCACAAAAGGACACATACAGGGGTACAGCCGTATACTTGTTTGAAATGTGCAAAAACTTTTACCAGATCTGATGGACTTAAAGTGCATTTACAAACGCATATTGAAAGTGAAACCACATTCCAGTGTCAACTGTGTGAAAGATTGTTTAAGACGAAAAGAGGTGTTAAAAGACATAATTGTCCTAACGTTATAAATTGTAAAAATTGAATTTCGAGAAATATATAAGTATCTAACTAGTTCTTGGTTTTATTCAGTTCTTAATGTACAAGATTTTTTAGCTTTTATCGCCATTTCAGAGGGTTGCAAAAGATCGCAAAATAACACGGCAATAATATATGGAGTTAAAGTTTACAAAATGTAAAGGTTTTCATTGCAAACCGTTCTTGTTTTTTCCCATATTTAGTTCAAATTTGGGTTGAACATTTTTCATAATGCTACTCAATGGGTTGTTAAAACGACTATTTACAGAAAGAAAATTTTGTGGCGGTCATGCCCCTATTTAACATTCCAAATTTCGTTAACTATTATTAGAAACTTTTTTATTCCTTGCTTTTTTCTTGTGCGCAACTGTAGTCGTTTTCAAACTCTTGGAAAAGTAACATAACGCCCAATTTTTCTCGAAATTGCTATTATTTGAACGCTATCAAATCTATTAGTTATATAGGGCGTTATTTGAGTACGTGCCCAAATTTTTTAAGGGGTGATTCTTTAAGCGATTCTTAGACAAAGAATGTATATAAATATAGCCCTGTTAATGCTTTGTTTCCAAGATGGCGGGTGTCAAACTTTTTTCCTATCGTTACACATTAAAACACAATCTGAATAACAAGAAGATGCAAACTAATATGACGTTGAAATTCGGTCATAGTTTTTAATGAAGTAAAAAAGCCATCTCAAAGGTAGAAATTGTGTTGTTTGGCTAGTGACATGCACAAGGATAATGCCGATGATTCAAAAAACTCCCTATTAAAACTATACATAAATAAATGTTATGTATTTTCCTTTTAGCGAAAAAAAAGAAAAAATAAAAATAAATGTCAAATCGAATAAATCGATTGAAGGATTATTAAGATTTTTACAAAAAAAAAAGATAAACAAATTTTACACATACCACTACTTTCAGTTATTTTCTCCATAAAGGATAAATAATATTAAAACATTAAATTTAAAAAAAGTATCTCCCGAATTCAGCAACTGACCTACAAACACAATTTAAATTTGAACTATTTTCTCTTGCCGATACCGAGAATAATGGATTCTATAACATGTTCAACAGAAATAGATATAACCTTACCAACTGGAAACATAAAATAAAGTACCAACTGCACTCTCAACGAACAAAAGGAACTAATCTAAATTCTTATAAAGAAAACACCAATTTCTCTTAAAAAAAAAATAAAAATTTACTAACAATTAACTATAATTTTCCTTATTTCGACTTTATCTTCGGTGTTAACCTGCCATCCATCAACATTTGGATATCCTTAACCTGCAACCCAACTTCTCGTTATTTATGAACCAAAATTTCCCCTATGTTTTCATTCACCTTTTGATCATATCGATCCATATTCTCCAACAATCGATCTCGCACTTTCTTGTTGGTAGCCTCAATGTCCAGGCAACTGCAAACTACTTTCTTTGAATACTCCTTCCAGGCTTCATGATTTTTCTGTTAAATCCGGAAACAATCAATGTTCGTTTGCTAGTAAGAACCCTTTACTAAATACCCGAGAATCTTTTTCCAATTTTTTGATCATGGCGATGAATTTCTGCTCTTGGGCCACTGTTGATTGTTTGTACTTATCAAAATCGGTTTGTAGCATGTCCAGCTGGCCTTTCAGCTCCAGTTTCTCCTCCTTGAGCCGTGAGGTGCATGTGTCACATTCGTTAAGTATCTTCTTTAAATATTCCCTAAATCTGTGTAAACCCAGAAATTTTTATATAATCAATATAAAATATAACTGCACTAAAAGACTTTTGTACTTTTTATCCTGTTCTTCTAATTCCACTTTTTGGTGTTTGCGCATGTCATTGGTATCTCTGAAGGTTTTTTGATACATCTTTTCGATGTCGTTGATCCTTTTTTGATACTCGATTTGCAGCTCCTCCCTTAAGTTCAACTCAAGTTTGACTGCTTCTTCAATAGTACTCTTTAGTTCTATAGAATTAACGTTGTAAAGTAATTATAATGAAGAACAAGTTATTTAATTGAATCACTGATTCCAGAAACGCCCTAGGTCCATTTTTTGACGTATTTAAATTAGAAGCAGGACGATACTTGGATCATATACATAGAGGAGCAAAAGTCCTGCATAAATTCGTTAAAAATTGAAGAAAATATTTTTCACAACAATGCTGCAACACGTGAAATGTTGTTTTTAGTTGTACATTTTTTTTACGCAACTGACACGTATATAGGATTACCCATGCAGTAGATAAATTTACTTTTCCATTTCGTTTTTATGGAACCCTATATATAATATATTATGACGTTTTTGAGTTCTTTGAGAAATTCTGAACATATTTTATGTAACGTACCCATATCTAAATTCATCAGTTTTCGAAAAAACTAGGAAACATAGAAATAATGATAGAATTATTAATACATAAAAGATACCAATACAAACAAACTGTGTGAGGATTTTAATTAATTGATGTATGATTAATAGTAGTACTCAATCAAATTTTCAAAATAAATATCTCATAAATTGTTGGAGCTATGAAAAAATATTCCATTTTCACAAAAGTAAAAAAAAATACTCACGATTTTCTTTCTTTTTTTCCTCAATATCTGCACTTGCTCTATTGGGTTCTACCAACCTCCCTTCCCTCGCTGCATTTTCCGTCTCCTTTAGCTGTTCGATCAACTTCTGTTTCTCCCCTTTCAACTTCTCCATCTCCTTTCTAACTTTATCCAACCACCTCTTTGTGTCTTTTTTCTCTTGCTCATACTTTTTGATAGTTTCCGATGCTTTAGCTAGGTCCTCTTCTTTGGATTTTCGCTCGTTTCCATCATGAATTTTTAGCTTCAATTCCTCGACAGCTTTCTCCAAAATCACCCTCGCCATTGCGGCACCCTCCAATTGCTCCATAGAGTCTTTTAGCCGAGAATCCAAATCTTGTTTTTCATTCTGTACTGTAATAATACGATTTTTGGCATCTTGCAGCATCTCTTCTAATTCTTTAATTCTTATTACAGTCTCCTTATATTGCCTTTTCAAGACTTCGTCTGAATTTAGTCCAAGTTGCTGCAGCAACTTTTTCCAGGAATTAAACTTCTCTTCTATTATTCCCTTCTCCACGGTGTCTCCTTGAATTCCTTGTAAGAATTTATCCATTTGGGACGCAATTTCCAATGCTTTTTCTGGTGCTTCTCTATTGGATTTGTTTTCCAGGTGTTGCATGACATTTTTAAGCTGAAGTTTCAATGCTTCGTAATCATTTTTCACGGGGCCGTTATCGAGGTCCAAAGTGGATTGCAGTTTTTTATGCTGCAGCCTTGTCTCTTCGAGCTCACTTTTTAATTGGAATAACTGTAAATAAGTCTTAGGAATTGCTTCATATTTGTTTTTATTTCGTTAAAACCTCGTTTTTCTTATACTCCAATTCGGCTGAAAGTCGGCGGTTTTGCTCTTGTTCTTTAGCAAGCACTTGATTTGCAACTTTCAGGTCACTCCTGCACTTCTCAACTTCACCGAGCAATGCCTCAGTATTGTCTTTATTGCTTTGATTTTCCAAAGATTTCAGTAGACTCAAACGTCTTTCCTCTGATTCCTGCAATATCATTAAAGTGCAGATTTTAAAATTATTTATCGGAGAAATTTTTAACCTCGAGCTTCTTTTGTAATCTACGCTCATTGCATTCGGACTTCTCCAATTCCTGCTTCATCAACTCCAATTGCGGAAGGTTGTACTTAAGAGAAATGTTTTGAATTTCCGACCGGGTCTGCACAAGCATTTCTTCTATTTTTTCTTTCAGATCTTTATTATTCGAGTGCAGACTGGAAATTTGCCGGTTTTTGTCCTCTATTAGGGTCTTGTAGTTTTTTAGCTCATTTTGCAGCAAAAGCAAGTCTTTTGTGTGGCTGGGATTGTCTGAAATTTGCATGTAAGTGAGTCGAAATTTGAGCTTCGAATTCGATTTACTTACTACAGTTCTTAAATTCTTTCTTTGAGACTTCGCCCTTCAGTTGTCGATACTCTATGAGGTCATGCAGATCTGATTCATAGAATCTGTTGAGAAAATTTTCAATTGGGAAATAGACAAATTGATAATTTTACTGGGTATACAAAATATAGAATATGGAATATATACATATATATAGAATTTGGACTTTTCTTTAACAATTTTGATGAAATAAAAAAATTGTTTTAACATTAACTTATCAGACATTATAAATTAAGAAAATTCTTTTCTATGAAAAAATTTGAAAAAATTTGGAGTTCTATTTAAAATTCTGAAGTTAGTATCTGAAGCAGAGGTTATTTTCAAAAAAATAACTGTGACATTATTTTGTAATATAAATGATAACATTTAATTTGGTTTTTAATTCATCAACATCCATTCATACATGAGTGATAACTTAGCCCATTTTTAATGAGACAATCAGTATAACAGTAGTAATTTTATTATTTTCTTAACCCCATTATGGAGTTGAATTAAGAAATTCTCTTTATTTTCAGGGTGTACACTTCAAACAATTTTAATACAATAACTTACTTGAGCTTCACTTTCAAACCATCCAGCTCCACCGACTTGTCCACCAACATTTTTTTAAGCTTCTCTGTATTTTGATTATTATCCTTGATGAAGCAAATAAATTTGTTAACAAAAAAACTAATAGTTCATTATTGTTTTAATTATCAACTGATTTTAATGAACTACAAGGAATCTTTAAGACTGTTTTGTTAAACTTACCAAAGAATTATTTAACAAGGAATTAGTATCCTTTTGAAGGTGATCATTTAACCTCACTGTAAATAACGTTATGATCGTGAAAATTCAAAAACACTCCAACTATTACTTACCTCGAAAATGGTCATTTTCATTTTTCACAGCCTCGACGACCTCTATTAAATTTTTACACTGTTTCTGTGCATCTTCAAAACTTTTAAAAATAGCCATATTATCATTTTCCAAGGCGATTTTTTCAGAAACGAGCCGTTCCACTTCATCTTTGAGAGCATTTTTTTCATTATCCTGAGATAATTTTATTATCACAATGTCATCTAATAGAAAGTATTATTGTGAACTTACACAAATTTTGAATTTATTAACCTCAGCTTCTAAAGTTCCTTGCAGGAGGTCAATTTGATTTTCAAGTGATTTCTTCAACTCTTCAGAATTATATTTTGCATCCAAATTAAGGAGACCTTTTTGAGATTGAAGTTTTACATGCAACTCAGCTACTTCTGATTTATAAGCAATTAAGTCAGTTTCATGCTAAAAACCAGTCACTCAATTAAAACAAAAAAATTAGATGGCTAATATGAAGCTTACATTGGCAACAATTTCCTTAAATTTATCAATTTGCCCTTCTTTTTGTTCTAAAGTTTTAATAAGTGTACTAACAGTTTCAGTTTTATCAACTACAAAATTTAAAATAGTTATAAAATTGTGTTAGTAATAGCACAATCAGCTCACCAAGTAAATTCCCAGAATTTTTTAAGGAAATCTGAAGCTGCCTTATCTCTCCCTCAAGCAAAAGATTTTGCTTCTTGAGAGACTCAATTTCCTTATCCTTTTCAAATTTAACCTTATCAAAGTCATGTTTTAATGTCTCTATTTCCCTGCATCTGAATATGATAAGTAAAAATGAAAGTATTTAAATAGATAAGTCTATTGATCAAACTTACCGTACTTCATATAAAACTTTAAGCTGTTCATCAGGTGTGATTGCTTTTTTGTAAAGATGATTTAAATTATCATTTGATAGAACTGAAGTATTTGTTGAAGAATTTATAGTACTGTCCTCGTAGTTAAAGTCATCAAGATTTGCTTGCAGTAAATTTTGAAGCTACATTAGAGACATATGCAGATAATTTAAATTTCTTAAACGATTTCAATAACTTGCCTCCTCTTTTCTTCTTAATTGGTCTTCTAGATCCTCTTCTTCCTCAATATTCTTAGAATTGTTTATTTGAATATCTGTGCCTTGGAACAGGCTTAGACCTTCGTTGTCCATATCTATGTCTTTGTATAAATCACGTTCAGCGTTAGCCCGTATTGATATCTACTTTTCGTATAATTTTTAATTATTATTTTGATTTCAAAAAGGTAAAGTAATAAGTAAAGAGGTCTTGAATAATTGGTTTCGTTTTTGAAATTTTATTAACCAAATATACGGTTGATGACATTCGGATAGATATGTCTGTGTCATGTCATAGCTGCAATGAGACGAACCCCATTAAACTAATGGCAACAATGCAACTTTACTAGTTACTCGCTTAGCAATAACCTTTATAAGTATTAAAGTTCTAATGATAGAAATAAATAAGAATGAGTATTTTGCGAACTGTAATCAGTAATAATTCGTATTTAACAAATGTATTAACTCGTCGTAAATTTGAAAAATGTCTCTATGGATTTGTTAACTATTAAATTGTTGATATAGAATTGCAAAAGCAAAAATTCCTTTGAATTGGAAATGGGAACCGCAAGTTCGCATCAAAGGAAAGAATTTGGAAGTTTAAAATTTGTTCTCACAGGATAATTTTAAAGATAGATTATATTTGACATTTAAATAATAATAAAATCTTTGAATTTTTAAACAAAGGTATTAAAATCATTAAGTTAACGAATCGGCACCACGTTGCCGCATTTCCATTTCCCCATCTTATTATTAGATGATGTAATGATTATTTATTGACTTTGACATCTAAAACAATCACCTACGATGATTAAAAATTAAGTTATAATCACGTTTTTTATATTAATCCTTGGTTTAAATAAAATTTTTGTCAAGTTTTCAACGCTATAACAACACTTATAAATAAAATAAACGCAGGGAATTTACCCAGGTACCTACATAGTTGCTTGTCTTATACAATAACCGAACCTGAAATAATGAAACTGTTATTCCATCCCAAGTCAATTGTCTTCCTTAGTGGCATCATAATAATTTTGCTGATTTTCTATGTGTTAAATATTATATCTGTCCACAGTGTTAACAGTAAAACAGCCAATAGGAAAACTTACAAGAACAGAAAACAGCCATTTTCTGAAAAGATAAGAAAAATAGACATACCTGAAAGAATAGTTCACATAGATCTTAAAGGGGCCCCTCCAAAGATTTCATACTTTTCGCAATTGCTTCCCTTATTGAGGAAAATGGGGGCAACAGGAATTTTGTTAGAATATGAGGACATGTTTCCTTATTCAGGCGTGCTATCTAACGTTTCTGCTTTAAATGCTTATACACTTGAGGACATTCGAGAAATTATTAAATTTTCTCAAACCAATAATTTAAAGGTAGTTCCGTTTATTCAAGTATTTGGACAATTAGATTTCTTGTTGAAGCTGGGCAGTTTTGTGGATTTTCGAGAAGTGCCTTCCTTTCCCTCTACAATTTGTCCCTCTGACAATAATACTTTGCTACTTTTGCAATCAATGATAGAGCAAGTTATGGATGTTCACAATACCAGTGACATGATTCATATTGGGTTTGGGTCTGTACCATTTTTGGGTAAGACAGGGGAGATTTTAACAAAGGGAAAATTGCATATTTGAGTGCATCTTCAGAATGAGACTTAAAGCCTTGTGAAACAATATTGTGGAGTGCATGAAAGCAGGTAAATAATTGGTGTAACATGAATTTTTAAGCATGTGTGTGATTATTGAATGGATTATTAACATTGATCAATTTAAGAAATTTTGGTTAATGGTTAGTAACAGTATCTCAGTAACTAGCAGATGTACAAAGATCCTTATATTGGCAGACTTTTGCAGTTTTAAGGAAGTAAATTAAGTTGCCTTTATTTTTCTTCAAAAAGTTCATGATTTACTAGATATTTAGGAAAAGTTAAGTATTCTTAATCGAAATTGCTGTTTTTAAATTGCATATTTTGCTTATTAATTTACTAACCCTACTAGTTATTGAGAATCTTGTATTGACCTTCAAAGAAAACTCTTCCTGTGTCCATGTTATATACCATCCTGTATAAAAGGCAACTTTAATTTTCAGGTCACTGCCACAAATGCATCAATCGGATGTTGACTCAACAATTAACAAAAACCCAACTATTTCTTGAACATCTTCGGTGGATTGTGAAAATTATAAAACACAAAAATCCTAGCCTTAAAGTACTCATTTGGGATGATTTTTTCCGTACTTGTAAACAGGAAGAAGTTGAAACCAATTTTATGAAAACAGAAATTACTCCAGTGGTGTGGTGGTATGGAAAAGATGTTTATGATGAGTTAGGTCCTAGTCTGTGGAACACTTATAGTCGCATTTTCAACAATGTGTGGCTTGGTAGTGCCTTTAAAGGCACTTCTGGTAAGTTTTGGTAATGGTATTAGTTGAAATCATATTTCTGATTAACTTGCTTCATCTTGATAGGAAGCAGTAAATATGTATCAGAGATAAACCACTATATTCAAAACCAAAACAGTTGGCTTTCTGTTATAGAAGAATATCAAGAGAAAATAAACTTCCAGGGCATCATTTTAACAGGTGCATATTTCAGCTAATATTAATACATTCATCCCAGATTTCATTCATATTAGGTCGGCAGCGTTATGACCACTTTGCAGTACTATGCGAACTATTACCTGTAGGCATTCCTGCATTGGCAATGAATTTAAGACTTCTTCAAGGTAGGATAATCTTCAAAATCCTTCAATTTTTGGATAAAACTTTTATTTAGGGTTTAAAGATTCACCTTTAGGCCCCCCCTTAGAAGTTGCAAAAATCCTCCAATGCGATCAACCCTACGGTCTTATCGGCACGGCATTTGGTAGTCCAAAATGTAAATTTCCTGGTTAGTATCTTTAGATAATAGATAATGATCTATAGTTGCTGCACATTTCAAATCAATCAGGTGCCGATGTGCTAGAATTTACCATCCACTTTCATCAACTCCAGCAAGACTTTCTAGAGATAACCGACGATTTTCGAGTGAAAGGATGGTTGAGTGATTACAATAAACTGCATTCCTACTCAAATCCTAAGCATGTAGAGGAAATTGCAGTAGCCTTGGACAGAATTAAAAGCGAACTTCAAGTTGTTAATATTGGCATTTCTAATGCAATGCTAAAAGTTTATGATGAGTTTACTGTGATGGAGTGGTTAGACACGTATTTGTCACCATTTGAGAAAGAGGTATGATATTTTTTTCAGTAGAAATTTTGCAATTAAGAGGGAGTGCTTTAGGTATCATCACTATGGGAAGCAAAGAAGCGGATTCTGAGTACCACTTCTTGGCAGCGAAAACCATTAGGCCATAGCAGTGAATTATAATTTTCGTCATGTTGAAATTTAATATTGAGAATTTTACTTGTCACCTGATCTATACTGAAAATAAGGTATTCCATTGTTAAGCAACAATTGTAATTATTTGCTATAGATTTAGAGCGATAGATTGCTTCTATCACTTTCTAAAACATTTCAAATTTTCGATTTTTTTGAAAGCTTGCGGTAAGTTTTCAATGAATTTTCAAATGTTATTTCAATTCTTAAGAGTCTGCAGAATACTATGACGTCAGTGTAACTCAAACGCACAAATTAACATTGATTTGCTTTGAGCCTTGCTTGAGATTGTATTGAATTTCAAATTTTCATCATCATATCTATCAACAAGGGTGAGTGTGTACGTACTTGAAACAAATTCCCTTAATACTTGATAAATGTTTGAGTAGTTCAATCCAGACTCTTGGTTAGCGCTTCGGCTTCATTAAGGTCACGAGACTTTTTCTGTAGGTATTGGTATGCATAAAATCTCATGTTTCTATTTATTTTTTGAGTATTATTTTGCAATGTCAAGTTCAATGAAAACATGAAAAGTTTGTAGCCAAATGGTAAAGAGAATCTATAATAATTGGAAAACCTGACTCGTTTAATAATCAAATCAAAACTCAATTGATCCCTTAAGGTTTAATGAATAAAGACTGTATTACTGTTTTTTCTCATTTAATCACAGTTAATATTACAATAGGTTTAATTAATACATGCGACGCAATCGCATATTATAAAGGGTGTTATTCCCCAAGGGTTTCCCCACACGCCCCTTAAGGAAATATTTCTTGGGCGAAAATAAGAAAAAAAGCTACTATAAACATGTATTTTGAATCGCTGCATTTCCGATATACAGGGTGTTGAAAAATCTTTAGTATTTTCGAAAAAGTTTGGCCAGCCAAATAGAATGTTTCATTTACCTAGTTAGTGAATTTTAAAGCTTTAATTGATTTAATTAGTTAAAAACCAACCTCATAGGCGCCCTTCTGAACTTTCTGAATGAAACTTCGTGAAAAGATACTCCATAAGTGTGTTGTTAAATTCGCGAGTACTTAAAAGAAAAGGTAGATTTTTCTTAACTTAAAAACCCCGTATTTCGAAACTAAAACGATTTATTTAATTTTGTGTCATGTGTTTGCAAAATACCTGGTAAATTATGTAACTATGTTTTTAAATTATAAAATATTATCAAATAGAGTTACTGCGCACACATAAAATTTTTTCAAGTAATATTTTTACAGCCGTCACCATTAACAAAAATTAACACACCCATACTTATTATATATTGCAATAATGTTATCACAATACGGCTATAACAACGAAGATCGTAATTATATCAAAATCTAATCATAATATTGTATTAAGCAAACAAAATTTGTAAAATAATTCATAGTGAAGATACCTGCATAAAAAAAGAAGTACATCTGTTTATTGCTGAAAACCCGAAAAAGCGATAAAGAAAAACGTATACATTTTATTATGTAAGTAAAGACATGTAAATACGAAAATTAACTTTATAATGTGCTTCTTGGAAGGAGTGAACAGAGCACATATGAGTGATAATAAAGTATCCTCAGAAGTACTGACAATAAATCATAATTGAAAATGGTTGCTATAGGTCGATTGTTTGAGGTCACTTCCAGAAAGTGCGAAAAAGACTAACAATGACAGTGGCATTGTCCTTCGTGTCCATTTAGAGTCATTTGCATGATCGATTCCTCAAACTAACTAATGATTGGCAATCTCACTAGTTTCAGTGTTACTATTTTGACACCTGTTTATACATATTATTCAATTCTTTAATTTGAATTTTTAGGAATGTATCAAAGTCAGTTATCAATACACAAAAGTACAGAATTTACCACTTGCAATCGAAGTTCAGTGAATTAAGTAGAATTTTTGTTTCATAATAAACAATAAAATATTTGTTTGTAGTTTTGTGAAACCACAGAACTTACCCAAAGTTCCTGTAAATAATTAATTAACATTTACATCAACAGCTTCCAACGGGTTTTTAGACAAAAAATACGGCTTATACGCTTTTGTTTTATCGGTATAATTCGTGGTGTTATCAACACTTCCCTTGTCTTCCTCCTCTTTAGTAACGTTCTCATATTGTCTGTAAGGCCTAGGTATTGACCCATATTTTACGTTGACCAACTTTGTGTCCAAAACTTCACAGTCAATTTGCATCAATGGAATATAACTCGTAGTATCTACGAAAAAAATAAATTCAAAATAGTGTTACAAAATAATAACATTCATTGAAACGCACCATTAGGGTAAACAGAGGGAATAAGAAGTGACATCTTCGGCCTCCTAGTGTTGTTGTGATACAACGCTGGAAGGAGCATGTGTTGCTCACTGAAAGACACTACGTAAAACGTATCATCCCTTCTGTTTATGGCCTGGTAGAACTCTGAATACAATTGATCAGGTTTAGGGTTGAAAACTTGAATCCCATTTCTAACGTCGTTTTCAGGACCATAAAGTTCGCGTTTCCTGAGTTGAGCAAGAGATGAATCGAGGCGTAATTTCTTACGTCTCCATTTCACTTTTTGGTTGGACGGCTTTTCAGGAACTGGTGTAAGTTTAGGCGAATCCGGCTTGCCTATCCACCTAAAATTTGAAGGAACAATTGGCATTAATTTTAAGAATTGGAATGGAGAATTATAAGTCTTGCAAAAAAGGTAATATTTTTTTTTGTGGCCTATGGCTACAAAAAAATCTTTAATTTTAAGAAATTTTTTACTTGAAATTTGATGCCTTACCTTTCTAACTCTAATAGCACTCTTGCGCTTTCAGTCTGATTAATAGAAGCTGGACACATAGTTAAAGGTGAAAAATACGTGTTATTCCCATTTGCGTTATCATCGGTACTCCAGAGCAGATTTCTGCTATAATGTCCTGACAATTTGGGATAATCACTATTTTCTGTGTTCACTTTATTTGATTTTGTTGTAAAAGAATGACTAAAATATTTAATAAGTGGAGGTTAACGCGAGTTTTAATATTAAATCTTTTATTTTATGTTACAGAGGGAAAATCGTATTCCCTGAACTCTTATAGTTAAAACCATTTGTAAAAAATTCTTAACTGAAATGTAAATTTACACCAAGAATGTTTACCCTTTACAAGTCCGTTCACCTATCTGGGGACACATGGTTTACAATATATTAAGAGTATCCTAAATTATAATGACAAACCTCTAGTCACATTTTTTCCACTGAACAATAAAATTTTCAAATCGACGTATATCTGTAGTAGTGTTTTCTATGTAGAGAGTGGGCCTGTATAGCAAAGTATTGGTTTTCAAAGTAAAGTTTGGCAAATGTAATTTAGGACATCTAATAATAATGCTATAACTTGGAAATCCTACTTACCCCCTTATATTAAAATTTAATCCCACAACTAGTAAAAATGCACACAAAAATACAGCCGGTTTGGTGGTTTTGCTTGAAATGCTAAATGAAGATTTGTTAGTGTTCTCATACAACGATAATCTTTCTTTGAGGGAAGCATTTTCCTAAAAAAATGTAATTGATATTCTTACCAAAAAAAAATTAAAAATGCAGTAAAATAATAAATTTTTACCTCTTTTAGTTTCTTGTTTTCCTGTGTTGTACGCTGAACCAGCTCTTCCAATGAATTCAAATAATCCTTTTTCTTTTTCCTGGACATACTCGCTGATTCCCGATTCTTAATCTTTCGTTCCTGTCTCTTTAGGACTCTTGGGTCCACTTGCATGTTTGGTCTAACAGACAAACTTGGAATGGTAAGGGGCTTATTTACATTAGAAACTGTAGGAGTCACAGTTGGATTTAGTGTTTTGAAACTGTTAATGGGAATACTGTCTAAAATCACAATATTTGAAGCAATTTTATTTGGGACCATTTTGCTATTTTTTGCAGTCACATTTGGAAAACCATTCTTTAAGTTGTTAATAACAACTATATTATGTGCTTTTGAGGGTACAGTATAGGGTGCCTTTGGTTGAATTGGGACTCGTTTAATAGGAACCTTCAATGGTTTTGTACTTTGTGGGACCACCTGTATTGTAGAATTAATTGGCTTAATATCAACATCAATCTCTTTCTTTGGTGAAATATTCCAAGGGAAAAATACTGGCGGTGGAGTGTTGTTTGAAATTGCAATAGGAGGAGGTGTTGAGGGCTCTAATGAATTGCTTGATGAAAATGACTCCTCGGAATGTACCTCTGACTTTAAATCTAGTTCATCTTCTCCAAGAAGTCTTAAATATTCTAAATATGAAAGTTCTTCTTGTCCATCTGAACTCTGAGATGAATGATTTGTAAAGTCTTTTTCAGATATTTTTAATTCATCATTTAAAAACTTATTATCTTGCTTAACATCCATACTGTTAGTAGTAAAAATGTCAGATGAGTCATTGAATTCTTTACTAATAAAAGAATTTAGTACGGCCATTTCATCTTCATGAAGTAATGGTATGTCTAATGTAGAAGACAACTGCGACATAAAATCATCATCGGAGATATCAAAGGTATCTGAAACAAGTCATTATGTGACATAGGCAAGGGGGTATTTAACATGAATTAAGTCTTACCTGTAGCAAAAGAAGTATCACTGCTAGATCCAGGAGAACTTTTACAATGATACTCCTCTGTGAAGTGTGTATCCTCAGGCCACATTACAAAATTTTCAAACAGAAATGTTACATATATTACAAAGTAAAAACAGATTGCGCTGCTTTTACAAATTTATCTAAAACCCGGCAATGAAACAAATAGTCTTGTATTCCTATTTTTATGACAATATTTCAGCATGGGAATCGGCCACATTATTTATATACTTTTTAACAACTATTGTTTATTTATTTTATATATTTAGGAAACATACATATTATAAATATTATTGTATAAGCTACTAAAGTAGAAGTGCAATAGTGTCGGATCCAACATGCTCCTAGAGGACGCTGTTTTTTGTTGGACTTGTCACTTGCAACATGGCGTTCTTGTTTGTTGTTTGCCAATTAATATTTGAAGTTATGTTATGAATTAAAGGAAAAAATTGTGGAAGGAGGATTTAAAATTAAAATATTCTTTACAATTTCTTTAAAGGATAAAGTCCTGTCAATTTCTTAATATCATCAAATGTTCCCAGCGTTTTTTACATTAATTAGATAGGAACCGGCCAATGGATATTTGGTAAAATTTGTTTTCTACTTGAAAATTCGAGCTTTAGCAAGATGGCGCAACCCAAAATAATTTTACTATTTAGTGGAAAACGTAAGTCAGGAAAGGATTTTTTGTGTGAAAATCTAAAAGCCATGTAAGTAATGTTGGTTAGTGGTACCTTTTGAGTAATTAATTTACTTTAATTCATACGGAATTTATATTAGTGCCTGTAAGATGAGGTTCTGTGTTGCAAAATTATTGCATATTTGATTTTTAAGCCAGTTTTCATGCTGCTTTGTGGTATTGAATTATATGTTTTATCGATAATAAAGCTAACAATTATAATTTTGATTTAAAAAGTATAGCATAAAGTGAAACATAAGTTTACTTACTCCCAGCTTAATACCCATAGCATCATTTATAGGGTTGGTGAGAATAAATGTGATATAATAAGAATATCAGGACCCCTCAAACAGCTTTATGCAACAAACCACAATCTAAAATGGGATCAACTAATGAGTGATGGTCCTTATAAAGAGAAATATAGACATGATATGATAAATTGGAGTGACGATATTCGGAATAAAGATTCAGGATACTTTTGCAAAGCAGCCTGCAAATCAGGTAGCTACTAAAGTATTTACAGCAAACATAAAGGATTTAATGAGTAGAATCAATAAAACAAACGTATATATTTTACAACTAAGTCATTAACACATTATAGATTAAGGGCAGTAGATATGTACATTTAAAACAAGAGATACATCTCTTGCTTTAAAATTGTAATGTACCCTCATGCCCTGCCCATGTGCAAGGTGTCCAGTTTTTCAGTTTTGCAGGGTATCTTGGTTATTATTGCAATTTGTGGGTTGGGGTTTTTATAAACCTGTGTAACTTTTTTTGTCAAAAAAACTATGTCACAAACAGATTTATCATGGGTCTCTTGCTTTTTTAAAATACAGGGCAAAATTAAAAATTGTGCATTTTCAGACACCTATTGTTATTCAGTTATCTTATAACTTATCAACTAGGTAAAAGTGAAATCTTACATTTTTTTTTTGCAAAATTGGTTAACATACTCAGTTTTATTTCTAGGTGTCCCTATTTTTGAGAAAATTACCAAATTGAAGTTTTTTAAATGGGACATCTTGTATATTAATTAGTTGTTATATTCTACTAAGAGCTTTTCAAAAATATGTAATAGTTGGCACTTTGTTTAACATCTAAGACTAGAATTTATATATTTTTTAAATAGGCTATAGATGGCCAGTAAGAAGTGACATTATTTATTAAAAGTGCATTATTGTTGATCTAATATGTTCTGAACATACCTGGCTGTCTGGTTCTAAACTTTTTAGGCAACTTAAAAAGTAAATAGTAAAAGATAATTTCTTCTTATTGCAACATATATTAATAAAATAATAATTAAAAACGTACGCTTCTAAGATATTATAAAATACCTCATAGTTGGGCATGACCTCTGTGATGCTAAAAAAGAAACTGTACACCTTGTGCGTTACCGTTTTTTAGACATATACCCCGCTTCGCTAAATTTCAGTATCCTTTACTTTAAAAAAATATGTAGTTCTATATGAGAGTATGTGAGTATGTAATACCACTTTCGTCCTTTTCTGTTGTAAGAAGTAGGACTTAAGTACAATCCCGTTTAGCTACATCGGCATAACTGCAAGATACCAATAAAAGACCCATCTCGCTATTCTATTAAATGTCACGCTCTAAACAAATAGAGAATAAATATAGTTGCCAATTGCGTCTTAGCTGTAGTATGGCTATGTGTAGAAGCCCATAATCTTAGTACTTAAAAACTTTGCAATACTTGTAAATCCTTTCTTGGTCGAATTGTCGCGTTAACGTGTGTTTTTTTAACCGAGTTCTTCATTTTAGTAAACCTGATTACCACGCATTATTTGACAGTAAAATAAAATACTTCGCAAGTTGTTCCTGAGATTCCTGTTCCAAAATCCATTATAAAGTGACTATTCTAATATACAAAATCTACTTGACTTTTGCAATTCTTTTTCTATTTTTAGCTTCCCCTAAAGACATTTGGATAGTAAGTGACATTAGAAGAAAAACTGATATTAAGTGGTTTAAAGACAACTGGAGCAGTATTAAAACTATCAGAATTTATGCTGATTTGGAAGTAAGAAAGGCTCGAGGATGGATTTTTACAAGTGGTAAGTTTACACTTAGCACTGTTGAGGTTTTTACAATTGTCTTCTGTAATTCTACCAAAAGTTTGCCTTGGTATTAATACCAAGAAATTAAGTTAAATCCAAAGTAAATATCTTGAATACATTTCCAAATCTCTTTGAGAAATAGTTCATACTGTTGAGTGTCTCATATTTAGTTCAATTGTAGTACGGCATAACTTTATTTTTTAGGAGTTGATGATGTAGTGTCTGAATGTGATCTTGATGATTTTAGTCCATGGGATATGGAGTTTGCAAATAATAATGATTTGGACTATAAAAAAGCTATTGAACAGATCGTTAATATTCTTCCATTATGATGTTGATGTGGGCTTAGGGTGACATGCTTCTTATAACACCGTTAATAAAGTTAAGTGCAAAAAAAGTTTAGGTACTTTTTAAACACTACCCTCCTATATTACCTGCTCTTGAAAAATGTGTACAGTTTTTTTTATAGAGATTCAGAAAGAGCACAAAAAATTATAATACAGTAAAATATTTTATTAATTTACGTCAAAACGTCTCGAAAATGTGAATAAAAAATCAATCTCGAGAACCAATCCTTCGCACTGTATATATCAAAAACAAAGCGCCTTTTAATATACCGTACCTGTTTTTGTTCTATGAACATGGAGTTTTAGTGAGTGCAAGCAAAAGGCAATTAGACGATTGATAACTCAGAAAAACAGGCTACCGTCGTTAACTAGTATTGAATTTTTATGACTATGTTTAGAGACACTTTGTATATATATATTTGGAAAGTAATGTTAATTATCAAGATATGCCGCTATTATTCACTATCGTATGTTGCCAAGTGTAGGATCGATAATTAGGAAGAAAGCGCTTTAACTAGGTTTAAATTTCATATAATTTAACTATTACACTATAATAAACTTAACATTGAACTTGTGCAATTAATTAAATTACAAAACTTAATAGACATACAACAGTAAAATAAATATTTTACTTTTACAAATACAATCATTAGACAATTAACATCACAATATATACAACTCTCATTTTAAATTGCTAGGCTCTAAGACATTAATTTTATTATTCGAATTTAACAAGTACCAAAGTGATATAATTAATTAAAAACGTATTTCTTTCATTTTAATTAATATTATCGTGTTCTAGAACAGCTTAAAGGTGCGCAAAGTCGGGATTATTTAATTTCTAGAGAGATTTTTATACATCAGTAGGTACAATATACTTGGATTTTCTATAGAGATTAAATGATTAGTAAACATTAGACAATTGACAAATTGTTTTATTTAAAGAAAAAAATGTAAAAATGTGAGCTAAATACTCAAAAAAAATTGTTTATAACAACAATTCTCATCCAAAATTAGGACAATCACTAATTGCCGGCTACTTTTTAAGTTATAACAGGCTAGTAACCGCATTGATTACATCTATTAACTAATGGACTATCTTGGAACTTCAATATACAAGTTATTACGCTCTATTTAAATATGAATTATAAATTACTTAAATATTAAATGCTTTGTATGATGAGTATTGAGTCGAGGAAATAACTACTGGGCCTTTGAAAAGTTACTACCATTATACACGCTTATACATAGGAAGAAACTTAAAAGTGCCTTTACTGGGATTTCTTATGATCAAATTGAGAGTAGATACAATTATATGTACTAACACCATATTAAGAATTAAGCCATAAAACTGCTATTTAGGCATTTATTGAATAAATTCACAAGTAGATCAGGTAATATTTTTTGAAACTATCGCTCTTCGTGGTTAATTTTTATATTTAATCGCCCTGCATATGTAAAAAATATTACCTAACTTCATATACCGCATTTATACCAAACCTTAGTCGCTCGTTGCACGAGCCCTGGGAGTTCTCATTTCATCCAGTCGTAAAACTCACTGATAAGGGTATCGATTACTATATTGAACCGGGTTAGATGGTACTTGTTATAATACTAATTTAGCTTTCTTTGAGAACAAAATGCAAAATTCAACTTTTGTGAGAGATACAATTCAGAAAACTTCGATTTAAGTTGAATTTCTATGTATGGAAATATTGGCGTATAGAATTTGTTCACGACTGCAATATCTTTTACTTTTTTACTAACCCCCACTAGCAGAAGTTTTGACTGAATAAATATGAATTCGGTTGATCAACTCGGGATTTTATTTAAAGTTGTTCCTCCAAAGGAAATAGGTGTATAGATGTGTGAAATTATCAATAATTAATCGGAATTACTTACATGTATGACTAATTTGCTTTTTAAATATAGGTGTCTGGTGTATAATAAATGTTAACAATTAATAGCAATTTAGTGTTTAATTCAGATCAGCTGATAATAAATCTGGTGTTTCGCGTTTCATCGGAAGCAAGAATAGTTTAGATTCAATAAAAATCTAAAATTTTGATGTAATCTTTTTTTCCCCCCAAATATTGCACCTACTGTGAAATTTTTCTCAAAATTGTTAGTCATAAAAAAGTTCTGATGTAAAATATTGAGAATAATCACGAAGAAGTAACGCCCTGTAAAGTATTTTAAATAATTGTTATTTCAGCTGGTTCGTACCAATTTTGAGTTAAGTATCTTAACAAATAACAGAGGAATTAATGAAAATCGAAAAAAAAATTTAATTTCAAAATCACGTTAATCAAAATGGAAGCAATTTAGGACGTGCCTTCATAAGAAGTTTTCATCTTAAAATAAGCTCCTGATTTACCCATTGCACCTTTTTATCATCTATTGAATAACGCCGTGTATATATCGCTTTGAGATGTTGAAGCGGGGAATTTTTTTAAAAGACCCTCAATTTGTAAATTAACATGGCAACGTCGTTTCTATAACATCAATACTCGTTTCCGTTGCTTTAATAACCGACACGCATTTGTGAGTGTCCCATATTTTATGTGACAGCAATTATTTGAAAACCTCGTATAGATAGAAAAATGGTTTAAATGAAAGTTAAAATAGACACAGCTTAAAAATCTGATCATAATTTTAAACATACAAAGTGGCTCAAAAAAATCTATTAGGATTTAACATTTAGATTTATGTGGAACCCCTGAATATTTTTGCTATATAGTTTCATTTCCTGGATTTTCGCATTGTTTACAAAAATTAGCAAAATGTTAAATCTTCAATTCAAATTCCCGTAAAAAGTTCTACTGAGTTCAATAATTTAAGGATTGACTATTATCAGAATGCGAAAATATTAATTCTGTTACCTAGTTAAGATCGAAAGACTCATTCGCTACAGTGGAAACTATAAAGACTGCTGTCACGTCAATTCACGTGATGTCAGATCTGCATCGTTTCAGTTTAATTTTAAGCCAAAAGGAAATTTGTCAGCGACAATTACTACCGAAAAGCTATTTATAATGTTCCTAATGATAATTTTAGGATTTGAATAATATCTCTAAAAACTTCCAAGCTTTTCACCTTATTTTAGACCTATTCAGACTGATGACGACATATCAAAATTAAAGATTTTTTATATGGGAATGTAAATTTTCTATTGAATTAATCATTAGTCAATTTTAATTTCCCTATTTCAGTCCAATTTTGCATAAAGTGATCGGATTAAAATAATACATTAGATTTTCTAGTAACTTGCCCTAATTTGTCAGTTTCGAACTTTATTGAAATTTGTGAGATTATAACCTCTTCTTAATTACATACTATTGATTATTAGGTGAAATAAGAATAATCAACCTCGTTTTCACTGCAACAGTCCTAAAGTGACACGGGTAGTGGGGCACAAATAATATCTCTAATTTTCTTTATATAACCCTTAAAATTTTCAAAAAAATGTGGGTATTTTGATGACTGCAACTCGCTGAACTTTTTTATTTTCCAACAGTATATTTTTCACATATTATATATTTGAAAAGGTTCCGCTTAAAATTCCCTTTTTAATTAAGTACCGCAAGCCGATATTTGGACCTAATACGGAAAAGCAGCAGGCATTTCTTAAAAATCAAACTTCTGTCATCCATTAAAAATATTTGCAGTAAAGTAGATATCGGAACTATCTCTGATTTGGCATCAATTATTTCTAAAACATGATTCCACTTTGATTTTAGGAAATACTTTTCCTGTAATTTCTCAATTCTTACGTTAGTTAGAAAAAAATTCAAGCAATTATATTAAATAGAACTAGAGATTTTCTATTCCACCTTTTCCCTATGTTACCTAATATAACAATAAAAAATCTTCATTTGCCAACAAAGTTTAACTTTAAGCAGCCATTTCAGTCAGTAAAGCTGCACTGATATGCCCGAAATATTGGGTCAGGAATTGAGGGATTGTATACGACAAACATAAAGACTGAAAATACAAAAAGTAAAAGTTGTTCAGAATCTTTTTAAGGGAATAATAATCAGTCGCCTGTGTCTAACCATTTACTCTCTTCAATTATCTTTTCGAAGCAATCCATGAGGTATTGATGCTAAAATGTTGACTAATCTCAAACAATGCTCTTAATCATTAAGAATAAACTTACATAGGGGGTGAAGACTTTAAGCCACCTTGGTGTCTTATCCTGTCTATTATATTTCAGACAGAAAGCCATACCTTCATCGTCGATCTCCCATTGCCTGATGCTATCCCACTCCAAGACCACCACTTGGCTTTCCAACGTTCCATCTTCCAAACACGCATGCAATTTTATTCCTCCTGTACCTATAATTCAGTTTCTCAGCTTTTAAACTGAAGGCAAAAAGGAATACGACAAACCAATTGATAATATAACATGGCCATCTTTACGGGAATCGCAAGCACAATGAGGAAATACAATTTCTCCGTAACCAGGTAACTCTCGAGCCAATTTTAAATATTCAGTTGCCCTCGTGTTGTCCTGAAGAGCCTTCAGCTGATACAGACGTTCTCCTGCATTAATATATCCTCGATTCACTTCATCCACCGCCTAAAATGTAATTTTTGTGACAATTTGATTTTTTTGTCTACAATTGAATTATTAGGCACCTGCCAAAAAATATAGGAGGTCACTTGGGGGTCTGTCATGAGAATAAGCTCTTTTTGTATGGAAAAGAGCCATTTCCTAATAGAGAGACACGTGCTGGTAGCCGTACTATAGTTTTGGATGTATAAATTGTGAGGGTATTCGGAAGATTGCAACTTCCGCTCTGCAAATGTTAAATCGTGGTAATATGAATGTTTAAAAGACTTAATCAAGTATAAGCTCACCGAAGTTATATTCTACTATTTCGAAGAGATAAAAATATTTGGACACTTTTTTGTTCATTCCGATTTTTTTCACAACAGAGGCGTAGACTTCGTCAGCATTTGCACTTCGTTTTAGCGTTACAGTGATGACTTCTCTATCCGGCAGTAACACCTGCAATTATGTAATAACGTTTGCAATAATGCCCTTAAAATTGTTTGGAGAGGGGTGGTTTTTACTTCCAGGGATGCAGCAGCTTTATGTATGTGTTCTAAATTACGAGTTATAGGACAGTTTCACTTAAATACCTTAGCTCGAACGCCCTCAACCATCCCCTTAACCTATCCCCACAATAACCCTATACATTCCAACAATATAGGTTTATAAGTTTACATGGTAACCTATGTCTAGAGTAACATTTTGTGGCATTTACCCTAGATAATTAATTTCTTCTAGTCAACTGCAATGCTCGGAAAATAGTACCCAAAAATTACATATTTTAAGCTTTCACTACTAATAGCAACTAAGAACACTTAAACGCAATCGAAACGACAATCTACTTAATTTGTCTTTCACAAATACTGTATGACTAACAGAAATGTTCTACTTTTAACAAGGGAATAACACCTATTGACGCTCAACAACATTGTTAATGTCAATCCGTTCCGATTTAAGAGATATTAAACTAATGTCAACATCTTACCTATTGATAGTTAACACTTTAACATACATACGCGTAATTTCTTTACTATTTGATTAACCTCAAGGCAAAAGCAATTTAGTCAAACATTTTTCAACAACAAATATTTATCCAATATATAAACCAATTTATTTACCTTTAAATCTACTGGAATGCTGTTGCTCTCGTCGTCGGGATCCGTAAGGAATTCCTGCATTATATCCGATTCAGCGATCACACGAACAGCACATGCTCTCTCCAAGTACTGTTCTAAGCCCCTCCTCCTCGCATCCAACTGTTGCTCACTTAATGTAAATGGCCACTTACCCGGCAGTTTTGGAAAGTTATATCCTACAATAAAAAATTTTACCATTCGAAAATGCCTCTTTTGCTGGTTTTACCAATGAACTCTTTTTTGAGATCAGTGTGCAATTTGGAAAATTCTCGGTATCTCCTAGAACATAGATGTCTGCCCGCCATGTAAATGTTAAATGCAACATATCGTTCTCCTCCCCATTCATTGTAATGATAATCTGGAATACTGATAGGTAAAGATCTTTTTTCACTATAGTCATAATAAACTTGAGTCTCTTCGGACGGTTCCAGTCTTTCTGCTTCCTATTAAATATAATATGCTTTTAGTTGGAGGTTTTCTAGGGTGAGTAAAGAATACCTGTTGGGTGACAGATATTACAGTTAATTTAAGAATATCTCCTCCAGATTTAATCAGATCCACAACTTGTTTATGAGTGGCCCCTTCAACATTGACACCATTCCTGAAACCAATATTCATACTCGGAATTCAAATGAAAGTTCAAAAGTAAATATTCATCAGAAAAAAATATGCATTTCCTATACTATAAAATATTGGAAATTGCCTCTTTTTAGAATAGAATCAATTTATGGGAAAATATGTTTGGGATCAAGGTCATTATGATATGAATGCCTTAAACTGCTCAATTTTTATACTTTTCCAACTATATTTTAATGTGATAATAAATCGCATTATAAGTTATCCTATTTCTGATAATTTCAGTAATTATGTCAGTATATTATCAATTTTAATTGTCATATATAGTCCTGATCTTAACTATTGGTTCAAGTATCATGCTTTCTCCTAGTCTATTTATTTACCCAATAAAGATTATCATTTATTATTATTTCTGAATAACCCAGTTTTATTTATCAAACAATTTCTCTATGGTGCTTCAAATCAATTGACCAGGTGCTTTTCTGTTGTGAATATTCTTCTTGCAGAACTTTCTCCAAAGTTCTTTTTAGAAATTAGAAATATTCTTCTAATTGTCCTGCCAATTTTGCACATAATCCAATATTTTTATAAATATTCTGTTTAATAAAACTCTCTAGTCTAAACCATAAGAAATTATCAGATTTAAGGGAGCTTGTGTTTAGATTAGGAAACTATTTTTATCTAAAACAGATAAGTTGTATATTTAAAGTGTTTTTCAAAATTACATAAACATAAATCAGACGCTTTTAAGTTGACATTTAGGCTTGTTTTGATGGTTCTCAAAGGAGTACAATATTAATATACTGATTATGGTGGTGATTTGTCAATTTTCAACAAAAATATTTAGGGTCACATTTATAAGTCAAGTTTAAAGTGATCACATTTGAAATTCTGGATTAATCTCAAAAATAGTCATTTTCAATTGGCTCCTTTATCAAATTATGTTCTGGCTTTGTTTTATATATATCTATAAAACTACCTGTTAAGAGATATCTTATATAATTAGTAGGTACCATAGGTACCACCTCACTCAATGTCAGACTCTTCTGCTTTTGTAAAGTAGTGCTCACCATATTATTGCCTTATATTACCAATTTATTAGATAGTCTCATCACCAGTACATTTATTTGGTTTCAATAACCCCCTAACCATCTTTTCAAAAACAACAGGCTTTTAAGATAGTATGTTTTGACTTGAGAAACAGAATAAGTATAAATGTAAACTGATCTGCTAAAAGCAAGCAATTACTTTTTGATAAGAAATGTAAGAAAATTGCATTTTGTCCAAATTTTGTTAATGGCATACAGTACTTACACCTCAAGTATTCGGTCTCCCTTTCGTATACCAGCTTGTTCAGCAGCCCCTCGGTCTAACACAGCACTCACATGTTGCAAGGGAGCATACAACTCCCCATTGATGCTCCGAAGTTGGCCCCCTTCACTAACTTGGCCCCTGACATTAAATCCAAATCCGGTTTCTGTTTTATGTATAGTTACAACCCGAGGCCCCGTAGGAATCTTCATGTTGTTGTTGGCCATAGTCTTGAAAACGTCGTGCTATAACTCGTTTTACGTATGTAATTGTTACATAGTTAACGTTTAAGTCTGAATAATTCAAGGGCAGCTTTAGTGAAATGTTACGCGACTTTTCACCTTCTCTTCCTTTCTTTGCCGGGATTCACTTTAAGGTTTTTTTAAAGAACGTTCTGCTACCATATTTTCAAGGGGCGGACTAGGAAAAACTGCAGGGTTTCTAATTACCACAATGCTTAAGCGTCATTTACAGCTGATTACATTCAGTTTCAGCTATTATCGTGTGAATTTTCCGAAAAATAACACACGAACTTCCACTATCTTCATCAGAACATGTTTAAAGAACAAAGACAGAATGTCACCTGGTTCTAGTGATAGGTCAATATTATCATAAATATATTTCAATAAGTCGGAAATTAGAACAGGCAACATGGCTTATAGCAAACTTCAACACTGCGGTACAAACATAACCTTACTCAGCATAAGAGTGTTGTGTTGTATCTCGATTTTCAGGAATTTTATGGAATAATTATATACATAAACAAATTAAAAAGCATCTGTATATTAAGAAATAAATCACAATATATACATTCAAAACATATTGTCATAAATAAATAAGAATCACATAATACGCAAAAGAATTCTGATTTTCAAAATTAAGTCCTGCAGACAGAACGTACAACGATAAAAACGAAAAAGATAATTAATCGATTATACCCTAAAAATTATTACATAATACAACACATAATTCAAAGGGACATTTGCAAAAGTGGACAGTCTTTAGGTAAATATCTTATTTGTTTAAATTTACGTTTTACATTAAATCAGGTCCAAGACAGATATTATTTTGTAATATTATTGTTGTTACATTAATTAAATCTATACAGTAATTACAGAGACACAAATAGGTATATAGTTTATTACGAACAAACAGTATGAAACACCCAGTATATAGAGCAAGTTTTCGAGAGTCCATTTTGGACCTTCGACAAATAAAAAATTATAGTAAAATATTCAGTTATAATGACAATTGAGGTTCTGAATATTAAAAAACCTTACTGTAAGGAAATCTTTCACTCAATGCGTGTCTTTATTGTCAGTATCAAAAAAAAAAAATTAAGATTCTAATAAAAAACCATTTGATAATATTAATTAGACATTAAGAATAGAAAGTTATTTGCTGGAATTTTACGATTTGGAAGGATAAAACTGCACTTTGAAATTAATATTTATTTCACCTAATTATTAGTATAATTTAATTATTTTATTATCATGATACCTATCGTTTTTGTTCCCACCGTGATATTTACTTCCATTCATTAATCTAATTGTTGCTGAACATTACTTTACAACTCTCGCATTGAATTTTTTGTTCTATCTTTAATGGTAAAAGAGATATACTATCCCGTCTAGGTAAATCACCCTGTATAACTATGATATAAAAAAACTAATGCTGAAAATTTTATGAAAACACATAAGTGAAAAAACTCTTTGAAATATTTATAAATCTCAATATGGATTTTAAACATAAAATGCCATTTACTTTCCTTGTTCATATTATTATTCTGGGACAGCATTTTTTCTCTGTCAACATTATACTCTCGGAAATATGTATAGCTTCGATGTCTTTATTATATTTTAAGGCTAACGAGACATTGATAATTCATTAGCAAATATTTCCCTTTCTAACCGAAAATAGAGCTTTACGTTGCCTTTTCTTACCTTCTTCAAATCGTGATATCAATACGAAGGAATTTTGTAAGATTTAAATTTTATTAAAAATAATTTTTGACCCCGTTATTCTATTCATATTTCGAGCAACAAAGATTAATTTGTTTCCTTAATAAATCAATTATTTTTACACAAATTATTATTATTTCCACTGAAAATACATAACAAAGTTAAAATAAATCTTTCTTCTTATTTACTACTTATTGAAACTTGCCTCACAAAATAATTACTATTGTATTCCTTTGTGGCTTTTCAAATGCTCGGACATTGACAAGTGGCTTGAATATTGCATACAGTTACCTGCAAAAGTTTCGTTCATAGATAATTTTATAAATAAATAACATAAAACACAAAAATTAGGAAAATAATATGTAATAACAAGAACTCTATTAAATGTATTTAACTTTTATACCAAGGCAAAATATTTACTTTTTTATACGTTGTTTTGATTATTTTCAATAAATTTCTAAGTTGTTTATTTTGGAAGTGGATTTTACGGGATTCGTGTTACTACATATCATTTTCCTAATTTTCCTGTGATACATCATTTACTTACAAAATTGTCTTTGGCTAGAATCTTTTACACGCAACTATAAATTAGATGCAATTATTGAGACGTAACCTTGGAAAATAGCGAGACAATTCATCTTCAGTGATTCGCATGAGATCGGGGATTCTCACGATGGTTCTTTCAACGGTTTTCAAATTCTAATGGTGAAGTCGTGATTGTTGCTGGAATTTCTAGGCTTGTCTATGTTTCGCAATGCTTTAATCGGAAGTTTAAGTTCCCAACAAAACACAGAAAACTGATAATGAGACGTGAGGCGATGTTCTCTCGGTTTCTCTTGGTAAACTTGCCAGCAATTTCTATATCATAGAACAGAAATAGATTTTGCACTATGACAAATTTCATGAATTACAATTGAATGTTTTAGAGGTATTAAGTAGTTTTCAACCTTTACTAACCCTGTCAACCTACTTCAACCTTTTCATTTGTTTCTACGTTAAAAATATATTATCACAAAGTCATATTCTACATTCGAATAAGATAGGTATTTTAGGAAGCTGAAAAAGTGTTAATTATTCAAAGGCACCCAAATGCTAGCCGAAGCAATGTAATTAACACTTTGAGAGCGTCTCGGAATACTCTATTGCGTTTATTCAGGGTGTTATATAAAGTAGGCCAACCTAGTAACCATAAATATATCGAACGAGTGACCCCAAAACAAAAAATGGAATAATCATTTTTGTTTAAGCACTCATTTTTAGTTGTTAGGCTTGGACTACTTCTTTTGTAACACGTTGTTATACGTCTTTCGATTCACTTCGGACGGATAATGTTATAAAATCCAACATTCAAACCGCTTCAAAATGCCCGTGCTTCAAGGAAGATTGACTTGAAGAACTAAGCGTTCATTAATTGCCTCCGAGAAGACCAATATTATACATATTTGTTACCCTTATTAGATACTTTGCAATTGGAAAAACCTAACTAATCAGATTCGTCGTCGACGGGCTGATCGAACCCGGCCAGGTCGACCGACTGCAGGTACCCCTTCATAAGAGCATATTCGATGAGTGCCAGATGGCAGAATATGTACTGATCTGGCATTTGGATGGAGTAAGCTCTTTGCGATCGAATTTTTTCGACGACGCCCCGTATATCGGCTGAGCCGACGTCTTCCAGCCTCGATATGCAGATGTCCAGTGTGCAGAATGTACCTAAAAAAAAAAAAAAAAGATTTATCTTTCCAATTTTTTATATGCGAGGTCAGACGTCGGCCAAGTTTTTAATCAACTACGATTATTCAACCACACAAATATGTAAAGGGTAATTTAAAAATTTCTGGTCAAGGGTGTATTCAATGAATTATTGTTTTCTATATGCACGTCGTAACTATTTAAGTTTTAAAATCGACCTTCAGACATTTCATCTGTAAAAATCTGTTTGTAGCCCTTTGAAAACTTGTTAAAAGTTTCTCGTACTGATTTTGATTCCAAACAGTTTTTCATTGGAAGAAAAATCTGATCATCATAACTGTTTATGTGAGCTGTTAGGAAATGCATGTTTTTATATGAACGACTCCCGAAACTTCACATTATGACCATAGTGTATCTCATGAAATTCTAACTTTCTTTTTCTTTTAAGTCTCTTTTATTTTGTTAAATTTTGTGTTAAAAAGGAAATATTCAATTTCTGACGGATTAGTTCGGGTTTAAGAATGTATTACTTTCTTCCAGATTAGTTTTAGGTAGTTTAAAGGTCAACGGTAGAAAATATTGCAATCTTCAAAAATAGTAGATTTTTCAGTCGATTGCAAAAATCGCACTCTACTCACCAGTTCGTCCTATTCCTGCACTACAATGAACTACAATGGGCGGTCCTCTAGGGTGTCCTGCCCATGTATCTTCTAACGCGCTTACCATGCTTGCCTGTTTTCTACGCACTCTCTCTAAGAACTCCAACATGGCTTTAGCCGATGAGGGCACGCCATAGTCCGGCCATGATGTGAATTGCCAGTGGGATATTTCTCTCGTTTCATCTGTCTATAAGGGGAAAAAATTAAGTACAAAGTTTACACAAAAAACTTTATCTGGAAAATTTTTCCCACACTAATCAAAGTATATTAATCAGTATTTCTTTCCTCGTTGTTATGAAATTAAACTTTTTGGTGCAGCTACCAGAACATTGATTTATTGGCCTTTAAAGGAATAATAATAATAAATTGCATTAATACTTTCAAGTTTTCTCTGATCTAGAATTGATTCAAAAGATTAAAAATCAAAATGAAATAAAAAACATAATTTTTATGATGTAAAAATAAGTAAACTTGAAATTTTAAAACGAACTTACCTTCTTATTAGTCAGACTAATAGTAGTAACGACATAGTTAGGATCGGTTTCCACGGCCACGGTTCTTACTGTAAAGTTACCGTAAGTTGCCTCACCTCCCTCTTCGTTCTCCCAATACTGATGACATTTCGGTCGGCTTCTCTCCATTACTCTGGTAGTCATAACTATTACTAAAGTATGCTGTTCCCAGATCATCCGCCAGAAGTCTGGAGTGGTTTTGGCTAACGGCCCTAAGAGAGACAAAAAAAAACACAAATTAAATCAAATTTACGTAATTCGCAGAAAAATAAAGAAGAATCGAGATACAATGTGACTCGCCTAGATTGTTTACTGTATCAAGTTTGTATACTCATGAAAATATTCAAATCGTGATACCTACCTTGCGTATTAATAAAAGCATTCTTCTGTTTGTACCCATCAACGAAATTTGCATGGATGTAATCACTATCTCTATCACAATCGATTTCGGACAAAATCACTCTGCTATGGTCGTAGCATAGCACGTCGGTGTACCGATTCTTGGGCAGGTTGTTTCGCGATTTGGCAACGTTGAACGTTCCTTCCGGCGGTCTGGATCGGATTTCGGCATATTCTTGTATAAGGCCAGCTCTGGAAATCATAACAATTATTATAGTCTTTTTCAACATCAGCCAAAAAGATTTCGAACGAATCTATATATTTCACTGTTTTTTTTTTCGAATTAGTAACTTTGGAAATGACTGAAATTTGTCAAACGACAGATCCCGAATAAGAGCCCGGCAAAATTGCTTTGCATCGGTATTACAATTTCAAGTTCTATAATGTACAATTTACCGGCCGTAAATCAGTAAATTGTAGCAGAGAACAAGTAGATCTTCCCAGACGGTATGAACTAATAGTTGTTTGCGTCATAAGTTCAGTAGATGACCTATTGCAGTATTAGCTTTATACTCTTGTTGTGAATATCTTAAACTTGTTATGTAAAAAAATGTTAATGAGTACTCTAACAACACTTAATGAAAGTGTATTGAATATTATTTTATTTCATATTGTCACCAAATTTACAAAGAATTTGTTTTCAATCTGAACAAATAAGTTTTATTGAAAATATAGCGACGACAATTTTTGTAACTATGAAGTAGTTGAATGTAATTCGGTATTTATCAAAACCTGCCAGTGTCTTGCAATATATTTTTTTTATAAATGTTTGATTATTTTCGCGCAAAAAATTTAATATTGAAACTATTCAAATTATTTTTCAATTAAAATTAGTATCCATTATTCTCACAGTAATAGCAACATGTTTAATTCACCTATGAGAATAATTGTGGAAATGATTGCAATTTTTCAAACGATGGATCTCTTGAATCCGGAAAGGTTCTTTAGTAACAACATCATAAAAGCAGATCTTGTAATGTTGAATTTATCGGTTGTAAATAAACTTTTCCCTACTCTTGTCCACAAAGAGTTATATAAAATTACTGTTCTAATGCCATTACACTTCTGTAGAACATTCGGGCGAAATAAACTTTTTCCCTATCCTCATTATACAGGGTGTTTGGTTCACCGATACATATCCGAAAGGGGGTGGTAGGTGCGATGATTTGGAATGTATTGAACCATATATACTATTATACAAAGTGTTACGCATTTCGAGATATCGTCATTTTTCCAAATTTTACCATTTTCGCTGTTTACTTCCATATAAGTTAAAATAAAAATTTAGCTGAATGTTCGATCTGGCTCTACCTTTTTTCACATAAACTTGAATATGTATTTTATTGATATCAAACATCTAATGAAGTCTACATATTAAAAAAAAAATAATGTAGCCTTTTAAAGTTCGAAAAAGAAATTTCTTAAATATCAAACCTTGACTTTGTAAGCGAATACAAGAAAAGGTGCAAATGAAAGAGACGTTCAAATATCTCTAAAAACTTATTGAACTAATGCTCTTTCGAATGATATATTGAAAGACTCAGATTTAATGTCGCATAAGATATTTAATTAAAAAAAAATTAAAAATGCGGATATGGCGATTTAACAATATGAATAAAAATTAATTAGTAATTATTATTTATACATTAATTATACTATTTATTTAAGATTAATTATTATGCTCGAAATGAGATCCACCATTTCTGATACAACATCGGCATCTTCGTCGCATCTCTGTGGTGGTTACTCCTAGCTTCATTTCAACCTTCATGACTTTTGCTGCCCTATTAATTTTTTGAATGAGATGGTCTCGATCGTGAATTTCTTCATTGTATACCAGTTCCTTCATTCTTCCCCAGATATGATAATCTACTGGGGTCAGATCCGGAGATCTAGCAGGCCATAATATTGGTCCGTTTCGCCCTATCCATCTTTCGGGAAACTGATTATTTAAAAACTCCCTTATTGTTTTCCGATAATGGGCAGGACATCCATCGTTTTGAAATATGATTTCCGTTCTTACATCTAAAGGTATATCGTCCAAAATATCTGGTAAATGATTTCTTAAAAATTCTAGGTAATTTTCGCCATTTAAATTGTCTGGCAAAAAATATGGGCCAATCAAAAGCCTGCCTATTATACCAGCCCATACGTTCACACTAAATTTATGTTGAAACGAAGTTTCTTTTTTCATATGCGGATTTTCTTCAGCCCAATAATGCAAATTATGAAAGTTGGTAACTCCTTCACGGGAAAATTTAGATTCATCCGTCCATAAAATCCTGCGAAGAAATCTTCCATCTTCAATATCCGCATGTAAGATAAATCGACAAAAATGTGTTCTTCGGATTGGATCTCCCTCCTCAAGTCCTTGCACGGGTGTGTAATGAAAAGGGTGCAATTTCTCAGAGTGTAGAACTGACCACACCTTCCACGTAGATACGTTGAGTTGTTCAGCTACTTTCCTAACGCTTGTAGTGGGCTCTGCTTCAAACGTATTAAAAATTTGTACGTCCACCTCAGCGTGATATTTTTGGTTATTCGGTCTAGGATCTTGATGATATAAATTCCCAGTTTCACTCATTCTACGATATGTATTAGCGAATACTTTTACGTTAGGTACTCTTCTTTGAGGAAATCTTTCACGATATAAACGCTGAGCGGCAGCTGCGTTACCGTCAGCTCTGCCATACATAAAAAGTATATCAGCATATTCAACATTTGAATATGCAGCCATTAATCTAAATAGTTAAAAATGAAATATCACAGTATTATACGAAATAAAATACATCGATTGACCACTAAAAAAATTTTGAATAAAACACTGTCTGTCATATCTCGTTACTAAGCAACCCAGTATCATGGCTTACCAGATATTTTATTTTATTTTTATATTATTTTTTTTACGGACCAATATTATGGCCTGCTAGATCTCCGGATCTGACCCCAGTAGATTATCATATCTGGGGAAGAATGAAGGAACTGGTATACAATGAAGAAATTCACGATCGAGACCATCTCATTCAAAAAATTAATAGGGCAGCAAAAGTCATGAAGGTTGAAATGAAGCTAGGAGTAACCACCACAGAGATGCGACGAAGATGCCGATGTTGTATCAGAAATGGTGGATCTCATTTCGAGCATAATAATTAATCTTAAATAAATAGTATAATTAATGTATAAATAATAATTACTAATTAATTTTTATTCATATTGTTAAATCGCCATATCCGCATTTTTAATTTTTTTTTAATTAAATATCTTATGCGACATTAAATCTGAGTCTTTCAATATATCATTCGAAAGAGCATTAGTTCAATAAGTTTTTAGAGATATTTGAACGTCTCTTTCATTTGCACCTTTTCTTGTATTCGCTTACAAAGTCAAGGTTTGATATTTAAGAAATTTCTTTTTCGAACTTTAAAAGGCTACATTATTTTTTTTTTAATATGTAGACTTCATTAGATGTTTGATATCAATAAAATACATATTCAAGTTTATGTGAAAAAAGGTAGAGCCAGATCGAACATTCAGCTAAATTTTTATTTTAACTTATATGGAAGTAAACAGCGAAAATGGTAAAATTTGGAAAAATGACGATATCTCGAAATGCGTAACACTTTGTATAATAGTATATATGGTTCAATACATTCCAAATCATCGCACCTACCACCCCCTTTCGGATATGTATCGGTGAACCAAACACCCTGTATAATTTACTATTAATGTCTGTAATATTTTATAAATATTTGGTTTTCTCCCTTCTCAGATTAGACTAGAAACATAGAAAAGTATTCCTATCTTAACAGATAAACTTTAACAAATATTACATCAAGGCGAATTCAATGTTACACACCCGATGAGAGTATTACATCAAATAAAAGGCACACACCAGGTGTGACGTCGCACCCAGTTCCTTAATTCGGCAATAAAATCATCAAGGATCAGATGATCTAATCAAGTGACTAGATTCTTACCTTCAGATTCGTTGAACGATTTAATTCATTTATCACATAAAAAAGAAAGATATTGCTTGAGAAGATCTTATTAGTAGGTATTTCCATCTAATAGAATTTGAATCAATAACTTCACTTTCTTATGTAAAATAAATTATTTCTGTTTTGTAAATATAAGCAAAGTTCACTGTAAATAATTTTCAGCTGTTAATGACACGATACATCTTTTATGTGGACATAATAATGAGAATGCAAAAAGCAACATTTTGAATAAGCCGTGTAAAGTTTTAAATAAGTACTAACCCAACATGTAAAAAAATGTGCAGTATGCATTTAGAGAAAGCACTTGTAGGCATTTTATCATGTTTCGCTAGACATTATACGTTTCAATTACACTTTTTAAAGTTATTCATCTTTGATTTATTTCCAAATATATGTTAATGTCTATAAGGAATGTTTAAATACCCTTAATATTACATATGATGAGACTGTAGAATTTTTAAGTAACAACGTAACTTTTTTCGGGTGTTGGACAATTGAATTAATAGCTCTAATTGTTACGAAAGCCCACGTATTCACTACCCTTTTCATAGAGAATTGTTGATTATGGAGAAACAACTACTCTTTAAGAGAAATTCGTAAACAATTTCGATGTTTAACTCTCGGTAAGTGATTCTATTACATTTATTTGGATATCTCGGTCTCTGAATGACTTTGATCATTACCTGGGAGATTTTAAAATTACAAAACCATTTTCACAGCTATTGGGGAACCCAGGTACTGTTTGTAAAAATTTGTTAATTTGTTTTGTCTGTTTTGTCCCTGTTAATCCAAGTTAACAAAACCTTCTTTGAATGTATTTTGGACATAATTTGAGTGAAAACAACAAAAGCAACTGACCGCCCTCGATGTCTGACGAAATCGACCAACTGGACCATGGTCACCGCAGCTCCGTCGCCATGCAAAGAGTCGTCGTCACTAAAACCACTTGAAGCACTGGAGGGAGGATTCAGGTTGCCCTCTTCTGAAGACCACGTGTCTGCGGGCGCTCCTCCGGGGATATCGATGTCAGAAGCGGCGTTCAGACACTTTTGCGGCGAAGGTGTTTTATCATCTATAGGAACAATTATGATAAGTACAAAAAAACACCGAGAATCACTGTTTTAATTATAATGCAATATAGTGCAATAAGAGATAATGCACCATTGCAGACGACATTCAGACGCTTTTGAAGTAAAGGTGGTTTCTAATCTGTCGAATCTCAATACGCAAATTTCCGGTGTAATAGTTCGAAAAAAACACGAAATTCCTGTTTTACGAATGATGAAATATAGCGAAATAGACACAAATAATGATTACAGTACTTTCGAATCACTTAAGCGGCTCGACTAATTTGTGCATGATTCACTGCATACTTGCATACTTACTCTTCATTAATAATTACATTTTTTTTCAATGGCAATAAGAGATTGCGTGTATTATGTCGAAACGATAAAATAATTTTAAAAAATAAAGTGATACAAGGGGCTATGAGTTTTGGGACAGATGCCGTTACTGCTGTTGTGAGATTTACTTTACAATATTAACGAATAATAAAATTATATGGAATGCATATTTTCGTGGAAAAATCAAGGGCATTTTATATACAGTGTACCCATTTGTTTTGGGGTCAGTCTGTAAAAAATTTATTGATTGTGCGATTTCGCCTGGATTTTTTTTTTAATTATAAAGCTCGATAAACTGCACATTTCCAGGAAACATGGCCTTGTTGACACAAAATTCAAGGCCTACTATGGCGGTTTCTCGGAGCAAAATGTTAATAAATCATATTAGCGATTTTTTTTAGGAAAAATCTGTGCACGCCACTGGATTGGCCACCCCTCAAAACGGGCCTGTACAAAATTTTGAGTCATAACGATTTTGTAAAAGAATTAAAAATGCACACTCAGTAGAGTTATTTATTTTCGATAATTCAGAGTAGGCTATGGAGAACAAGTGAAGTGTTTAACTGTCAAACAAACGCAACAAACATCGACATCGATGTTAGAACTTATTCGTTCTTAATACAAATTGAACTATTAATCGTGATTATTGTGGAAAATTTAAGTGTAAGAGAAAAAACAGAAATTGTTCGTCTTGTTGGTGATAACGTGCGTGCGCTCGGCAGCAGAAGCTGCGGCAGAATGCATAATTCAATATCAGACATCCAGATAGACCGGTAAGTCGAAGTAACGAGGCAAAATGGACGTCGTGGACTTTTTCTAAATATTTATTTGTTCTGTATAAGCCTAAGACCATAACTAAGTTGTTATAAACTATAAATTTTTGAAAATAAGTAAGTACCTAGTGTACATTTTCAATTCTTCTACAAAATCGTTATTACTTAAAATTATTCTATCAAATTTTGTATATGCCTGTTTTGAGAGGTGGTCAATCCAGTAGCATGCACAGATTTTTTTCTAAAAAAATCGCTATATATACGATTTATTAAAATTTTGATCCTAGAAACTGTCATAGGACTTGAATTTTATATCAACCAGGTCATTTTTGCTGAAAATGTGCAATTTATCAAGCTTTATAAAAAAAAATCCAGGCTAAATTGCACAATCAATTAACTTTTTACAGAACGACCTCAAAACAAATTGGTCACATTGTATATGGATGGGATGTTATTGGCGCGAGTCGAGGTTAATGTGCTTCAATATATAAATTATTTCAACAAATATTACCGTAGTGTGAAACTCACGCTAGAGTTTGAGAAAGGATCTTTTTCGACACTGATCGGTTTTTGTCAACTGATTGTTACATCAAACCTACTGCTTTTAACATCATCATTTAAGTGATCCAAAGTTTAAAAAAATGTCCTATTTCCAATCATGTTTAAATCAATATTTTCCTTTGTTTTAGCACTGGTGATCAATCGAGTGAAAAATCACTAGATTTAAGATGGAAAACTTTAACTTTTCAGATAATGTCCTAATAATATTTTAATTAATGAAGGTATTTTACGTACAAGTTACCGAAATTAGATATTTAAATATAATTTGGGAAACGATGGGGCAATATTTTAAAGACATCATAGAAGGTTGGTTTGTTATTGATCTCTTGTATATGAATACTCTTTATAAATCCTACTACATCAGATATCACACATGCAATGCCGATACTTTTATGATACATTTCTTATTCAAATTTTATTAATATATTTTGATAATTAAATTTAAAGTTAGAATTATCTGAAAATTCTCATAAATTAACTAACGCAAACGTTTATCACATTCTTAAGAAATTGTAAAACCTTACATTTAATTATAGTTATCTCTGTATATATTATGTTTATAAAAGATTATCCTGAAAATTTTTTCTTACGGTAAGGTATCGAAAAAATGTTACCAAGAAAATCACTGACTTATTGCCACTTACTATAAAGTGGCAAAGGCGACGTCCCTCTAGTTGCACTCATGGAGGAAAGGCACTGTTCCAGCCACCCATCGTGATCCAGGACGAGCGAGCCGCCCAACGAGGCGGGCAACGACTCACGAGGGATGTGGGCTTGCAACTGAGCGGCAGACACCGTATAGACTCGCTCACGAAGCTTTTCTCGTACAAAAAGGCGAAGGATCTTGAAGGGAGCTTTAAACCACAAGGGAGCGGTTACTATCAGCACCTTCTTCAGCTTGGCTGGATAACCACCCTGGAAATAACATGATTTATTGGCGAGTTAAGTGAAATTTATATATGCTATAGGATATGAATGATGTTCAATTTCAATTAATTCGTAAATGGCGGCACTCTTGAGTAAAACTAAAACCGCATCACCTCCTCATTAACTAAAATTGCACGAATCACTATTACATCATAGTATCAATAACAAATTATTGTTTGGTTCTTGAGTAAATTTTTAACGATGTTTTTTTAATATATAATCCAAAGATATCGGATTTTCGGTATTTTCATGTAAAAAATGACAAATATTAAATTATTATTTTTTTTAATAACATCTCGAGGAGATTTTCTATAATTTTTTATTTTCGAAGTGTGATTGAATCTTACGTACAGTCCGCAGAGATTTCATGATAATGGCTTATAGAAATGTTTACTTGAAATTAAAAAAAATATCTAGTTTTGACTCTTAAACACCAATTTATTTTCAGCAAGACATAATATATTCTACATGTACATATAAGATAAATTGTTACATGCGAATCCAGTGAACACTTCTGATAATTTTTCACAGAAATTAGCTTTTTTTTTTTTACTTAAGATGAGACTGTGTTGAGGTTAGTTAAGGATAAGACTATATTGACACTATCACAATCAATTTGTCTTCATTAGGAAGAGATCCAAAGAATTTTACGTGTAAAACCTACCGAATATTTTCTGAAACTTCTCACAAAAACTAGTAAACCATTGCTTTTACTCCTTTACCAAAATTACGTAGAAGTTGGACTATTCTGATCGTACTCTTATTGTGACCACTAATTTTTTTAAGGAGATTTAAAACCAGTAGATATTATCAGGTGACAGAAAATGGCGAATTCTTACTTAGGGTAAACTAATTCGATTTTCTCTAGTAAGAGTGGAAAACTGTATAGAATTTTATACATAAAACTAGCAGGCGTCACCTAATAACTTTTCATAGAAAACAGCAATTTTTAATTAATTTAAAACTGTTTTACGGTTTCTAAATTAAATTGTTTTAAGTAGAGGAAATCCACGGGATAAAAGAACATAATACATATAATTTTTTTTCTTCGGGTTTAACTGTGGTTTGGTTATTTATAAATGTAATGCGAAATTTAATGGATAAATCACAATAATTATTACGTCTACTTATTAACCTTATTTTCAACTTCGAAGCTGCAAAGTTCGCAGTATAAATCGAACCGAAATAGCTTAAGAAACAGATCTAAAAATAAGTTGCATGGCTTTTGGCATGGAGAAGTGAAATGAAAAACGGCTAAAATGAATCGGCTTTGATAGGTGTAACCAATGTAAGTACGTCAACTAAGAGTGTGAAAAAATTTGAATACACCAATTTCCGCAAACCCTGGCTAAAACGTGATAGGCTAATTTTGTTTGACCAACGGCAAATGGCGAAATTCACAAAAAATGGTTGCTATAAAACAACAATTAAATAAAAAAAGGATGGCAACAATTAGACTCAAGGTCTCAAATTGGTAATCCCCGGTTGTAGTTAGCGGCAGTTCTCGATGCAATTGCTCATAATTGAGTCGTCAGAAATATAAAAATGTATTTGTAATCATTGCAATGCTTAAAAAACTGTTATAACACAAAGCTCAAGATAAAAATTGCGAATCAAATAATAGAAAAACTAAATTGAGGAATTTAAATGGGGGAAATTGGTTTACAACATTTTAGCTGGATTTTGAGTTGTTTATAAATACCTATCTATTAGTTTTTCAGAAAAAAAGCATAAATTTAGTAAAAAATGCAATACAAACTCAGTTAAATATTATGTAAACAATGAACAAACTTGTTTGTTGATCATGGGAATTGATAAGAATTTGTGCGTAGAAACCGTCTTTAGTTAAAAAAAAGAATAAAACGATAAGTAATAATAACTAAGAAGTGTTTGTGAGCAGAAAATCGAAAACAAACCAATTTCTTGTCAAGGAACAAGTTTTTTTACTGTTTACATACTATTTAAGTAAGTTTGTATTGCATGTGTTACCAAATTCATACATATGTATATTTTTCAAAAACCAATTGATAGATTTTCAATCTCAGTATACCACAAAATGTATTTTTGAAAAACCTCTAATTTGACGTGTCACTTAACCCAAGTTTCAATTAAACAAAATTGGCCATTTTATGCTACCGGTGAAGTAACAACATTTAAAGAAATAAACCAACGTCAAAAAATGGTATTTTTTGTCTTATCTAATATTACTTTTGAATTAAAAAAAAAACATTCTAACCTGCTAAAAAATTAAAAGAAAGGGAGAGGGGGGTACAATTTAGAGCTGCACAGTATATATGATATATGCTTTTGAAGTTATTGAAGAAATGTACAATACAAATAAAGCTTTTTGCAACACTTGTTCGGTAAAAGATTTGCCCCGATCCTTAAGAAAAAAAAATAGCGTTTTTTTTACTCCTTTGAATTAAATACATAGATACGGATATACAGGGTAATCCAAATAAACAATGTTGCATTGAGCTAATCAGTGATCAATACACTGTCATGGGAAGCAGTGCTGATCGGGGGAGGGGCGAGTTATTTTCTTTGGAAGATTATACCATCGTCTTACATTTGTTTGTTAAGTTTTGTACGTATGAAGTTTTTTGTATACTTGAAGTGATGTCTCTCTTGCGTGAGCAGGCAAACAAGCAACGGAGGAGGAAATTTTCATTTACTGGCAAAAATTAACTGGCCAACGACTTTGCCCACTGTTGAGAACCGGTATCATTCTTCAACAGACCTAAATCACGTCTAGGAGTTATCAAAAGACAGATTTTTTATGCACTAACGTCGAATGGGAACAGTAAGCGGGATGTAGACAAAACGAGAATATTTCGTCCAACCCGGACACATCTCAGGGATCATGGTTACTAAAGCGAAGTTCTCAATGAAATGGAAGATAGTCCACTATGCAAACACAGCGGAGGGAGAGAAGGAATCTTTATGCCACTTCGTGAATGTGTAGGCATATTTTAGACACACGGTTTTAAAAGCTACGTTTCTTCTCTGGGAAAAACATACGACTCTCGACAGGGATAAAGTACTCTTCATTAAAAAGATGGACCACTTTGCAAAGGAAGATGAGACTCATATGAAGTAAAAAGGGGTGAATTGGGAAACGAAAAGAAACCCTAGCCGCTCAATCATAGGTTTTCACTTTGCGTTTTCAGTTGCTTTACTCGAAAAGATTATTAAAATTGCAAAAATTTACTGTGCGGTGTTATTTTTGTGTTAAATTCCAACTGATCTGCCTCGTGGGCACGCTCCGAGTATTTCTAGATGCACTATGATAGTTCAAGTACACTCTGTTGTTAATAAACGATGATAACAGGTTAATGAAATTGCCATAACCGATTTTAAACACTCCCCATTTAAGAAATAAAGCGATTCGGGATTAAAGTTAATGGGAACTTCTTTTCTGTTCCTTTTTTCTTTTGCGTCAGCTATTTTTTTATTATATGGAACACTGGATGTTTGACTTTGCTACTTGTGTTTTACTCACTTTCATATACCAAGAATAGCACTACTACGCCTAATTCAAAAACTAATGTGGACATTTCAAGAATTGGTTGGTACACAGAGCAACTCTGCAAATGTGACACAGTATTAAAATACATTAAATAAATACCTGCAGTAGACTACTTGCAAGCTCCAAGAAACTCCCCTGTTCCTACCTCCACTAACCACAAGTTCTAGGAAATTTGGGCAACAATCTCATCAACTTTAGTAATGAATTAATAGGTCACGACACCGAAAACACAAAGAAATTTTGAAATGTGACCCAGTCCAAATATTACGTAATCACTTAGGCCGAAACCGGCTCACCTGCACATTAGAGCTTCGAATTATTAAATTTATCACTATATCAAGGAGAAACTAGCATGGATAATGTCTCAATTAAAGTTGAGTTTACGGATGAAAGATTAATATCTGAGAATCGTACGCAACAGTTTCGCAAGTTGCAGATAAACTAAATCGATGCCGATGACGCCAGGCGTCCCGATTGGCGATGCGTCGCATGCGCCGAAAGTACGGCGTCGTGACGGCAGCTGCGACGCCTGGCGTCAAGGGAGGAGGGCTAATTTAAAACGTTTTAAGGAATTGCAGCTGTGTTTTCAGCATTGCCGGGTATTAGAGATGTTCGATGCAGGTGTGTGTCCATTTAGTTCAGACGAATTCGACGTGTAAGTGTAAAACTTAGGAAAGCCAACTATTAAAAAAATATTTCATTTGACCGGTAAATCGTACATTCAAAAGTACCAAGAAGAACTCTTACAATACCATACATCCGAGCAAATATCTTGTGTAAATATACCTTCTGAATTCGCAATATTTCAATTTCACTAAACTCATGTGTATAATTGCATCCTCACAGTCTATCCTATAAGACTACGAATTAACGCTACTTTAAATAAACAGTTGAATGAACACAATTAGCATTTTCAACACAGGAAACTTTTACTTTTTCTAGGATTTTGTCCGACAAAAGCAAAAATAGTAACTAAACCAGAGATCCAACCAAATGGTTTTCCGTGATTATTCAAATGTTTGCTTTATACTTTAAAACGCAACGTATAACAATGGGCACGTAACAGGTAATTCACCCACACTGGCGTTTTCTTTTTTAAATGAAAACACACCAAAACGTTTCCATTAGAGCGTTAAATATACAGGTTTCATCATATATATGGAATAATAGCAGTAACTTTTGAAATAATTTTTCTATCAAAAAAAGTTTCAAGTAAACGTTGCAAAGTTGATTTGTGATCACTTTTTGATGAACTTCATCTTTTTTTCCTTACTCCCGAAATGTCCAATCAAGTTCAACTTTAGTTTTTCAAATGCGACCCTCTATGCCTGACGTGTTTCTTTCGAATCTATACTTATTTGCGGATGCAGACATGTCAAATTTAATTGGGGTTAGATCAGAAAAGTTTCGAGTAAAAAACTATGTTCCTTATTTTATTAAAGACATTAAATGCAATAAAAAAATAAAATCAACAAAAACACCCTGTAATTCAAATAAGGAGTACCAATTTGGTTTATCACTTCAGTCGTTTGATACGGATTTTATTTAATACATATGTACATATGTTTATATTATTAACTATGGTACATTTGACGGAAAAAGAAAGAATTGATTTTTTTAATGGTGAATGAGTACGGATATCGATAAAGGACCCAACAAGAAGTCGTGGAACTCTTTAATGAAGTTTATGTGAATCGGCCACCCATGTCACATTACTGTGTGTCAATGGTATTTTAAAAAATATATGGAAACTGGAAGTGTCAAGACAAGCCTAAAACCGAACGAGTGATATCTGCTACAGCTAATGATGCCGTGCTAAATATTCTGTTAACTGTGGAAAACAATCCTAAAAGATCTTGTAACGACTTGGTCACAGATCATCCAATGCCCGAAGCGTCGATGTGCAGGATTCTAAATAAAGAAAAATTTCATCGCTACAAAGTTCATTTAATTTAAAAACTTAACGAGAATGATTTTGATAAAAGAATGTAATTTTTCGAAATCGTAACAAGGATTTCTGAAGAAAACAATAATTTTTTAGATAAAATTTTATTCTCAAATGCTAGCCACATTTACTTTACATGGGACTAAATTAAAGACTTAATTAAATAGGCATAATTGCAGTTATTGTTCTCAACGCAATCCTCAGTGGATGGTCGAAGTTCATACGCAAAAACTTCAAAAAATAATTGAGTGACTGGGAACCTTAGGCAAAAATTTAGATGGATCTTTTTTCATAGATAGTAATTTAACCACCATAAAATATTTTCAATTATTAGAGCGCCAACTGTACCTACGTTATAGTTTATTTATGTCAATAGTATTAATGAGCCAGCAAAATGGAACACCTTCCTACTTTGAATTGAAAATTAGGCACTTTTTAAATTTGCTCTTTCCACATAGTTCGATTGGTAGTCGGGGTGAAACAGAGTGGCTATCTTGGTTATCTGATTTAAATCCCTGGGACTTTTTCTTTTGAGGCCATTTAACAGGTGAAGTTTATAAGAATTGGACAAATAACATAGAGGACTTGAAAGCTCGTATCATCGATGTAATGCGGGCATGTCAGGCAGGGATCAGGCAACACTCCTGCATTAAAGTGAGTTCATTTATGCAAAGAATACCATTGTGTTTGGGCCACAACAGAAAACATTTTAAGCAACTTTGAAAAATTTTGAACATTAAATAACAATTAATTCTTGTAAGCAGTCATTTGTTATTTTGTTTTTCTAATTGAATTTAATTTGTTTAATAAAATAATGAAAACAATTTTTTTCTCGATATTTTTCTCATCTAACTCCAATGAAACTTGATATGTCTGTAAGGGAAAATAAATATAGATTCCATAAAACAAGTCAGTATAGAGGGATACATGTAAAAAACGAAAGTTGGATTATTTTGGGACAAGAAAAAAATTCAAGATCACCAAAAATTGACAACAAATTAGCCTTGTAATTTGAAATATGTTTTGATAAAAAAAATCATTTAAAAAATTATTGCGATTTTTCATATATGTAGGTGACGACGGGCCCTGTATGCGAAGGCCTATATAACCATCTAAAGCAACGCGATTGCTTTCAGTGGCAGCCCATTTACGAATGTAGATTTTAAGGTTACCTTCGAACGATCAATTGTTGAATCACGATACACATTATTGAAATACTGTGTACCCTGAAAGGTATCATAGAGGAAGTGAAGTGCGTGTCGAAGATGGGTATTAATAATTAAAATTTCTAATTAGGAAACAACTGTACGCGTCAAGGATTCAAAATAAAAATTAACAGGCATCATTTTCTTAAATTTTACAACCTACAGTTAATTACCAGTTACAGTTTAGCCATAGAGCACCAAATTGAACCTAAGGTCTATCTATCCTACCTAACCTATCTAAAGGTCAATTTAACTATACCACATACTTGACCTCTACCTAAATAAACAGCCTATCGCTAACTTAATCATCGAATGAAAAACACGAACACTAAAACGATCGATCAGAAAAACTAATTGATCAGGAATGTAGAATTACGAATATAAATGAAATATCTGTGTATTGTATTTTAAATAATTATGACGTGTGCTCTAGATTGTTAATCGAAGGTTCATGCTGATAAGTCGAGACAAAATTGTGCGGGATAATTAGCTCAAAAAAAATGCAACCCACATACGAAAAATGTCGGAGGTAATGAATAACAATAATTTGTAAGAAATTAGGCCGGCACGTTGGAATTGCGGATTAAAAATTAGTACATAAGCTTTGAAGATTTACAAACTTAAAAAGGAAAAACAGGAAAATTCTCTGATTTCTGGATATTTGACAACAATAGCACAAAAATTAGGGAATTATCGACCGTAGTGATCGTGCTACCGTCCTGGCAGTCGTTCTATAATCTGAGCGATCATGCGCGTTGATCCGCGAACACGAAATTTAATTTTGATTAGTTAGAGCTTTAGCAATCACATAGACAAGATTCTATATATTGAAAACGGATTAAACAATGACATATTGATACATAAGTAAAAACATGTTTATATAGGAAAATACACTTAACTAGTTATTAAATAGATTCTAGATTTATTTTATGTAGGATGGTATCAGTCTAAAAGAACAACCTATATGACGATTCTCGAAGGCATCTAAAAGTAATCTAACTTTTAATTATTAATACGATAATTAAATTATATTGATAATCATTTACCATTTTAGAATAACCGCATGAAAAGCCTGGAAGAAACAATCTCAAATTAAAAATATTTTAAGGTGAAACAGTGAGATTAATCAAATTTTAAATGTGTCAAATTATAGTCGGTTGATGACAATAAAGTTCTTTTCGAACAAATTTTATACTGCTGCAACAAGAGGAATGATATAGACAGAAGCTGAAATATTAATATTAAATTAATTCAATTTAATTTATGTGTATTTCTCCTTACTATGTAAATTATTTTAATATGAGCGATCCGAAAGTTTTATTTAAAGCACCAGTCAGCCATTAGTACTGGCACCTAAAATCAATCCCGGATGAAGTTAGCAAAAAGTAAGAGTAAAAGTATCTTCTCTGGACATGAAACCTCTGCAACCACGCAAAATTTCATTTAAAGATATGGGGAAAAGTAATAGGAAACTAACGGGAACGTGCGGTAGATTTTACGCCATTCCTTACTATTTAAGATATATAGTGAAGTTAGAAAGTATTATAAAAAAAATATATATACATATATATATATATTTTTTTTTATATGTGCACACACATACACGAAGAAAATAGTATCACTTACTTATATACAGGGAGGCAAATTGTTGAAAATGCTACTCCATACTTAAACTTTTGGCATATTTCCAGTCACCAACTAATACCGGTATTCAAGTCGAAATCAGAAATAACCAAGATCCTGAGCACATGTGCGATACTAGACGGCAGTGCGTCGCAAAAAAAAACGTTATTTAGCCGAAGATCCTTAACTTGACTGACTAATGTTTTCACTATCCACGCGATTTGGACGGTTCAACTTTTCGTAATGAAGTCGGAATCTAGATGAGCATACTAGCCAACTACGCAGGCCCGTCACTATTGTTTATTGTTGTTGTGTGGTACTTTAGTAATAAAGGCAACTTATTAATTGACGCTGAATTCGTTTCGTATTACTCACGAGACGTTCGCCATGCTCCTGATAGGTGAAACCTGGTTAAAATTATTTTTCCATAATAATATATGAATGCGCATCTAAAATATATCAAATGAACTGGTACCACGGGTATTCAAATCAGCTGTGACACCTATTGTTTTCCTTATTGTGAATTGACCTTATGCTGTTCGTTTACAACATCGACTTATAATCAGAACGTTTACATTAAACTTATGATTTTCTATACAAATTTAGATGTAAAAAAATTTGCCTAAAAATATAATTTTTTGCAAATATTTACGGTCATTGCTGAAAAGTCTGACATCAAACATTCTGTTGAAATTAGAATACTAATAGTAAACCAGTGGCGGATTTAGGAGTATGTGGACCTCGGAGCGAACCAAATTCATGTATGCGTAGGATAATATATCCGCGCCACTGCCTAGAGGGCGGAATATGCACTTTCATTTATTTGCATAAATATATTCAATGTTTTAAGATCGAGAAACTTTATTTTTCTCAAACCTGGTCCGGAACGTTATTGCTTTTGTTTGGCTTAAATACAAAAAAAAACGGTTTAAATAATTAAAGTAACACTGCTTTCAAATATATGTTTTTTAATTTATAGAGAACTCTTAAAGTACCCAATCGACAACAAGTTCTTAGGATATATCTAGACACAGCAAGTTCAAACATTATTTCTCTCATTTATAATTTTTTTGTCAGGAGCTTATAGTAAAGTGTCCTTACGGCATATATTTGCGAATTGAACGTGGTATTGTGTAAGTGCGCAGTAAGAGCACGCTTCTAACAAAAGAACTATTGCATCCTTCTTTTATTAAACTTAAATGCCAAATCTTCATATTACACAAAATGTACTATTTTTCAAATTATAGAAAATCTATACAGCTAATGGCACATCTACAGGTATGGGTTATGTTTCCGCCACTGGTGCAAACGCCCCCATCAAGGTTGTATTAATATACTGTCAGGGAAGTAGTTTCAAACGCATATATTTATGTGAAAATTTATAAACGTTTGAACTTACCTTCAACAACGTCAAAATCTTCTGCGACAAATCATAATCAAAATTCGAATATTTGGAGTTTGACATGTCATAAATGAAAACTATCCCGCTCTTCTGCGTCAATGGATTCTGTAAGGCCACATCTAGTTGGTAAACAACCCCCTGTAACGTGGTTTGATGAGTACTGATTGCGGGCACGTGTTTATGAGCGGTGAACACAGCTATGGCGGCTTCGGTTAAATCGCGTTTAGGCTGTAATAAAAAAAAATTAACATTATTTTCATTTTCATGTTCTAATTGATTTAAAATCTCAGTTCTTCATAATCATGTTAAGCAGATATTTTTCTTCTGTAATGCATAATGACAATAATAAAATTAAACAGGATACACAATAGATGATTTTGATCAAGAAACCTCTAAGATGGCAACTTTTATTCACCATGTGGTGTCCCATGAAATTAAACATTTGCTGAATTTCGACCGCTACACTTGTGTCAAATTCAAACACTACCACTATTCATTATTTATACAGGAGAAAAATATTTGTTGAAAAAAAATGTCTTTGATAAAGCACCCACCAAAACTGTAAATTTTCCAGTTGTCAGTTCGGTGCGGAGGGGTTCTTTTGTGGGGTCAAACTTATTTAGGCCTTCTCTTTGTCTGGTAGCTTCATGTTGTTCAAATAGAGCCACAGCCCGATTCACATCAAATTTTCTAGCATATAGAAATCTAAGAGCTGTCGACCAGGAGACTGGAGTTGTGCCAAACTTCCTTTTGAACTTAGAGTTTACTCTCTCGATGAACTCTTTTGTTGCCTAACAATAAAATAAATTTTAACATTAGGTATAGTTAGTAAAAATTAAGGGGACAGAGGAAGCCATGATAAATTTGTATATATCATCATTCAATAAAAAAAAAAATCATACTTTGGGATGCAAAGCAAAACACAATTAATATAGGACATACAGTGTCCAGTTTTGTATTAGCACTTATGCAATTCATATCAAAAAGATTTTTTTTTTAATTTACTTTGACATTTTTGGAAAACAAGAGAAAAAATCATCTTCTACTTATTGAAGAGGGCTAAAGAGCAAATATTTTATTGGACTCAAAACATAGTTACAGTCCCCCCCCCAATTACAAAACCACAATAATTAAAAGTTTAGCAATTTAAAATGTAAGAGAAAGACAATAATTTACAGTCAATGTAAGTCTGCCAAGTAGCCAAGCAACTAAGTTTCTATGGAAGCTTCCACAGAATAATGCATCATCAACTTGTACAAATCTTAAAATAATTAAGAACCTAAGTATTAGATAAAAATTAATGTTACAATGAGAAAATATAGTGTTCTTATTTATTTTCCTATGTATGCCTGATTGGCTGCTAAATTTAAATGGATGGTTTGTTAATGCATCACAAAGCAACCAAATATTTATAATTAGTAAAACTATTCTGCTAACACTTTGAAAGCAATATTAAGAGATAACTAGGAGATTAGATAAGAAAACTAATGACTGTGTTTTCTGGGACTACCCTGTTTAGATTTCAGTTAAGCTAACCAGTTTTTCATGTTTCAAAACACTGGGTGGACTCTGGGTATTTTAACAATTGGTTCAGCTTAAGGCATTGAGAAATGACTGAATAATCAAATGAACAAATTGAGGAATAGTGGGGAAACATTTAATGACCGCAAAACTACTGATATTAGATAATATTTGATCTTTTAAATATGGAATTCAATTAAAAAACGAAAGAAAAAATATCCAACTTACATTTTCCTGCTCTTGTGTTAGGGGAGCAGCCATCCTGACAAAATCGTGTAAGTACAATAACTAATTCGCTAGTACAACACAAGATCTAACTAACACTTATTAATATAACCATTTGCAAAGTACTTTCACGTAATATATACCAATTTAACAATAAATAATTATAGAATAATTAAATTTTGAAAACTGTCTCCTCAACACAACACCACAACTTCTCTGTTCTCACTGCCACTGTTTTGTTGACACTTGTGACGTCAAATTCAAATGACTGATTGACGTTTAGATTACTTATTCGTTCCAGTAGAGATAGATGATGCAGTTACCCAGTTACGTGTGTTTGTGATCATATGCAATTATTTTTTTGTATTCCCTTTATACCACACTGAGGCCCTACTACCAATCACCATTATTAATAACGGCAAAAACTTAATTCTCAGACAATACGTTATAATTTGTGACGTATGAGAGAGTGAGACAAAGCTGAGTTCGTATTTGGTGTTAGAAGTATTTTCAAATTTTTACACCTTGTATCTCAGAAACACAACATTACAAACCCATATTTATATTAATTTTTTGATGCAAGAGAAAATTATTCACCTAATATATCCACACGTATTTACACATTTAGTTTATTTTTAAATTTTTGCATATGTCTTTTTAAATTAAAAACATTTACGTATAGATCTGGAGACATTTAATAAAATACCGAAATATCTTTTACTATACGCAGTAAATCGGCAATTATTAATATATATATATCTAGAATTCCGAATTAAATGCTTTCTTATTTAGAACAATGACTTATTCTACCTTTCCAAGAGGATGGTTAGATCTAGATTAGGGGAGGTAGAACTGTTGACATCAACCTTAAAAAATCGTAAACACCTATTGTATCATTGACGTCCAGTCATTGTTCATTTGTCATTCACTTAATTTTTATATTTTTATTTTTTGATTTTTATAATATTAGTAAAATCATTTGAAATTTAAATGAAAATTAAAATACTTTTTGTTTCAAATTATTATTGAGTTAAGTTAAGGAAATTCTTAATAGAGTTTCAAGAATTTGGTAAGTTTCTCCCCTCTTAATACAGAGTTTCCTTTTTTCCTTTGGTCCTAGCTACATCTTGAATACCCGGTGATCTTAAAAAAAAATCGCATTAAGCGATGAACCGTGAAAATAAAGCTGATGAATTTTTCCAAGGCGCGTCTCTAATATTTTAACGTCTTATTGTTTTTCTTAATGATTCTTTATAGTGAAAACTGGATGTATCTTATATCTAATAATATAATAACTAAATATGCCTAGGTAACATATATAGCGTTTCTGTAGTAAAGTTTCCTCTCGGATTTCTTCCTCTCTGTGTATTTTAACAATTTTTTTTCTCTAATAAAAACTACTACAATGGACAAGGACTATAAAAAAGTAATCAAATTTTCAAACTTGAAAGAAATAAAAATGTTTATTTGTTGCTCAATTGTTTTTCGATTCTATAGGACAAAACATCACATATGCAAATGGCTATTTTGGTTTTGTATTTTTGTATGTGATTTTGGTGATATTCTCCCTTAAAAATACATGTTTGCAAAGGAATTTCAAGATTTAGAAAGAAAATTTGATATATGTATTTTAGTTATTACTTTGTGAATACAAAGTAAATGCTATATCTAATATGTCCCTGGATAGGTGCAATTAATGTCATAAAAGTTAAATTGGGGTTAATTGAAATTTTCAATTAGTAGGTATCAATGGTCACCACAATGTAAATACCTATCTTAAAAAATTTTAGGGCAAAAGAGGCTTGACCTATAGATTTTTTAAATAGTTTAAAGCATCAGTTACTGTGGATCCTTGAGAGAAATATGTTTTCCAAATTTCCACTAAGCATTTAAAAAATTGGAAGAGCTTCTTAATTTGTGAGTTTCTATCAGCTTTTTAAAGGTTATGAATTAAAATTTATTATTTTTGTATAGTATGGGATTGCTAAACAATTGCATTTATGTGTTGAATCTTTCTGGTCATCAGGATATATTTCTTTGTTCATATGTGGTACCTCAATGAGAGGACCATAATTTCTAACATTTCTTAATCTTTTTAATTTATTAAAATTGAAAAAGAGTTCACAATACAGTGGTTAAAATTCTTTTGCATTACAATAATGTGAAAGTATAATATTCAGAAATTTTACATGTCCTGTTGTCTAATAATAGAATTTCCTTTTCCTTCATTACAGGAAATTTATTTCCAATCATGTCAGAAGAAGACAGATTATTGAGAACCATTAAACATACGATTCCATTTGACGTTCTGAATGATGTTTTAACGTAAGTGTAAATTAAGTACATTCTATTTCTCCCTTAAACACCTTGTGTATTGACTTTTATACAGTTTTAAACACTTATATCTAGACGATTTCTAAAATGTTTTGTTCGTCGTCCTGTTTTTGTGGAAAATTCAATCTCGATATTTCTTTTATGTTTTATATTAGACGGTTCATTATTCTTGTTCCTGAAGCTGCTAAAGAGAACCTCATTCGTATCTGCTTTCAAATAGAGTTAGCTCATTGGTTTTACTTGGACTTTTATGTGGGTAATGATGATCGTTGTAAGACTTGCAGTATTTATGAATTTGCAGCACATGTTTTTCAAGTAAGTTGTGAAAATTTGAATTTCGTTGTACTGTTAAACTGTACTATTAAACATTATTTTCATTTAGCATATTCCGTCCTTGAAATCAGAAATACCCAGACTTGGCGAAATATTATGTGAGTGGCGAGAGTATAAACAAAATGTTCCCACATATGGTGCCATTATCTTGTCAGAGGGATTAACTCATGTTTTGTTAGTTCAGAGTTATTGGGCAAAAGCGTCTTGGGGATTCCCAAAAGGTGAATGACATTAGATAATAATAATAATAAATTGAACTTTAGAGATCAATTAACGGTTTACAAAGTTTAACCTTTTGTTGCATTTTATTGATCCCAAATAGGTATTTTCTGCCGAAACTAAACTATTGATTTAATATTCCAGGAAAAGTAAACGAGGATGAAGACCCAGCACATTGCGCTATTCGGGAAGTTTACGAAGAGACTGGCTTTGATATCACCGCTTATTTAAACCAGGATGAATACTTCGAATCGATCATCAATGACCAACTAGCTCGGCTTTACATCATCAAAAACGTCCCGAAATCGACGGAATTTAAGCCTCGCACCCGTTGTGAAATAAAAGCCTGCAGTTGGTTCGCCATATCGGATTTGCCAAATAATAAGAAAGATTCGACTCCGAAAGTGAAAATGGGCGTCAGCTCTAACTCTTTCTTCATGGTGCTGCCATTTATAAAGCGCATAAAAAACATCTGCAGTGGACAGGGTAGCGGCGCGAGACGAAATCGGCAAAAGTCTACAAGCGACGTTGATACCGCTGGTAAAGGTAAGACCAAAGCAAAAAATGATATTGATGAGGCTAAAGGAGCTAAAAAACGCGAAAGGAGACATAGTAAAAGGCAGCTATTTACCGAAGATGATAATCGGATTGTTGAGTTCACTGCTCCATCTTGGATGAATTTCAAATTCAATCGGATGGCGATACTGGAGTGTTTGCGCTGAAATTAGATGATGAACTTACGTGGAGAGAGTGCAGATGTTAAGTTCGCTGCGGAAGATGTATAGAGTGATGTAATTTGATTTGAGTTTTATGAATGGAAGTTCATTTTTTATGTTTCTATCGGGGTTTTGTTTGTTCCAATAGCATTTTTTACGTAAAAGTGAAATTGTAGACTTTGATTTCCGTAATTTCTATGGGAGTTCTTTTTATTAAATTGATATTTGGTGAAAACGAAAATATGTTCGTTAATACGAGAAATTATAGAATTCATTAAGAAACTTTAGTTTCATGTTGTTCTCACTAAGTCTACACACATGCTAGTATCCGTCCTGCTTCCTTCTCAGAGCCTCTTTTGAATCTCTCAAATACTTTGTTCAAACAAATTATCCGGTTCCTACAGTTTTTTTTCTCAAAAGGTATTAGTTTCGTTCTTTTTGAGTTTTACGTGTTTGTAGTTTACACTATGTATGCCCGTGGTTTCTGCTCCCTATCCCGTAGTGCTTCTTTCAAGGTATTTTCCAACAGAAAATAAAATTAATACATGTTTTGTAAATAATCACAAGCGAGTAATCAAATGCTAACTAATTAAGTGGCAAAACTGTAGGTCAACAATTGGCATAAAAGTGTCTTTAAAATTATTATAATGTGCGTGCTTTGTGATTGTGTTTTCACCGGCGCTGCAACTGGTCTGTAAATCGTATTGCGTAAATATATAGATGTGTTTTGTGTTTTCGATAAGTTCATAGTAGCCACACCAGATCTTTGTACTTGAGATTGAAAATCTCTTAAATGATACTCTTAAAATTTGAAAATTGGTAAATTTTGGTTTAAGTTTTTTGATACCGAAGATTTTCTATTTAATTATAAAATTTTCCACATATTCGCGAGTCCTCTAAAATTTTCTCATTGTATTACTATTTGGAGCAACAATCATCTGATAGCGTTCTTCTATTTGATCGAACATGAGAATTTTCTTAATCAGAAAAGATATTTACGTACTTTTCAAAATTTACCAATTTCAATAGTTCAGTAATCTACCTCAAAAATGCTTTAAATTAATTTTTTCAAGTTGCTTTATAATCCTACATAAGTACCTGATTGCGATTTTTTTCAGAATTGTTAGTTATTTTTCAATTTCGAATTCATAAGTTTTATTAATCGTTGTAATATTTAATAAAATTCATAGCATACACGATTATGGTGGAACCACACATCAACAGACAGAGATGGTTCCGCACGAAAGTCCACCCTAAAATTTGACTCGACTCATGCGATGAATTTCTATATTTTACCAACTGTCCGTTAAAAAAAAATGTTTACAATTACCTGGAATCACAAAAAAAAAACAAATTATTATGAACGCTTTCGGACAGTGTCATAATTTTTCACAAAATTTGCTAACTTTCGTCTTCTGTCAGTGCTGATATAGCAGTACTACTCGTATTTAGCTATTATTTTAGTTATAAATTTACATATTATTTATTAAGACACCGATGGTGTTTCCCCCACCCTCCAGATGGTACCCAATTCTTCGCCTGTACCATAATAACTACCGGCATGGAAACGCCACACTTCGATGATTAACAAACTCGCATTCGCGGTGTCGATCATTTCGACTACAGTCGACGGGCCGTTGCTGAAATTTGAAGAACTGACATATATCCGGTGTTCGTTTCGACCCGCTAACGAATTGAGACTCTGTGGTATTTTTATCGTTTTTTTTTTTTTGTTTAAGTGATATGTGATTAAGGATATGGTGAGTAGTATGAAATGGAACTTAGGTAGATTTATACGATTTTTTAGTTTTTTATTATATTATCATTCAGGTAACGGAGCGATCCAAAAAAGAAAAACTTAATTTTCATTCATTTTATTTACTCATTAATTATACAAATTATTCATGTTCAGTAAGCCGAAAATAGTGTCCTTGTTAATCTTTCTTTCTGCAACATTATATGTAAGTAGTAGGTACGACTTTCACCCTTGTTCTCCATAACTAAAAACCCATGAACTACATTGTATTATCTTTCAATATCTTATGTTAAGAATAGTTATTGATACATGTGATATTCACACAGTTTCATTAGGAGACGCAATAAAACGGAACAATTCAAGTTGTCAATAGATTTGATTGCTTTGTTTCATAATTTTTATATTTATTTATATTAGTTAAACTGTTAATTTGAGTGTGAATTGATATTATCGAATCAAAAATTCAATCAAAAAAATATATATTCGAGTGATTATTGAGTTTCGAGTTTCTATGTACCTTTTCCGAATGTTCTTCAAAGTTTTCAAAACTGTTATTCTGTATTCATATTATTGTACAACATATCTGATGAGCAACACTAAAAATTTACATTTACTGAGAAGAAGCGTTAGTATATGAAAGGTAAAAAAGTACATGAAAAAAGGAAAATAAAAAATAAAACCACTATAAATAAATTGAAATATAAGCCGCTAACAATAACTTCAAGCATAACGAATTTAATAGAACTTGGAAAGAAAAAATGCAGAGTACGTCTAAGCAAAAAAAAAACAAATAAACTAAGAATCAGAGATAACGAGGAATAGAGTAGGTCCCTCTATAACACAATTGATACTTTCGATGTTATATATGTCCGTATTGTACGAATCTCTTAAATTATATGTACATTTACAGGGCCCTGCAATAGTGGATCACACTTGCTTAGCTTTTTTTTATCAATGAAATTAACATTTTTCTTTCTGCAGAATTACACAGTACATAAAGTGCATTTCCAGAAATTATGTGTTAAAGTAGAGGGTACCCTATAAAAGTATAATGATATACAACTTCGTTATTTTAAGTAAATTCTCTATTGTCTATTATTTTCGGACACCTCACATGAACTGAGGTTAAAATAACAAAAATTGAGTGGTTCAGGTATTAACTTTAATTTCTTCTATTGATGCATCTTCTCTAGATGAGCCATGGGGGTAATTTCAATGAAAACGATTTCAGTAAAAAAATAAAATTTTTCCACTACGTTTGCGTATCATTACCAATTCAACCCTAACTTCCGCAAGGCCGAAACATTCGCCGTAACCATTTCCTGTCGAAACAACCCAAACACGTTTCATTCGCTCTGCAGCTTTTAATGGTATCACCCCCAATATCTTTTGCCATTGACCTTATGTGCAGTCACTGCTTCATTGTCATGGTATGGTGGGCGAGTTAAATCAATATTGTTTAACATAAAAGTGGAATTCTGCGGGCATGCTACCTGAAAATTTAATATTCAGTTCTTGTTTCAGTGAACGTTAAATTGTGCACAAAAAATCGCTTCGTCGTAATCACTTGGGGCATAATATATTGACTCAGTGCCCAAATAAGTGGAGTAATTTAATTTCTGAGGAATAGAAACGGCATGCTACAAAGAAATCGCCTTTTCATTTACTACCAATTGATTCAGATATGAATAAAAAAAGTTGATTTCTTCGGTCAGAATATAGTAATTTGGATTTTATTCACTCACGTTGCGTAAAAAATAAGCGATCTAGAGAACTGAAACTCTCATTCCTTTTCGAATATTTAAATGGATGTTTTTTCACTTAATTACCAGCATTTTGTCGAAGTTTCTTCATGCCCATAATTGCATCTAACGACTTATTATTTTTTGGCCTAATTCAAGATTAAACCTGTTTAAACCCAATGTTCTTGATGAAGAATTAAAAGGAATCACAAACGTTAAAAAATTACTTAAACCGTGTAAATACTTTAAAACTAGATTAATCAATTAAAATATATATTTTCCTAATAAATCGAGCATTTTAAGCAATAAATATTTAAAGGCAGTAAATTTCATAAAACAAGCATAACACTATGCCATTTTTAATATAAATAACAGCATGTGCATGCTAGCAGTAAAAGCTTAATAGGAAAAAGAAGGAAATGAGTACCCATTTGCAATAACTCAAGGCATTAGCAGTTATCATTTTTTAGCCTTATTGATGGTTTAATATTAGTAATTTATTATGTACTTATATACCGAATCTAGTTTGCAACAAATTGCTTGATTTCACCGAACACAACTTAATGATATATTTGTCTTCAAAATGGGGACAATAACTAGTGGGACTGATGTTTTCCTCAAACTGCGAAAATGCTACCGAAACTAACCTATATGTATATTGCAGATAAATATGTACACTACCACTAATTTTTCAAGCTTCATTGCTGATTAAAAATCGAAAGGATCTGCTTTCAAATGCAGTAAATTTAATCAAAGTAAACTATTTTTAAATATTATCGAAAGTTAATTTAGATCCGCTCGATTAGGTCTCTATAGCTGTGTGAAACTTTAACTAATTTGTAATGCTTATTCTTACTCTAAATTATTTGATGGAAAGTACTCAGAGAAGAATACGGTGAACGAGATTCGCCTATGTTCACCGAAGATAATAACAGGTAATCAAACAATCAATGAGAACTAGGGCAAACTTGCAATGCAATAATTGCGGGGAACGGGTTTTATATGAAAACAAAAACGACTTTTATAAATTTCGAGTAAAGATAAGATATTCTTTTGTTGGATTAGTCTTGTTTCAGTTAATCGAAAATCCATTTTTTAAAAAACTATTAATAAAATTAGTAAGTAGAATTAGCTGAACGGTTTATTTTCAATAACATTTCTATGCAATATACAGGGTGTCCGAAAATAATATTTAAATATTTTGGAAGGTGATTCTAGAGATTAAAATAATTTAAAAGATGTTCTTATAAACATACCCCAAAGATGTTTCTTAAACGGGTGGGTGTCCCTTAAAGGGGGAACACTGAAAATTGTTTTTCTGCAATGTTTTCGAAAAGGTTTGCGTTAATATTGGGAAATTCGGTATACTATAATATGTTGGTATAAATAAACTTTTTTTGTATTAATAATTACACATTTTAGTCAGGGGCGTCATATACAGGAGGTCTGCAACGTAAATGTTGCGTTAACTTTTTTGTTTGTGACATTTCTTAATTTTTGAAATCAAATTACTCAATTACACATTTTTTTAAGTAAAGTTATTAAAAAATATATTGCTAACCGAGCAAATGCTCAATTAAATTGTTATGGCAAAATGCGACCAATCTCTTGGGTTCGAACAGTTTCAGGATAAAGTGAACAAAAATTGGGTTCAAAGTTTGGCAATAATTTCTGACAAATACGAAGGTGAGAACAATAATTACCCATCTCTTGGGACATATCTGATATTGCGGTAATGCGTTACTTAATTATTCAACCTTCTTCGGCCTTGCATGCACGACATTATTGCAAACTTATTTTTAACGGTATTGCATAAACGAGTGCAAAACTAAATGAGAAAACAATATGTCAATAAAACCACACTTAAACTTGTTAGACGCCTATTTCTTTTCGTTACGTAGTAACTTTCTAAGACTAATTTGCTAATTATTCCAATAATCCACGGTGAATTATCCTTAAGCAAAATACCTATCCATTTGTGATAGGTTCCCTACCAAAATGGAATTTCAGGATTTTACTTCTTGCCCACCGCAAAAAATATGTTTGCACTGTCCCAATGGAAATCAAATTTCGGCCTAGAATTGCTGTTTTAACTACAGAGAACTTCCGCAATCAATACGACGCCTATTAGAGAAGGTGTAATTTTAGGTCTTCCTTTTTTTAACACAACTAGGATTTTTTCATTTTATTTAAAGATAAAACTTAGCTGCTGGATTACACTTCTGACACCTGATTATAAAAATGTCACACGTCTAAAGCGGGGAAATAGTTCACATAGAATATCGTCATTGTCATGTTTTTGGACACTATGACGAAAATCAGTGCATCTATGAGATTTATAGACTCTTCCTCCGCCGTAAATTTTTTTCTACACGTAATTACAAAGATTAAGATCCTAAATTGTAGGTTTAATTAGACAGCAGAAGACATAAATTAAAAATTTCTCTAAAAACATTTGGAGACATGCGGATGTTCTGCCCCATTGCCCATCAGTGAAATCAATTTTATCTCGGGAACTAAAAAAGTACGATACCGACATATGTTTGAATGGCAAGAATCGTGATTACCGTGCATAAATCAAATGCAATTATTTTGATATCTCTTTTGCATAGCTTGAGGTCGCAATTAGACGTGATCTAGTTAAAACTAGTTTTGTGAAATTCTACAGATGTTTAATTTTAGATCTGAGTTGGTGTAAAGTAATGATCGTGATATGCAAATGATAATTTTGAAAGTTAATGCCTTAAAGGAACATATAAGGGTTCTTAAAATAAATAATAACAATAGGCGCAGATATTACGTAATACCAAAGAACAAGTCGTTGATCAATGAAAAGTATTACAAAATTTTCAAGTGTCGCGGTTTTGGCTCTTCAAGCTAAAAGCCCGATTAACTTAAAGAAATCATTACAGTAATTAGTTTTTGTGGTCAACGCGAATATTGATAATAATCACTGTAATATCGCATGTCAACTGTTAAAAATCTCCTTAGACCAATAAGTACCTGCGTGAGTATCATTACTCAAATGAACATATGCAATGCTATAAAAGTTGAAAAAAAATGTATGCGAAACTTCTGCATTCCTTGGGACGCTCATAACATTAGCTATAAAAGCGAAAGTTTTTGAAAACGTTGCCAGAACTCGATAATTAATTCTTCACACTTAACTAAAACAATCGGCTTATTAACGTAATGGGTTCAAATTAGAGGTATCATGAGGTACCAAGATGCTTCTTGAAACATGACATACAAAGCTATATTTACACAATTTTTTGATCTCCATGGTCAGTATTCGTAACAAATCTGGTCAACGTCCGAACTAAAACGGTTCCAGTGGTTCCACTTCATGGCCTATAACGGAAGGTTCCGTAATTGGTAAACAGTGCCATGAGAATTGTACTAAAATTTCGTACTTGTTGAAGTTTCTTATTCAAAAACAAATTTTAGTTTCCGTTTTTCTTTCAGATGGACCATACGTAACCCGCAATATCGAAAATGAAACACAACGAAGGACTTCGGACTGCAATTAAAAATACTCAAAGGACATTTAATGGTTTCTTTGTGAAAATTAAATTCAAATTAACTTCCAATGGACAAAGTAGCATTAGGTCTTTTTTAATGTTAACTGTCTTGATTTATGCCTTTAGTACAGTAGCGTCCAATCGGCCTCCCAGATTCCTGATCGATGGACAAACTGAAATTGTTTTAAGACTGAAAGAAGGGGAAGAGACACCTGTAGGTAGGAAAAATCCTATTTAAGACGTAAATTAAGAATCCTTTCTAGTACATATTGAGACGTTTCTTAAAAAAACATTACAAATTGAGACATGCAATAGAGATTGTGTAGGAGTTCCGTGACTTATTTTTGTCGTTTTTTTTTCATCATAAATGTGCAAAAAGAATGTACTCGATATTGGATGCCAAACTTTTAATGTGAATTAACAGAAAAATAAAAACCTCTTTTAATTTACATAGTGAGGAATATACTTTTTTTCTGCCTTACCTGCGCCTGTGATAGGTCAAGGTTGCAAATCCAAGTTTTTGTCTCGAAAATTATTTATCTCTGCAACAACATTATCAATACCAAGATTGACTTTTGGCTTGCTTAGCAATTGTAGAGCAAACATGTTTCTTATTTCACATTTTCGCTCGATGTCCTCTTGCACTTTGAAATCCAAATCAGTAAATTGTATTTTTAAAACTGCCCACTCAGATATAATACACAGCGTTTGTAAAAAATTTTGCAACACGTTTATAATTTTCATAAGCCTGATATATTTTCAAAATGTTTAAACACGTAGAATTTTATTTAAAAAAAGGCATTTAATGCATTATTTTCTATTTAAAATTTTTTCACCTCTATCCAGCTGTCTATGTATAGAACTGTAGGAGCTACTATAGAAATTTTATATGGATGATTTTTTTTTTCGTTTTAAAACATTGCTTACTGATTTTGCAAATATATGAAATTCGTCGGTAAATTTGCTGGTAGAAGGTATCGAATTTTTATCAATAGATAAAAGAATGTCATGTGTAACATGTGAAATGATATGAAACACACCTCTTCGTAAGTTCTTTTGCGATCTTCACGAAAATATTTTGCATCTAAAAAATTGTTTACATCGAAAATGATTTGGATTGTCTATATCTTATTGTGATTTTTTTCACTCTTTTTCAAAATGAAATAAGAATGCATTGTCTATCGAGGAAGCAAATATTAATATTCTTTGTCTTTATAGGATATGGATTTTCTCGTTTGTGTTATATTTTATTTTTTTAAGGAAACTATAGATGTAATTTTATTTGTTTTGATTATACATTTAATTTATTACTGAATTATCTTTAATTTAATACACCGCAATGGATAGTTTTCCATTTCAAAAATAAAAAGTTAGTTGAGATAGTTGGAAAAGGGTGAAAAATTTTGAACATCTAAAATAAAGCATTAAATGCCCTTTTTAAATAAAATTATAGGTGTTTAAGCATTTTTGTTTAATATAGGATTTATGAAACTTATAAACCTGTTGCAATACTTTTTATATGCGTTATATACAACTTTCTTGCCATTACACATTACACAAATGTTTAGGTTCCTAAATTGTGGCATGATGTTTGCATTCATATTACCCAATTCACTGTTGGCATTGATTACTCTCTAGCCCTCTACAACACCCCGTATAACAAATTCAAAGCCTGAAATGAATCCTTTCACTACTGTTTTTTTTTTTTTTTATAAATATCTAAACTAGATCACTTAAACAACTTAACGTAAGACCCGTTTAAAATTGCAGTACCTGGTCATTTCTGGGACAAAAACGGTAATGCCTAGTGAACCGCTTCAATGTCCTTCTTTATGTTAATGTATAAAATTCCTAATAGACTTTTATAAATCAGGGTGTTTGAACATTTATGTGAGCTATGTAAAGTGTGTTTACAATGAACCAATTAGTAATGAGCAACGGAATCTTGGATGTTAATGCTAATACGACGAAGTTTTAATTAATTTTGGCCAGTAAAATGAGTTATTTTCGTCTGTAAGTACACATTTGATGAAGACGACTATCTTAATTATGATTAAATTTAATACTAATTTGTACGCAATAGTAAATTCAGTTAGAGATAATTGCGATTTTGTTGTCCTTTCGTGTGATTAGAAGCTACCACATATTAGTCTTCTTAAGTTTCGAGTCAAATTTCTATCGCCATAGAGATATCTAAGAAATAAAGTTACTGTGCATAAAATGCAATTAATCGAAGATAGGAAAAGATTCTAGCACAAACCAAGCAACAAACAGATTTCGAGTATTTAACGAGTCTCTAATTTTGTCGGAGCTTGGCAACTTCCTTGTATTTCGTCAAGATCGCAATTGAAAACGTTACTATTTATAATCCTGCACCTACTAAATTTATTACTGAAGATCATTTCTATGCACCCACCGCTACAAAAAATGTTTGCCTGGAAGCGGTCGTCGTTGATTTCAATTGAAAATAACAGAATGATTCTACTGTAACATGGTCAAGATCAAATCTTAGGAACACTGGATACACGAACCAATTATGTAAAATATCTCCAGAGTAACATACAATGTTCGTAGATCACCCTTGCGATCAATTTATATTCAGAAGCCATCACTCTAAATATAATAAGAAACGTAAGTCATCAAACGAAACGGTGACACACAAATCGAAAGGGTCAACGAAATGAAGCATTAACAGACACTTAGCAACGAATAAAACATGAGCCATTGTGTGATCAATCAAGCGTACAACACTCTAAACTGTCTTATAAAATTCTTCTTATTCCTTATATAACACCTTTTTAACCGAATATGTATACCGGTTTTCTGATTATTACCTGTTCAGATCTCATTAGATACAAAAGGAGAAACTACTCACCAAAGTTAATTTTTTTTCATAGATATTAAACTGTGGCAAACAGTAAAAATTGGCATTTTCGTATAACTAATCCAATATTAAACGTAAATCGTTACTTTGCAAAAACCCCTTAAAATCTTCTAAATAGAATTTTTATGTCTATTCTCAGGAACCCTACTTTATAAACTTAGAGGCCATGACGCAGACGGCGATGGTCTCACGTTTGGAGTGAAATCTACCCTTGAAAGTGATGTTATCATCGTTGACAGTACATCGAACACTGAGGCCAACGTTTATTTAAATAAATTGCTCGATAGAGAGGTGAGTCGCGGAGTATTCTTGAATGAATCAAAGGAAATATTTTAAACCTTTAGGAAAAAGACGAGTATGCCTTAGTGCTGACTCTAACAGACGGCCATTTGGGGCAAGGAAACTACGTCACTCAAAGTTTGCTCATTTTGGTAGAAGATGTTAACGACAATACCCCGGTCTTCAAAACACATCAAAGCTCTATTATGCTTCGTGAAGATGCCTTTACAGGTGAGTACATCATCAAAATGCGTTCCTTGAACTCATTTTTTATATATGAATAGGAATCATTGCTCAACTAGAGGCGACTGATGCAGATGAAGGGCCTTATGGTCAAGTAGTCTACCACCCAGCTCCAGATGTGGATAAAAGTTTGTTTAGTGTCAGCACAATTGGGGAGAAAGCTGTTGTTAAACTTATAGGTACTGTATAATAAAATCGTACTGACAGGTGTCCTAAGTCTAATTCACCAGGGAGTTTGGACTACGAAAAACAAACTGCTCATCAAGTGAAAGTTTTAGCAATAGATAGAGCTAAAGAGGGGCTCATAAATACTGGAACTGCAGTAATTTTGGTCAGGGTCCAGGATGTGGAAGATAGACCTCCTGAGTTTGTGAGAGTTACCCCTGTTGCCAGAATTGCAGAGAACAGCCTCGTAGGCTCAGTAGTACTACAAGGTGAAGACAAAATACAGTACATGCCTACTTTAATTTTTAATTTGATTTGAAAGTGCAGTGTTTCACTTTCGATTATTGCAATGTTGTGTTTCACTTCTTCAAATCTTCAGAAAATAAAATTTTCAGTTGTTGCCATTGACGGTGATAGAGATATTAACAACAAAATTCACTACTCCCTCTCCACTAATAACATCGATCAAAGGGGGGATCTTTTCAAGATAGAGACAGATACAGGGAGAGTAGTCACTGCCTCAATTCTTGATCGAGAGGCTTTAGGATTTGGATCAGGTTCTTACATCTTACAAGTCACAGTAAGATTTGTTCGCGCGTTTTATATGGGGTTTAATGTACCTTTTCTTTGAGGCTACTGAGGTTGGCAGTCATCAAAAACCACCACCTTATGCCACAACTGAAGTCACAGTGATGATAACCGATGTCAATGACGAAACACCTACTTTTAAGTCCAATATGTATGAATGTGAAATTGCGGAAAATGCCCCTAAAAACACCCCTCTTACTTTTATTGGAAATTCAATTCCTGAAATATTTGACTATGATCAGGTAATTAATGTTTTCAAATACTATCCACCATTGTCTATAACTTTCAAGTTTTTTTTTTATTATAGGGCATAAATGGCACCTTTGAAATGTATATAAAATATAGCCATGATATCTTTGAAATATCACCAATGAGAGCTACTAACGAAGCCACGTTTACTCTTAAAGTGAAAAATAGTTCTTATCTAGATTACGAAAAAATTAAAGTAATTAATTTTACCATTGTTGCCAAAGAGGTAAATTTCCGACACCCTATTAACTGTATTCACAAAAACATTATTAACTAGGTGGTGGAAGTCAATCCTAAATTCAGCGAAGCCTCAGTGATCGTCAGAATTTTAGACCGAAATGATAATTATCCAGAATTCACTAAGAACTCCTATGAAGTCTGGGTTCCAGAAAACTGTGAAGCTGGCACAACTGTAGCGTGGGTGCAGGCATTGGATGACGATTCTGGAACTTACGGAACAATGGGTGTTAGGTACACCAACATCGCTGGAAGTATTGCATACTTGTAAGTTTAAATTATCTGAAATTCTTGTTGATTATTTAAATACGCCTCTAGATTAAACATTCATCCAGTTTCCGGCATAATAACAGTTAAAACCCCTGGAGGTCCTTCGTGGGATCGAGAGCAGGTTTCCAGACATTTTCTCACAGTAGAAGCCAGAGATGATTTGGGCAATGGAAATAGGAATTCGGTGCAATTGACAATAAATCTTGAAGATGTTAACGACAACAGCCCCATTTTTGTCCAAAACAAATATGAAGCTAGAATTCTGGAAAATGCCCCCAATTTTCAAATTTATTTGAAAGTTGAGGCCAGAGATGCAGATTTAAACGGTAGTAGTAACATTTGAATTTTTTTTATAATGCTATTTGTTTTTCAGGAACCAAAAACAGTGAAATTGAATATCTCCTTATGGGGGAACTGCACCAAAACTTCACTATAAGTGCTAAAACTGGAGTGATAATTCCGAAACAACCGATAGACTTTGAATGCATTGAAGGGCCTGAAGAAGAGAACGTAAGGATTTTGTATCTTACAGTTAGAGCTAGAGATATGGGCAGTCCTAGTTTATTTAGGTAAAGTTATTTATATTTTTAAATGCATTCTTATGAAAAATAGATTTTTTTGATGCAGCGAATCATCTTTGTTGGTATATGTAGAAGACGTGAACGATAATCCTCCAATATTTGAATACTACTTCTATAATACCAGTATTCATGAAAACATCGATGGAGGAACTCCCATAATGCAAGTAAGTTTTCCTACAAAATTTATAATATATCTACCTAGTAACATACAATTATTGGAACAAGCGATCTTCAGTGCTTCTGTGTGACGGTTTATCAACTTGCAAAATCCGCAAACATTTTTTGATAAAGCGAATTTTTGTATTTTCAACTGACGGTAAGTGCTACACCATTTACGACAGGAATTACTGCTTTAGTGTTAAGAATTCTCAAATGCTTTTCTAGATTTGACATTGGATCTTATATAAAATAAAGTAACTTTCGTGTTTTCCGGCATTAATCAATGTCTAATTTATTTTAAAGCTTTCTCAATTATTAGTTCTCGGGGGACCGAAATTGCAGTGCCCAAAGCACCACGATTTCTTCTGACAGTATATCCTATCTCAATTTCGATATTCTTGGCACCACTCTGCAAAGAGGTGGGCATCCCTGTGGTTTTAGAGTATGAAGTTTGGTTTCATTTTACAAACAATTCATGTGCCGTAATTGTAAGCTGTCTTCTAGCTTTTAAACCTAAAAATCGAACTCGAGCTGCAGTTGTAATAGACGTAAGTTCAAGATGTTGGTTGGCCAGAATTTCAGTTTGCTCGAAACGTCGTCGCAATAATCGATTGATAATACTTTGGGAAATACTCATGCGCTCAGCTACTTCAATTTGCCCTAAACCAGTTTGAAAAAAGCCTAGCTTTGGATTAATCTAATCCACAGTTAATTGTAGGCATTCCATAATAAATCGCAGTATTTTCAAAGTACCTGCTAAACACTAATTGTTATCGATTAAATTAAATTGAATCAACCTGATAACTTAGCAGTCTGCAAAATTCGAATTTTTTTATATTCGCAAGAAAATTATTTATTCAGTTTTGAATTTTTTCAATCAAATGATATATGGATGACAAATGACAATGGAATATGTATATAGAGCGAGGACTTGCACTAATATATTATATTATAAACTACATTTGAAATTATTTATTTTGTGTTTATTGATTTTTAAATAAATATCCTTAGACTTTTTCGATGTGTGTGTGCGTGTGTGTAACCCTCCTTCCCCCGTGGGAAACTTTGATACTATATCAACTGAGCACAAATGGCTTAGGTTGGTAGTCCTAAATTATGGCTTCTAAACAAATTGCGAATGTTTGAAACGAAGATGAGTTTAGTGTAAAGTCAATTCGAAGTGACACTGTTCTATCTCAGTGCGAAAATAAACAAAAAAAAATTAGGTATCACCCTTGAAGTTTCTGAATACTACTTATGAGATTTTTTTTGAATGATTTCCAAGAATCCTATTTTTTTCAGGTCCAGGCCTTCGATTACGACGGTTCCTCTCCAAACAATCACATCGTGTACCGAATTCAACAGGGTGCCTTTGACAAATTCATCATCGATTCCGAAACAGGTAGATAAATCAATCACTCCTGAGGAGTTTGTTTTGGACATACCAAAACTTTCTCCAATTCTCCAGGAGTTATCTCAACGGCGCTTGGGGCAAACTTAGATCCAGACCTTACGCAACCCAGAAAAACCATTTATCCTTTAAAAGTATTAGCTCTGGACGGAGGACAGGGGGAGAATCAGTTGCACGCTATTGTAACTGTAGAAATTACTATTTTAGATATTAATAATAAAAATCCTGAAATATTCGGAGTGGAAGACGTAGAAGTGCCTGAGAATATCCCTGTAAGTTAAATTATGAATTATATAGTATAGAAGTACTTTACAAAGTATTTCTTTTAGGTTGGAACAGTAGTTGCAAAAGTGAAAGCCAGAGATTTGGACGACAATTCAAATGTAACTTATTTTGTAGATAGAGATTTTTGTAAGGCGGTAAATGAGCGGGGTTTGCCTTCGAAGGATGAAAATGCAGATTGTCTAACATATTTCGCAATTAATCCCTTTAGTGGGGAACTCACCGTGACAAGACACATTGATAGGGAAGAAATCGAATTATTCAATTTAGGGATTAGAGTACGAGACGTTAATTCTCAAACTGGAGAGCAAATGGATTCTGGTGAAGGCAAATATAAATGATAAAAAAAATCTCTTGAAAGAACGTCATTTACAGCCACATTAAAAATCAAAATAAGCGATATCAACGATAATAGTCCAAAATTTACGGAGGCTTTCTACAGATTTTCCATTCCCGAGAATAGCAAAAATGGAGTTCTTATTGGAAGTATCAAAGCTAACGACGCAGACCTAAATAAAACTATTACGTATCTCCTTGATAAAAGGCAAAAGTTTGTGAATATGGTGCATTTGGATGACACCACTGGGGACATTGTGGTAGCTAGCAGGCTTGACAGGGAGGCTAATGAATGGATAAATCTTACTGTAATTTATTGAAATTTAATGAAAAAAATTTAATGCATAATATTTTTAATAACTACAATTAAAGGTTAAAGCTATGGATTCGGGGGTCCCTCCTCGATCTTCCAGAGTGGACGTTTTTATCCAAATCCTAGACGAAAACGACAACGGCCCAATATTTGCTCACGAACCCACAGCTTTGATGATTCCAGAAAATATTCCCGCAGGTTCATTTAACGTCGACTATCGTCAAAACAATCCTTCTGAAAATCTCCTTTCAGGTAGCAAAATAACAACCATAAACGCCACAGATGAGGACTCAGGAGAATTTGGCAAAATTACCTTTATCCTTGACAGATTGTCTTCTCAAGGCAAATTTTCCATCGAAGCTGATACGGGTATTCTCAGGGTGGCAGAAAAACTAGATAGAGAGGAAAGAGAGAATTATTTGCTTATCATAGAAGCTTGGGACAACTATCAGTATGGTTTCAACAATGGGGAGACCAGGAACGCTTTTAAGCACCTCAAGTGAGTTTTTTAATGTAATTTTTTAACTTTCATTAATACACGAGTGGCTGCAGTGTAACAATTTTGGATGTAAATGACAATAAACCAGAATTATTCGTGGATTCTGCTTGTGTGAATATTACTGAATTCCACGAAGCCAGGCAGCCAATCACAATCGTTCGCGCCTCAGATAAGGATGATCCCAAGACCTCTAATGGACAGGTAATTCTCTGCACATCTCCCTTAGGAATTTTTGGCCTAAAGAAGTAGGATCAAAACAGGTGATAATCGACATTGCTGACGGCAATCGCCGAGATCTCTTTGACTTGTATCAAAACAGTGAATGGAGCGCCCAAATCCGTACAACGAAATCGTTGAGGGGAAGGCATGGGAACTATACTCTCACAATCCGAGCCCAAGATTTAGGGAAGCCCAGTTTCTACGTTGAAGAACCATTACATATCTGTGTTATGGACTACAATGATCATACTCCAGTGTTCATTGCACCTCCTCATAATTCTACTCTGAGGGTTCCAGAGGTATGGCTTTCTGTCTTTTAAAAGATTTTTGGGAAAGAAATATCTTTTAGAATGCTACAGTGGGAAGTGCATTAATTCAAATCGAGGCCACAGATGAAGACGTGGGGTTAAATGGGGAGGTGAGGTATCGATTGAAAGCGGATCCTGCTGGGCATTGGAGAACTTTCAATCTACATCCAAGTACTGGGATTTTAGAGCTAAGATTGCCATTGAGCAGGAAAAGACAGAAGATATATGATGTAAGTAAATAATGAAATTTCTAATTCTTTTTGAGATCATTTTTTTCTATTCACATCTCTAAAGAGTAATTGACACTGCAATTTATAAAGCAGAAGATCTATTTGGATTAAAATCTTGTAGATGTATTTGTTAAGAGACCAAAATTACTTAAATCTATAAAAGCGTTCACTAGAAATACCAATTTTAAATATAAGCTTTTTAAAGTTATATCTTTGTAACAAAGGCAAATTTTTTACAAAAAATCGTCATCTACACGTTAGGTCGGGTATTGCTGGGACTATCGTCGTGCATCTTTTAAGTTACCAACAAAATTAAAATTTTCTTCCAGATTAGAGTGGAGGCTTACGACATGGGCATTCCAACATCTCTTATATCCGATCTTGATCTCACAGTATATGTTACTGACATAAACGGTTATCAACCGCAATTCCTTCAAGACGAATTCATCGTAGAATTCACAGGTAAGAAAAAAAGCGTAGTCTTAAATTTTAAACCACAGAACAGAATGAATTAAAGAGTGAAGAGAAGATGATTTTGATTGTAAAACACGCCAATTTGCCTAAGTTAATGGTTGTATTGATAGAAAATCAAAGTGCTGGAATTGAAGGGAGAGTTCTCCCCGACACCGTGGATCGGGATGAATTGGAATATGAAAGCACCCCTGCCCCGATTTGTTATTTCTTAGTAGGGGGAAATGAGAACGGATTGTTTAATTTGCACCCGATAGATCACACTTTATACGTACGTTTCGTTTAATTACAAAAAAGAACAAATTTAAAGTGAAAAAATCATTAGGTCACAAAGCCTTTAGATAGAGAAGAAAGCGACGTCCATTTGCTGTTAGTCAAAGCCACTGAGGACTGCACTTATCCTCCAGAGCCTCAAAACTTCTTCGATTCCAACGACGATACCCAACTAAAGATTATAGTTAAAGTTCTCGACGTTAACGACAATTCACCTAAATTTATCAGAAGAGTATTCACTGGTAAAGTCACGCTCATCAAATTAAAAATCAATCGCTAAATTTCATATTGCAGGGGGTGTGAGTACTGCCACAGCTTTTGGAACCAAATTTATGTCAATTAAGGCGCAAGACGCAGATGCAGGCAAAAACGCTATAATTTCGTATTTTATCGTGGGACGAGTGCAAATGACCCTCACTGAAGGTCTGGATAATCTAAAAAGGGTACCATTTTTGGTGGAAAAAGAAACAGGAGCTATTCAGCTCAACTTTGATCCACAGCAAGGCATGAAAGGCTATTTTGACTTCATGGTGTTAGCAAATGACACAGGAGGGCTCAGAGACACTGCGAGGGTATTCATTTATTTACTCAGGGAAGATCAAAGAGTTCGATTTGTACTCAGACAACATGCACCTGATTTAAGGAATCGAATTGAAGTTTTCCGAGAGTAAGTAGAATAAAAAAGAAGCGAATAAAGCTCGAAAGGGTTTTCCAGGGTTTTAGGAAATGTTACCGGAGCCATAGTGAATGTTGATGAATTTCGAATTCATGCCAATCATGACGGGAGTGTGGACAAAACTAGAACTGATTTGTATCTGCATTTGGTTAACAGGAAGGATAACTCTATACTTGAAGTTGCCGACGTGCTTAAGTTGGTGGATCAGAACACTGAGAAATTAGATGATTTATTTAAGGTAGTAAACATTTAAAATAATGAATTCATTGACAATCGAAAAATTTACAGAATTTCAACGTTTTGGATACACAACCAGGTGGTAGTCTAGCACTCCAGGCTCAAATTCAGGCAACCGGAACCACTTTCTGGCTTACCGCCACTTCTCTATTTCTCTTCCTCTTACTCCTTCTCATTCTAGCCCTCTTCATAACTCAGCGTCATGCCTATCAAAGGAAGTTGAAGGCAGCGACAGCAACTGCTTATGGTGATCTCTAACTTCGTTTTCTTGGCGCAAGAAAGAAGAATTATTGTCGTTTTAGTACGTGCAGACTCAGAAATTGACGGCAGGGGATTGAGCATTCTCAGTGGTAGAGTTCCCAATACGAACAAACACAGTATGGAGGGAAGCAACCCGATTTGGTTGAAAGCTTACGAAAACGAATGGTACAAGGGAGTCGATGATCTAAGGTAAAATTCGTATATTGGTGAGTGAGGTTAACCCTAAAACTGCACACTGGATATCTATTAATCCCCGACACAAATGTTATGCAAAATTACTACAAGCTGCCAATTTTATAAAATTAAATTTACTCATTGTTCTGCGATAAAACGTAATCGGTTGAGTCACGCAGACCTTAGTGTGCAGTTCCAGGGTTAAAACACATCTACATATCTTTTTTTCTGTTCTAGCAACACATCTGATCCTGATTCTTTAGACGAGAACGTAGTCTGTAGCGGAGAAGCTTCAGAATCAATTGAACATATTCCCCATGATGAAACTAATGTGTCCCAGGAACAATATGTGAGGCAAAATTTTTATCAATGTCTTCCAGTTCCAGTTCCGCAGCCTCGTAAGCTCGAAACTACCGAATTATGATTCTCAGTTAATGTCAAGAATAAGTTCAAAGTGGGTATATATGAACGACCGATGAATGATTTATTTGAGAAAGATTCGTTAGCCTTAATAATTAGGATTCAAGCATCGGTCGTGGATGTTTAAAATGTGCAATATGTTTTGAATTCGTAGGATTAAGATTCGCCATTTGATGTAAGTGTAGGCTTTACTTTGTTGTAAGTATTGTAAAATAAATTTGCATGATTGTACCACCTTAGTTAATAGATGATTGGTAAGTAACCCAAAAGAAAAAAAAATGTAGTATAGTATGAAGAAATTCCCAAGTTGCATGGATGACGGTATAATCAGCCTCTACCAATGTGCAACTTAAATATGACGTATTAAACCAACGTTAATGTTGTAACATTAAATAAGTCTGTGTACAGGGAGCTCACAAGAACCGTTTTGATGGTAACAGATCAAATAAACAGGTAGATATATTCAAACAATTTTTTGAAAAAATAATTCTTGCTCTGAGAGACTCCACTCGTGGAGCGTTTGTTTATTGCCTAGTTACAAATTTTCCATCGTAACATAGGTATTTAGATCAGTTGGGAAAATAATAGGTGACAATAACTTCCATCAACAGGTAAATAAAATCCAGGTGAGTTCAGTTAAGGGGCTTAATATTAATTATTATTTTATATAATTAATATTAAGTTATAATAATTATCATCAAACGTTGTGCATTTGTTTGACGATCCAATGTATATTAACATGCACTTAACATTTTCCAGTGGACGCGGCCGATTATGTAAACACTTTTTTTTTGCCCCTGATAATGTGAACTTTTTATACTCGTTAATGTGAAATTTTTACACTCGATAAACTAAATAATGTCTACGCTTGGTAACGCAAACAATGTGTGTACGCTCGACAATGTAAACTCTAACATTTAACTTAACACTTATGTTTATGATATTGCCGTAAAACAATAACAGTCCTTTTATAAAGACCACGTCATTTTCGTTGAGTGTCGATTCATCACTGCAATTCGAGTTTATTCACAGCTTGCCTCTCTTTTCAGCACAAAAACCACAGCCAAAAAATGTGTGAAAAAGATTCTATTACTCGATAGTATCAATATCGTTTAAAGATTTCAAAATGCACCGTCGTCCTGAATTTTGGCGAAAGCGACCGTCGGAAGAAATTGCGATTCCACCTCTTCCAACTGAGCCAAAACTGAGGTATGTACCGTTAACATAGGTCTAAGGTTTTCAATCGAAATTTAGGGAAGTAAAATGTAAAATACGATTTTCTCGAATTTCAAGCGTCAACCGCGAGCGGCTTCGGTTTGAAGAGCCAAAATCATTTGTAATCGATGGCTCTTCCAAGGGCAACTTTAGTGGCTTCTAAGATGTTTCTGTTTTGAGTCTAGACTACATCATGCACAAGCGTGTTATTAATCAATAACAATTACGAATACTTAAAAATTTTCGGAATATCGTCATCGGTAATTTTAAGAGTTTTTTTACTTTTGGAAGTTTGTTTTATTATTAAATCGAACAACGAATATTTTTCTAATTTTTCTTTAAGAGTTGTTGATTTTACGTGAGTAGCGCCTTTTGTGAACACTACCAGAGTTGTTTTCACGGTAACTATTCGAAAATGTCGAATGACAATTATGACTCTCGCGTGTCAGTAATCGAATCGCAAAAATTCATCATTTGTTTTTATTAACAGAAAAGTTGAAATTAACTTGAAGTTTTAGATTTGAAATAAAAATATAATCTCATTTAAAACTGAGAAGCAAAAAATAAAAAAGAGTATCATCCCGGTCGATTAAAAGAATATCTATAGAACCAAGAAAGAGGAGGTAAGAAAAAAGAAAACTCATTCCTAGAGGATCTTCCAACGATTCCTCGTTTACAAAATGTAGACTCCCGTATTCCCGAAATTTGTGAACTAATAATAAAATTTCCCTTCCTCCCAACGCAATCAAAACTTATCACTGATGTTGTCCTAAAGTAGAAGACCTTTCCTAGAGGACTACATTATTTTTATCGACTGTTTCCCTTCAATTGGAATTTACCCAATACTATTCCTCTGTTTTTAGTACAGAAACCACAGTCAAAACATGTGCAACTGAAGCATTCCACCCCAACGAAGTGAAAAGAATTCTACTATCCACTAGAGCAAGCAACTATCATTATTCTTCAGAGTCTTCGAGATATAGCATTGGATGGGTGCTCAATTTCTTGGATGGTGGAGAAAGTAGGGCTTTTCCACGGCTTCACGGTCTTTACCAAGGTACGTACAGTCAACTTTGGTCCATCATTTTTAATTGTAAATTAGGATAAGTAAAATTGGACTTTCTTGCGTTTCAAGCGTCAACCGTGAGCACCTCCGATTTGAGGAGCCAAAACCATTTGTAAATATTGGCTCTTACGCAGGCAACTCCAGCGGTTTCTAGCATTTCTTTTTTGTGTAAGTGTAGAGTACATTAAGCACAAGCGCGTTATTAATAACAATCACGAAATCTTGACAATTGGCGGAGTAGGTTTTGTTCGGGAAAGATGGTGACACGACGGTAAGGTGGACAGTGGTTTTGTCGTCGTCATCATCATTACAAATATCAACGACGATCAGAACGTAATAAATTGTACACGATCGTTTTTTCGTCAAAACTCCGACTTCTTTTTTCCGATCAATTTGTCTGTATTTTTAAAATAACAATATTTGTCGAGTCCTTACCGGTGGTATAAAGTGTTTCGGCCCGGAAGCATCGAAAGTTTATTCGGGCGAGGACAATATTATAATTTACCAAATAGCACTTTTTAAACCGAAACGCGAAAATTTATTTAAAATGTACGTTTCAAAACGAAAACGTTTTGTCATTAATTACAATTGAAAAGCGTTCATCTCGTGCCAGTCGTCGACGGAGAGAATATAATTCTCTTAACTAGGAGAAGGTGAGAACGAAAACAAAAACCCATTGCCATTTGAATTTCTAGCGATTTCTCTTTATCGGTTATTTTAAGAGTTCATTAAATTTTTTTTTGTTGGATAGTTTGTTTCATTTCTAAAACGAACAACGGATATTTTTCCTTTATCTAAGAGTTATCGATTTTTTTTTCTTGTGTGGCGCCATCTATTAACTTCGATTTCTACTCCAACCAAATTACAGTTTCCTTCCTTATTTCACACCCGCCATCTACCGTCTAGAGGCAGAATCTTTTACAGATTTCTTCCCATCAAAATTACAGTTCCCTTCCTTGTTCTACATGCGTCATCTACCGTCCAGGGGAAGAACCTTTTACAGATTTCTTCCCCGCCCAATTACAACTTTCCCCACTTGATTTTTCACCCCTTTTTTTATCACCTGCTTACCCATAGGCGTAGGAGACGCATTTAGGACGGCCCGCGCTCCTTCAGAACCACCCCCATCACCCCAAAAACAGGCATACGGAAGGATTAATTTGGAAAAAAACCTATGAACTACACCACTAAACATACTAGAACATATCGAATGACAATTAAGACATTCCTTGTCAACAATCGAACCGCGAAAGTTCGTTTTGTGTTTTCATTAACAGAAAAGTGGGAATTAACTTAAAATTTTAAATTTGAAATAGAAATATAATCTCATTTAAAATTGAGAAGCAATAAATAAGAAAAGGTATCGTCCCTGTGGATTGAAAGACCATCTACGGAACCGAGAAAGAAGAGGTAAGAAAAAAAAAGGAAACCCGTTCCTAGAGGATCTTCCAAGAAGTCCTGTTTTGCAAAGTATAGGCTCCTCTATTCCCGAAATATGAGAACTAATACTAAAATTTCCCTTCCTTCTAACGCACTAAAAACTTATCATTGACATTATCCTAAAGTAAAAGACTTTTCGTAGAGGACTACATTAGTTTCATCGACTGTTCCCTTGCAATTGGAATTTACCCAAAACTATTCCTCTGTTTTTAGTACAGAAACCACAGTCAAAACATGTGCAACTGAAGCGTTCCACCCCGACGAAGCGAAAAGAATTCTACTACCCACCACAGCAAGCAACTATCATGATCCTTCAGAGTCTTCGAGATATAGCATCGGTTGGATCCTCAATTTCTGGGATGGTCGAGAAAGTAGGGCTTTTCCACGGCTCCACGGCTTTCACCAAGGTAGGTACAGTCAGCTTTGGTCTATCATTTTCAATTGCAATTTAGAATAAGTAAAATTGGACTTTCTTGCGTTTCAAGTGTGAATGGGGCGCGCCTGCCTTTTCGGTGATTCAAGCCCTAATCATTTGTCAATTTTGGCTCTTTCGAAAGCAACCACTTCTATACTTTCAAGGGTTTTCTTATATTTGGGATTTATTTGGTCTTAGAATATTGTTTTATTAACAGTGCAAGAAACGTTTATCGGAAGGGAATATTTATTTTAGCAAAATTACAATACTTTTTGTTTAAATTTCCCTTACAGTAAATGTTCCTACATTGTATAACCAAGATACATTGTATGAAGGAAGACACATTGTATCACCAATATTTAATTTAGCAAAATTACAATAATTTTTGTTTAAATTTCCATTATAGTAAATTAGTTGATACATCTTTATCACGGTTCTCATTTATGTGGCTACCACAATGTATCAACGTGTCTTTGAAATAATCCACCAACCTTTTGTTGGTAGTTTAATAATTGAAAATTGTAACATAACAACACATTTTAAATAGTGGCATAAAAAATAACAGTCATAGATAAAGAAACAGTGTTAATTAATGTACATATAATTATTTTCAGAATTTCATCCAATGGTTTTCTTTAAAAATTGCCATTTAAAGAAATCCATCATAGGTGAATACTAATAAACATTCGGGGAATTCTTCCTATGAATCGTCATTACCTCGCTGTGTATCCGCTGTGGCGGCGACGTTGCCATTTTTGTCTCTCTCCGAAAATTGCAATAATTTTCACCTTCTTTCGTTATAACAAACGTTTATTTTTATTTATACGAGATGGTTTTGGTATTAGAAAGTCATAACTTGCCATTGGGGAAAGATAGATTCCTCAATTCTTTTCGTTTCCGTTATATAAAGCGAAAAGTGCTTTAAACTACACAGAGATACATACGAATATGATTTTGAAGTTCTTAAAACTAATATTACTTTGTTAATAATTGAAGCTTTATTTAGCACTGGTTTAATGGAATTTGTTAATGTAAATTAATCGATTTACAGGTAAAAATTATAACAAAAGAAGGTGAATGAGAGAGATGGTACAAAGGGGGGTAAAGAGGGGGTGTTGAAGGGTTAATTTGCATTATTCGTTTATGCAAATTGACCCCCAACATCCACAATGATGAAAATTATTGAGGAAACCCAGTAATTTTCAGAAAAGCATTCATTGGAAGAATTCCCTTATTTTTTTGATTTCTTGCACAATCCGGCAACACTGTACGACACCGGGCCCAAAGAGGGCCCGGCAAAGAAACGGACGCAACGCAAAGATACGTGGAGAATAAACCCTCCAGGTACCTTGACGAGGAGTCGGCCTCTCGACCGACCCCTCTTTGGGGGTCTTAACCCAATTGTTAGATCCGGCAGAACAACAACGACCACAAGCCGGAGTCGCCCCCCGGTGAACGGGCAAACGGAGGAATCATCAATGGGGCCAGCACCGATGAGGCCTTCGTTCACGACGCCCCCCGAAGAGGTGCAGCAACAAGTGCCGCTGTCGTTAACTGGTCCAGATCCCGAGGGAAAAGACGGCGACAGCCACCGAAAACTTTACTAGTCTAAGTTCTAGGATTTTGCGAGGAGACGGTTTTTTACCGGTGGTTCCATCTGCGGCCACGATAGGAATCGAACGGTACCGAAGGGCCATCTCAGAGGGAGCTGGTGCTGATCGTCACAAGTCGGAAAGTCAGCGAAAGGGAAGGTCCCAGACGGCAATTCGTTGCAATTCAATTCGACGCAATCGTCGGGAACCACCCGTTCTATCCTCACAACGTAACGAACAAAGGATTAATTCCTTGTTCTTGAATCAAAAACGGATCAATCCACTTATTTCAAGAGGAACGATCCAGATTCAAACGTTTAGAGGGAATAAAGATGACAAAAACGTCGTCGAAAGAATGGGGGTTCCAAATGGGGGGCAAAATGGGGGCCGAGACGGAGGATCGGAAAAAGGGCGTTAAGGTACATCAGGTAAGAACCCAAAATAAAACTTTAACAGAGAAGAGAACAGGAAAATTTGGTTCAGGTTAGCAGCAGCAACAGCAGAGGGGCACCAGCAGCAAGGGGGCACACCATTGGAAAGTGGCTCGATATGGTTATCGAGGCTGCAGGTAGTGAGGGTGTCACCTACACACGGTAGGGGGCGACTCGCTAAAATAGGTAAAACGTAGGGTTCACAGGGCGCAGCACCTCAAATCGTGGGGACCTAGAAAGAAGATTGGCACCACCAACTTCAAGTTTAAGGTTCTCGAAGAACCTTAACGAGCAAGCAAGCAAGCAAGTGGTACAAGGAAATTTTGGGCAAAAATTTCCACATTTGCCTAAATTCGCTCCTCATCAATCAATTCACACATCTAGCTTTTACAAAAGACACACTTTAACACATTTTCAGTAGGTAGGTAGGTTTAGCTCGACCAGAACTTTGACTCGAAAGAGTCTGAGTGACTAAAGAAGAGGCAGGATGTCATCATTTGCCCCTTTTAGCAAACACTGAACACGTTTTATACACGGGTTCAATTTGACCAGATCAAGGGGGGCCAGGGATACATCGAAGTTTCATCGGCATGGACTCTCTCAGCAGGAACAGGGAGTTGGTATTTGTTAATAATTTTTTAGTAACTTTTTTTAGCAGCAGAAATGGCATTTGGTAAATTCGTAAGGTACATTTGGCGTGAGCAAGGTAAAAAGGAGCAGAGAGCAGAGAGCAGAACTTGTCGGAGAAGAAAATATCCAAGGTAAGCACAGAAATTTGGTTTTAATTTGAATATCGAGTGCTTATTTCCAACAAGGTACAAGTCTATCATACAGCAGTAGTGTCTCTATACAGGGAACTAATTTAAAATTCAAAATACAACAGTTATACAAAGTGTGTATTACATTAATAACTGAATTTTTTAATTGAAAAAGTAGGCATTCATCCATTTTAACAATAAAACATCTTCAAGGTTAGTTATATAGTTTTTTTTTTAATTTTATAGGAGAAGTAAGAAGCTGTAAAATATAGACAAATAAAAGGAATTATTTTTTTTAACTTCAAGTTTTTATAGATATTATTTTTTCTTTAAACAAATTATAACATGTAGGATATTTCCTTTTATTTCTTACACAGCTATTTTAACAAAAACCATTATTTACAACAAGTAGATAGTTTCTACTCAAATATAGTAAAGTTCAACGTAGAGAGAATTTTTACTTGTATATTATTATTTTGGTAAACATATACACATTTGTTTCAGAGTTAGTCCGTAAAAAGTTTATCAAAGGTACGATTCAGCATGGATTTTAAAAAAATTATAGAGCTCAACAAAGTGCACATTTTCATAAAAAATGGCCTGGTCAATGTAAAATTTAAGGCCTACTGTGACAGTTTTCAAGAGCAAAATTTTAATAAATCGTCAATATGACTTGTTAAAATTTTACATCCACCAGGCCATTTTTGATGAAAATGTGTAGTTTATACAGCTCTATAATTTAAAAAAAATCGGGGCTAAACCGCACAATTAATAAAACTAATGCAAATTAGGGGACAGGTTTAAATGAACATTTTTTCATAAAATATGAGAAAATATGTGAAGGAACCTTCTCTTAAAATTAATGATCTCACTTAACTTGCACCCAACATGTATATATTTTTAAATACTCGAATACAGTGTATTTCCTAAAGGTAAGGAAAATGTTTTATGCGAAATTTATCAAAACCTACAGCTACAGTTTCCCACCGGATTATTTAAAATGAATTAATTTTAAAATTTCCTAAAACTGTTGAAGAACAAAATACTTAAAATTACTCAAAGAACAATCCAACCCCTAACTACTAATTCACCTATTATTATGTAGGACACACACCGTAAATATACACATTTGATTCTGGAGGTAAGATCACCTACATTATTACCAAAACGTCCAGTCAAAAAATAATTTTAATTCTCTTCTTCATTCCTTTAAATATTTGCATCGTTTGCATCGAAGTACCAAACACCCTGTAGATTTACAGTTTGCATTAAGAAATAATTCCAATACTTCACTTTTTTCTTTTTGTTTTGTAAATGCACAATTGTTGATACAAGCCTTTTTAGGTTAACCAAAGGATATAGAAAAATGAGGAGGAGGAGAAGGAGGAGAATACGACGGCAGCAGCAGCAGCACAAAGACAAAAAACAACAGCAACATAACTTCGAGACTCTGCAGTGGATAAGGAGGATTTAAACAAGAACAGAAAGAAGATTTTCTCACAGTCGATTCACGTCACCTACAGAGAAGAAATATCATAGGTACAAGATCGTTCACACCATTTGACAATAATTTTCCAGTAATTTCAAAACTCATCATAGTATTTTGTAAAAACGTAACTTCAATACTTTAATCTCTCTAACGTTCAAGTCGATTACAATACGTTCCACAGAGTATCTGATATGGCGTGAACGACCCTGTATTTAAGTTTAGATTAAGCATTTTCCGGGGTAGTCATCATTCGAGTTAGCAACGAACTTTTAAAGAACGGATCGGGTAAATAATCCTCCCTCACACCCTCACACAAGGGGCGAGTCTCAAGTAGGAGTTTTCTTTTTCTTTTCTTAATACGAATCTTCAGGTTAAATTTATTAGAAATCCGAAATATCAAAAACAACTCAAAACGACTTCTTTACGACTCCAAAACAATCATTCCGTTCCATACTTTTTAGACAAGACACAAACTTTTATCTATCGCGACATACGAACTATTTTAACTAATACAAGTTTAGTCCATTTCCACAAGTTTAAGCGAAAACACGATCTTTACAAAATATCACACATTAAGGGTCATTTAAATAGTTTTGAACTTTTTAACTTGAAATTTTAATGTGAATTAAAAGAAACACTTCACAAACTCACTTTAAAAATGATTTTTTTTTAATTATTAAAAATAGGGTTTTGGCACCATACGAAACAGTGAGACGAACAAGACAACTTTTAAACTTTTTTTTTGTCAACATTTTGATGGATGGATTAGCAGGATATTTGGGTGGTTTTTGAGATTTCTCTTAACTTTTCGAAGTCGACATCGCGACACAAATCGAAAACTCCCACTCAAGACGTATTTCGCATATACACGGTGTAGCGTCTGGTATTAGTTGGCGAACTGGTATTAGTTGGCGAACCTCGGCTAACCGGAGATGTTCGAAAAGTGACTTTTGCAACGATAACTCGGGCGTTTCTTAGCATATTTTAACGAAATTTTGCAGTGACGCATAGCTCGATTAGGCTAACATCTAACATTCGCCAAGGTTCGGGAAACGTAAAAAATGGGAGCCAAAGCACACGTTTTCCTCGTAACTTTTTCTTTTCTAATTTTTTAAATTGTTTGGCTCTCTAACAATTCACTCGGTCGTTTATTTATTTGGATTTCTTCATCATAATAATTTAGATTCACAAGTTACTTTACAAGTTACCTTAGAAAATATGTCAGTTTAAGATACCTTCTCTAACAGAACCAGAACGATTTCATTTTTTTTTATATTCAAGTCGAGAACGTAGTTTCAAAATATACATATACACACACATATTTGCCAGGTTACTATTACATTTATCAGGTTATTATTAATTTGCCAGGTCACTATTATATTTTTCGGGTTACTATTACACTTTTCGGGTTACGATTACATTTGTCAGGTTAATATAATATTTTTCGGGTTTTTCTTTTAATTTTTTTCATGAAACGGTTTAAAGCTACTCATATCGAAGGGTACTAGTAGCAAGGACGAGACTATTAGTTCTCACTTTTATATAATTCACGTAACGTAAAACAAACGTCCTTCTATTTTTGTAATTTATTATTTTTTAATTTTTCTTTTTTAATTGAAAGCTATACGTCACTGCAAGGTTTCATCAGGGTAAATTCAGTAATTCAAAAGACATTCGAATAATACCGTCGATTACACGATTCGAAAAGAAACGACTAAGACACTTTAAGCGGCAATCCACCAAAGGGTATTAGTAGTGTTGAGTCACCAATCTAGATTTTTAGAACAATCGCAACGAAAAAACCGCAACCCATCACTCTTCCTTTCTTTCTTTTTTTGTTCCTAGGAAATCGGTAGTCTCTTCTCTCAGGTCATTCTTTCTAATCTTCCTCTCTAGTTTCGTTTTACACGACGGGTTCTATTCTTTTTCCAAACCCAAAACCAAAGCATCCAAATCAGTGATCTATTTCGGATTGTTTTTGAACTATTTATCGTAAACACGTCAAGTCGCCGACACACATTTATTTATATTTCTCGTATAGATTCACGGAACATCTCGGTTAAATTGGATATCGAAACAAATTTATTTTTAAAAAAATGTACATACAAGCAAGCAACACGAGTCGACTTCAAAGTTAACATTAACCTAATCTACGCAAATCTCCGTTAACTAACTCATGTTAAAAAATGTTAACCAAGCAAAACGGTTCTAGAAATTACGGATTTCAAATAACTATTCAAAATTAACCAAGATGACTTCCAATTTCAGGTTACATTCAATCTCGCAACATTACGTAATTTTACAGTTTTGTTTCTTTACTTTTTCCACATTTCACATAGTGGTTCAAATATTATTGCAACATAACTTTCCGTATGAACGGTAAGAATTATCAAAGGGACAGTTTAATTAATCATATACGTCGACAACTTAGCGTGTTTATAATAAATAGGGAAGAGAAGAACATTTAAAAAAAGTGACCTGGCGATAAGTGAACGGAAGGTGACGAGTTTAATTTTTAAAAATAATTGAAACACGAGACGATAGGCAATCGACCATCTTTGGGGTGTTCAGTTTAGATTTTGGATAAAGTAAAAACAGCGATCTAGCCGAGGTAGCGGTAGCGTGAAGTGCGTCCGGGTCAGGATAGGGAAATTGGAAAGATAGAATTTAGGATTAGTGACTTTGTACAAACTAGGATTTTAAAGTGTCATCGTCGTTTTTCTTTTAACTAAAAAACTAAGACCGTAAAGAAAGTGTAATCAACAGGAATATCGTTCGGGAGCGGATCGATACATTACGCGATTTTCGACACACAGGGTGATTTTAGATAAGTGGGGGACAGGCAAAGATCTACAAAAAAAAACATTCAAAGTCTTCTTTATTTTCGGGAGCTCAACTTTTCTTTTTTTACGTAATTTCGTTTTTCCCAAGTCGCCTTCACCCGTCATTCGGGGTCAACTTCATTTTTCCGAACACGTAACTTTCTTTTTGGAGATTCGAATTCTTCATCGACAGTACAAATGTTTTTCGCTAAAAGTAACGAAATTCACAATAATAACAGACACTAAAAAAAACATTTGATAAAACTTTATTAATTTTGTAGTAAATTAAAATTTATCACAAGAAAAATGAGTCCAACAGACGTCGGTTGTTTACGAAACGATCGTTTAGTATTTTTCAGCATTTCAGTCGTAAAGTTTCGACAAGAGTTTTTTTATTCGAATTTTCAGGTCTTCGGTACTCGACCATAAACTACTTTTTTGTTCAACGATCCCACAAAAAAAAATCTGGTGATCAGGCGAGCCAGTTAACTTCACTAACATGCCCAATCCATCTTTGTGGGAAAGTGCATTTAAAATTTTTTCCACATTTCGTAACATAAGGAGCGGTAACTTTTCTTTTTAACAAATTTGATAAAATTGGACTCTAGCGTTCGCGAGATAAGAGTTTGGTATTATTTATTGTGAATTTGATTACTTTTTTTTACTGCCAATAAAGAATTCGAACCTCCAAAAAAAATTAAGTGTGAAATTTTGAAAAAAGGAAGGTGACCCAAAAGACTGGTTAAGGTGACTTAAAAAAATTGACATTAAAAGTTGGGGTACCGGAAATATTCAGACTTCTTCATTTTCGGCACTTCAACTTTCTCATTTATTATTTTTATTATTATTTTTTTAAATCGACATCGTCAGAAGTCGAGGTACCGAAAATAAAGGGGGTCTCAATATTTTCCTTTATTTTTTGAGTAGATCTTCCCGGTTACAAGATATTCGCTCGTTTCACTTATCTAGAATCATCACCGCGTACGATTCATTTTTATTTTATCCATTATTATTTTTTCCTTTTCTTCAATTTATCATTTCTTTTAATTTTTATACATACTAACCAACAAAAGACACCAAGCACCAGACTACAATTAATTATACGATACCGACGAATTCACAGACCACTCTCGTCCCATCCCGATCGCGGTATCGCGGTATCTTCACCCCTTTTCATAGAAACTAACGCCCTAAAGACCGAACATAGACACAAACACTATTATTCACCGACATACATATGTATTTTTTTAAATAATTTTATTAATGTTTTTTTTATTTGATTTGTATAATTTGTATTGTATATAGGATGAGTCAGGAGGATCGTGCCAAACTTCGGGAGCGTGTTAGACATGAAAAATAAAGTAAAAGAAAATTCTAACGTTATCCGATTTTCGTTTGTTTACAAGTTACGGCGTAAAAAAAATATAAATTAACGTTTGGATATCATAGTAAATGTTGGGTAGTGGTGTGAGGTCTGAAGACCTCGAAAGCCAATTAATACATCAACATCACCAATACCAAAAGTACGTTTATGGTAAATAGAATCCTAGTTAAAGAATTCGATTTACGCCATAACTCGCGAACAAACGAAAATCGGATAACATTAGAATTTTTTTTACATTTATTTTTCACGTACGACACGTTCCCGAAGTTTGGCACGATCCTCCCGACTCACTCTGGATATATATGTATTTTTTTTGTCGCAAGCACATCTTTCCGATTTCAAGATATCTGTTTTTGTCTCCCTTAACTAGAATCACGGTGTACTCTTGAAATTTTTTTTTTTTTAATTTTGATTTGTATAATTTGTATCATATATATATATGTCGGAGATTTATCAGTTCTGAAGTGTGGAAATGTACAACGTGAGTTAGCAATAAGGACCATTCGTGAAAACCAGGACGAACAGGTGCCATTGGAAATGGAATGGGAATCGCGAAGAAGACAATAATTAAAAAAAAGAAGGAAGGTAGCCGTCGAGCAGTAGTGAATTCGTGAGCCTCGTTTTTATTTTTTTATCATACCATCAATCGGTACGAATTAGGAATATTCTTCATCATCGATAATTTTGATCGTTTCATTAAATAAATTGACGGTAAGGCATGACTAACGAATTCACTTCCCTTCTTTTTAATTACTGCCTTCTTCACAGTTTCCATTCCCATTCCCCGTGGTCCTCTCGACTCAAGGGAACGGTACTTGTTCGTCCTGGTTTTTGCCACGGACCGAAACTTCACACACGGCCCCCCTTAATCGCGTCGGTAATAGTGACTAGTGACCTCGTCCTACGTTCTCTTCATCTCCACAATAAACCCGTCAACCTGTCAACCTGTTCTTCAGTCTCATTGCTAACTCAAATTTCACATTAAAAACTTAAGAACTAAGAAATCTCCGACATATATATGTCAGAAGAAAGAAACTTCTTCTTACAGCGAAAACAAAAAAACACAAGTTTGTGAGGGACTTCTTTATTTGCCAACGATTGAGAATGGAATGCCCCCTCGCAAGGTGTCGGAGTCATTCCCCGGGTATCTGTTTTTCCCATCCAATAAACCTGCCATACCATCCACATTCTTCCCACGTTTCCTCTTTATCTTTTAACGTAACGATCTACTTTTACAAGTACAAGTTTAGTCCATTTCCAAGGGAACACTCACAGGTGCTTGTGACATACCACATATGCCCAAGGATAAGATATAACACTATCCTTGCAAGGTGGCAGGTTTATTGGTTGCTTTGAGTGAATTAATAACTAACCCCGTGTCACTTTACTTTACGAAAGCTACATATACATATTTTTTATTTGATTTGTATAATTTGTATTACATATTAATATTTTTAATTTCTTATTTCTTTCTTTTAATTATTATTTTATTTTTTACTCTTTTTCTTTATATTAATTTTTTTCTTTCTTTTTTATCATCTTTTATTTTTTAATCCTTATTCTTTTTCTTTGTGTTATTATCATTTTTTTAAAATTTATTGTTTTCTCTTGATCATTTTTTATTTGTTGCTACTTATTGTTTTCTTAATTTTTCCTCTTTCTAATTTTTATATTTTATTCTTTTTCTATATTTATCATTTCTTTTTATTTTAAATATTTTAATTCTCTCTTTGTTTTTTTTTAATATTCATTCATGTTTAATTTATTTATCTTTCATTTTCTTTACTTTCGTTTTCTTCTTTTTAGCTTCAATTTTTTTATTATTAATTTTCTTTACTTAATTTTTTATTCTCTTTCTTTTTTATCATTTTTAAGTTTTATATTTTCGTTTCAGTTATCTTTTTTTCTTTACATTTTTCATTGTTCATTTTCTTTTCTTTATTTTTATTTTATTCCTTTTTCTTATTTTTATTCTCATTCTTTTTTCTTTTTTTAATTGTTCATTTTTATTTCTTTCGTTTTCTTATTATTCATGTTCCTCTCTTAATTTTTTTATTTGTTATTCTCATTCGTTTTTCTTTTCTTTTTTTCTCTTTACTTTTTTCATTGTTCATTTTCGTTTCTTAATTTTTATTCTTTCTCTTATCATTTTTTTTATTTCTTATTCTTTCATTTTCTATTCATGAATTTTTTTAAATTATTCATTTTGTTTCTTATATTCTTTTAATTGTTTATTTTCATTTCTTAATTTTTATTTTTTTGTTTATTATCATTTTCTTTTGTTTTTTATTCTCATTCTTTTTTTTTCTTTCGTTTTTCTTATTATTCATGTTCCTTTCTTTTTTTTTATTTGTTATTCTCATTCATTTTTAATTCTTATTTTCTTTATTTTTATTTTCATCTTTATCTTTGTTTATTCGTTTTATTGTTTCTTTTCTTTATTTTATCTTCTTTATTTTTTTTTTCATTTCTTTTTTTTTATTTTTAGATTTGATTCTTCATCCTTTACTAATGTTTTTATTGGCTTTTATAATCATTTTTAATTTTATATATGTATGTTTTTCTTTTGTATTGTTTTTATTCATTTGTATTGTTTGTTTTTCTTTATTGTTTTTGTTGTTTTGTGGAATTGTATATTTGAAAATAAGAAGAAACAATGAAAATATCTCCTGTTGTTTTATTTAGTATTAAGAACCCGGGTTGGTAAGAAAAAAAAAAAAAGAAAATAAGTCAGGTTAGTTTAGAAATACAAAAGTAACAACCCGGGTTAGTTCAAAAAAAAAAGCTCAGGTTAGTTCAGAAAAACTGAAAATTGAAACGAATCCACGCCAAAAATATAAAAATATATTGAATTATTCTAACTGATAGAATAATTTACAAAATATACTAGTTCAGGTTAGTTCAGGTTAGTTCAGGTTAGTTCAGGTTAGTTCAGGTTAGTTCAGGTTAGTTCAGGTTAGTTCAGGTTAGTTCAGGTTAGTTCAGGTTAGTTCAGGTTAGTTCAGGTTAGTTCAGGTTAGTTCAGGTTAGTTCAGGTTAGTTCAGGTTAGTTCAGGTTAGTTCAGGTTAGTTCAGGTTAGTTCAGGTTAGTTCAGGTTAGTTCAGGTTAGTTCAGGTTAGTTCAGGTTAGTTCAGGTTAGTTCAGGTTAGTTCAGGTTAGTTCAGGTTAGTTCAGGTTAGTTCAGGTTAGTTCAGGTTAGTTCAGGTTAGTTCAGGTTAGTTCAGGTTAGTTCAGGTTAGTTCAGGTTAGTTCAGGTTAGTTCAGGTTAGTTCAGGTTAGTTCAGGTTAGTTCAGGTTAGTTCAGGTTAGTTCAGGTTAGTTCAGGTTAGTTCAGGTTAGTTCAGGTTAGTTCAGGTTAGTTCAGGTTAGTTCAGGTTAGTTCAGGTTAGTTCAGGTTAGTTCAGGTTAGTTCAGGTTAGTTCAGGTTAGTTCAGGTTAGTTCAGGTTAGTTCAGGTTAGTTCAGGTTAGTTCAGGTTAGTTCAGGTTAGTTCAGGTTAGTTCAGGTTAGTTCAGGTTAGTTCAGGTTAGTTCAGGTTAGTTCAGGTTAGTTCAGGTTAGTTCAGGTTAGTTCAGGTTAGTTCAGGTTAGTTCAGGTTAGTTCAGGTTAGTTCAGGTTAGTTCAGGTTAGTTCAGGTTAGTTCAGGTTAGTTCAGGTTAGTTCAGGTTAGTTCAGGTTAGTTCAGGTTAGTTCAGGTTAGTTCAGGTTAGTTCAGGTTAGTTCAGGTTAGTTCAGGTTAGTTCAGGTTAGTTCAGGTTAGTTCAGGTTAGTTCAGGTTAGTTCAGGTTAGTTCAGGTTAGTTCAGGTTAGTTCAGGTTAGTTCAGGTTAGTTCAGGTTAGTTCAGGTTAGTTCAGGTTAGTTCAGGTTAGTTCAGGTTAGTTCAGGTTAGTTCAGGTTAGTTCAGGTTAGTTCAGGTTAGTTCAGGTTAGTTCAGGTTAGTTCAGGTTAGTTCAGGTTAGTTCAGGTTAGTTCAGGTTAGTTCAGGTTAGTTCAGGTTAGTTCAGGTTAGTTCAGGTTAGTTCAGGTTAGTTCAGGTTAGTTCAGGTTAGTTCAGGTTAGTTCAGGTTAGTTCAGGTTAGTTCAGGTTAGTTCAGGTTAGTTCAGGTTAGTTCAGGTTAGTTCAGGTTAGTTCAGGTTAGTTCAGGTTAGTTCAGGTTAGTTCAGGTTAGTTCAGGTTAGTTCAGGTTAGTTCAGGTTAGTTCAGGTTAGTTCAGGTTAGTTCAGGTTAGTTCAGGTTAGTTCAGGTTAGTTCAGGTTAGTTCAGGTTAGTTCAGGTTAGTTCAGGTTAGTTCAGGTTAGTTCAGGTTAGTTCAGGTTAGTTCAGGTTAGTTCAGGTTAGTTCAGGTTAGTTCAGGTTAGTTCAGGTTAGTTCAGGTTAGTTCAGGTTAGTTCAGGTTAGTTCAGGTTAGTTCAGGTTAGTTCAGGTTAGTTCAGGTTAGTTCAGGTTAGTTCAGGTTAGTTCAGGTTAGTTCAGGTTAGTTCAGGTTAGTTCAGGTTAGTTCAGGTTAGTTCAGGTTAGTTCAGGTTAGTTCAGGTTAGTTCAGGTTAGTTCAGGTTAGTTCAGGTTAGTTCAGGTTAGTTCAGGTTAGTTCAGGTTAGTTCAGGTTAGTTCAGGTTAGTTCAGGTTAGTTCAGGTTAGTTCAGGTTAGTTCAGGTTAGTTCAGGTTAGTTCAGGTTAGTTCAGGTTAGTTCAGGTTAGTTCAGGTTAGTTCAGGTTAGTTCAGGTTAGTTCAGGTTAGTTCAGGTTAGTTCAGGTTAGTTCAGGTTAGTTCAGGTTAGTTCAGGTTAGTTCAGGTTAGTTCAGGTTAGTTCAGGTTAGTTCAGGTTAGTTCAGGTTAGTTCAGGTTAGTTCAGGTTAGTTCAGGTTAGTTCAGGTTAGTTCAGGTTAGTTCAGGTTAGTTCAGGTTAGTTCAGGTTAGTTCAGGTTAGTTCAGGTTAGTTCAGGTTAGTTCAGGTTAGTTCAGGTTAGTTCAGGTTAGTTCAGGTTAGTTCAGGTTAGTTCAGGTTAGTTCAGGTTAGTTCAGGTTAGTTCAGGTTAGTTCAGGTTAGTTCAGGTTAGTTCAGGTTAGTTCAGGTTAGTTCAGGTTAGTTCAGGTTAGTTCAGGTTAGTTCAGGTTAGTTCAGGTTAGTTCAGGTTAGTTCAGGTTAGTTCAGGTTAGTTCAGGTTAGTTCAGGTTAGTTCAGGTTAGTTCAGGTTAGTTCAGGTTAGTTCAGGTTAGTTCAGGTTAGTTCAGGTTAGTTCAGGTTAGTTCAGGTTAGTTCAGGTTAGTTCAGGA